>NC_064410.1:8435000-8809166 GCF_023375975.1 Astyanax mexicanus | reverse complement strand
GATGGATTGTGATCATCCATCTTCCTCTTGATTATATTTCAGAGGTTTTCAATTTGAAAAATCAAAGAAACTCATAGTTTTTAAATGGTCTCTTATTTTTTTTCCAAAGCAGTATATTTACTCACAAATATACTAAAACTATTGATTGAACCTATTGTTTTGATTCTGTAGGTTGTTTTTTTTTTTTTTTTTTACAGCATTTTAGCATACCGGCTTTCCAGCCGTTCTAGAAAACAGTTAATTAGTGTTAAAAATTACAGTAACTTTTTGTTATTAGATCCACAGTAAAATACTGTTAAATTAAATGACAGTAAATGCTTTGTAAAATAACAGTAAAATTCTGGAGAAACTACTGCCAATCAATGACTGTAATTTTGCAGGACAATATTTTACAGTGTAGCTGGACAGTCCCGTTATTATTTATTATTTCACCTCCCATCTCTCTTTAACACGACTCTACCAGTTCTCATCCATTACAAGATTTGTAATATCTTCTGTATTTAAACACTTTGCAGAGCAGCAAATCAGTCAGATAGCTTGTTGTCCTGTATTTTAGACTCTTTTAATCCGCTGAGCTTCCCTCTGAGCAGCAAGAGAAGCTTCTCCACCACACTCAGGTGCACGTTTTCCTCACAGCAGTCTTCACCCTCCTGATTCCTGAAAAAGTACAAATACAATCTCTGTTCTGAAGTCTGTTTTGTTCACCAAGTTCAGTCAACAATAGTTACAGTGCATTGAGAAAGTACACTCTTTAACAAAAAAAGAAATAACAACCCCCGGATTGCATTTATGTCGATGGCAGATATTTAAAATGAATACAGGCATGGTCTGTTTAGACAGTGGGGTCAGGTTCGATCATGCAGGTCTTGTAATGAGCACTTCAGTCCTGCCTTTACTGTGGAGCAACACACTGTCCTACATGCTAGGGTGATGATCTGGGGTGACATTACATACAGTGATGTGAAAAAGGCGTTTTCCCCCTTCATGATTTCTTATAATCATATTAATATTAATATGTTTTTATTTTTTGCATCATCAAACAAATTTTAATAATTTAGTCAAAGACAACACTAAAGGTTTTTATTATTAAGGGAGAAGATATTCAAAGGCAGGACAAGAATTTGGTATTTTCCACCTGATTCAACAGATATACTAATTACCGTATTTTTCGGACTATAAGGCGCACTTAAAAACTTTTAATTTTCACAAAAATTGACAGTGCGTCTTATAATACTTTTGTATGTAATACTAATGCCTTTTGTATGGATTTTACTCGTCAGGTTGTAAGGAGCAGTAAACACACACTCCGTGCAGCGTTATAAAGAGTTTCAGTGCTATACAGAGTCCAGAGCCGTGCAGCTCCGAGGCTGAGCAGCAATAGCATTAGCTAGATGCTAACCGCTAAGCTAGCTAGCTTATTCACTGAGATCAGTATTATCTAAATTTTACTCGTCAGGTTGTAAGGAGCAGTAAACACACACTCCGTGCAGCGTTATACAGAGTTTCAGTGCTATACAGATGCTAATCGCTAAGCGTTCACCGTTCAGAGGTGAGTAATCGGCCTGTAAGTCTGTGCTGCTTTGCCTGGCTAGCATTAGCTAGATGCTAAGCGCTAACTCTCTCAGAGGTGAGTTTTATCAGCCTGTAATCTGCTTGTTTACCGTGTTAAAACAAGCTACGGGGGACGAATCGCTAGCTAATATCTCACTGTCTTACCAGAACACGCAGGATTACTCAGTGTAACGCTGTCGTTTAAGTTTGGGTTAACTTTACTAGTTTAGGTGACTAGCTAGCGTGCTAGCGGATAGCTATGCTAACGCTGGTGCAGCAAGCCTTAGTGGACATCTGGAAATCTAAGCTTACTGTAAATAAACTGAAGCACGTTACTCACCCAAATAAACAGTTTTCAGGAGAGGAATCTGTGTAGATTAATATCCAGCACTCGTTTGACTTTGAAAGAGCTAGATTTGTATACTGAGACGCTCCACCGGCAAGCGACCACCCCCGGTGGGGGAAGGGAAACATGGCGCCACCCCTGTTCACTTTGATATAGGCACCCTTTCTAGTGTCACTTAACGCGCCTTATAATGCGATGCGCCCTATGTATGGAAAAATAGCAGAAAATAGGCGTTCTTTGATAGTGCGTCTTATAATACGGTGCGCCTTATAGTCCGAAAAATACGGTAACAATCCAGAGTTTATCTGTTAAAATCTCTTTGCCCCCTATGGACCATAAATCAAACATTATATAGGAATAACTAAAAGTATAGGTAAACTGTTTCTGTGTTAGCAGGACATTTGAGAAGGGGTGGTGTAAAAGGGGTAGAAGAGATGGGAAATATTTAGAGGACTGAAATGAAACTGAACTGAATAGGACTGAACTTTTCAAAAGAAAGAACAGGTTAGGAGAAGCAAGAATGTGCAAAAACATACAGGATGTTTGAGTAATTGCTTTAGTAAAGGCTCATGAATCATGATACTATTTTTAGGTCACCAACAGTCATTTTGTAGAATTTCTGCACCCTTTGTTCAATTTTAAATCTATTAAATAAATAAAAAATATATAACTACACATTATTTTGTTAGACATAATATATCAAGATACAAGAAGTAAAATTGTAAAATAACAATAATAATAATAATAATACATATGCAGACCTCATACAAATAAATCTAAAATATATTAAAGTGAATATGATTTAGTATTTACTTACAAATTCTGTCAGCAACCTACTGACATCACTAAACTTTTGCATTCTTCTCTTGTGGTGATTTTCCAGGCTTTCACTGCAGCCTCTTTTAGCTAGTTTTAGCTAGTATCTTGTTTTGGGGGTTGCTCCTTACAGTCTCTTTTTAGCAGGTAAAATGCATTCTCTTTAGGGTCTAGAGATTGACTATGCCAGTCTAAAACTTTCCACTTCTTTCTCTGGGATCTTGATCAGACCTTTCCTTTCTAAAAACTTTAGCTTTTCCATCACATTATTAATGGTTAATATTTGACTCATCAGTTCATAATCAGTCCATAGGCTTGTCTCTGTACTTCTTGCCAAATTTCAGTCTGGCCTTCCTATGCCCCTTACTAATTAGTGGTTTGCGTCTTCTGATAAAGCCTCTGTACTTCTGTTGATTACGTCTACTGTGAACAGTAGCTTGTGATACACTATGTGTCCAAATAATTAATTAGCCATGTAATTAGTGCATTTATCTATGTTAATTTAAAGTCTAATTACTACTCTCTGGAGCAGATTAATAAAAATAAAAAAACACTTAAAATTATGAGTTTCTTTGATTTTACCAAATTAAAAATCAAGAGGTATATAATCAAGAGGAAGATGGATGATCACAAGCCATCTAACCGAGCTAAACTGCTTGAACCAGGAGTGGCATAAAGTGGCAAGTGGCACACCAGGAGTGGCATAAAGTTATCCAAAAGCAGTGTGTAAGACAGGGGGAGGAGGACATGATGCCAAGATGGATGAAAACTGTGATTAAAACCAGGGTTATTCCACCAAATATTGATTTCTGAACTCTTAAAACTTTACGAATCTAAACTTGTTTTCTTTGCATTGTTTGAGGTCTGAAAGCTCTGCATCTTTTTTGTTATTTCAGCCATTTCTCATTTTCTGCAAATAAATGCTCTAAATGACAATATTTTTTTATTTGGAATTTGGGAGAAATGTTGTCCGTAGATTATAGAATAAAACAACAATGTTCATTTTACTCAAACATATAATTATAAATAGCAAAATCAGAGAAACTGATTCAGAAACTGAAGTGGTCTCTACGGTGGCCGAGAAAGCCCAACGCAGTGCAAATTGAAAAGCGCTGCAAAAGCACAAAACACATCCATCAAAATTACAACACAGGCGCAGCAAATAGAAAAACGCGCTGCAAATAGAAAAACGCGCTGCAAATAGAACCACAACACAACGGAAGTGAGTCACAACACAACGGAATTTTCCCGGGGGACCTTAAAAGATACTGTACCAGCTAAGCTGCGTCTTCAGTAACGTCTCGGACTTCACTATGTGTACAAAGGACAATAAGTGTCAAACAAGGCGTTTTGTGAAGCAGAACTTTTAATAATATGCACACAACCGTGGTAATCACAGGTAATAAACATAACTTACTTTTTAGAAGCTTGTTTGCCACTTATTGTCCTTTGTATACAGCTGGTACAGCATCTTTTAAGGTCCCCCGGGAAAATTCCGTTGTGTTGTGACTCACTTCCGTTGTGTTGTGGTTCTATTTGCAGCGCGTTTTTCTATTTGCAGCGCGTTTTCTATTTGCTGCGCCTGTGTTGTAATTTTGATGGATGTGTTTTGTGCTTTTGCAGCGCTTTTCAATTTGCACTGCGCTGGGCTTTCTCGGCCACCGTAGGTCTCTTATTTTTTCCAGAGCTGTATATAGTAAAAAAGGTAGGTGATGATCATCCAACTTTCTCACTGCACCAACACATCCTCGCAGCAATGCCCCTAATCTTGTAGAAAATCTCCAATGTTCAGTAGAGGCAGTTACTTGAACAAAACAAAAAAACATTTTTTATATGGATGAGAAGCTGTCCCAATACTTTTGTACATGTAGTGTATAGTATAAAGTTAAAGGCAAATATATTAAATTAACATAAAATAAGACAAAATAAAATAATTTATATTATGTATAATTACACATTATGTAATGTGTGTAATATGGAGATGAGCATTGCTGAGGGTAAAGTTCAAAATGTGCGACAGATTTCTGTGCAGTAAAGCAGGAGGGAACAAAAAGTGCGCAAAAGTCCTGACAGACCATTATCTCTTCTTTACGAAAAAAATAATTTTAGCTGGTACTGCAGACCAAGAATTTTTAAGATTTAAGTTTTTATTTCTAATTTATTTTCATTTTTATCAGTTATGGGTGATTGCATACAGACAGATAAAAATATTTTAATTTTTACAATACCAGTCAAAAGTTTGGACACACCTTCTAATTCAAGGTTTTACTTCTAATTTCTTTATTATATTTATATTCTACATTGTAGATTAATATTAAAGACATGACAAACAAATAATAAACACAAAGAAAGTGTTGGTTCTCCACAATCTCCTGACCTAAACCTGATCAACTGAAAGGGGTGGTTTGGGATGAGCTGGAGCTTCACAGCGTTCAGCACCTATTCCAGGTGACTCTCCCTCATGAAGACATTGAGATTAAAATACCAAGAGTGTGCAGATCTGTCCTCAAACATAAATGTACTTAAAAACATATTCTGGTTTGTTTAACACTTTTTGTTCACAAAATAATTCAGCATGTGTTCCTGTATAGGAAAACATCAAAAAAAGAAAGTGTGTTCAAACTCTTGACAGATACAGTCATAAATTGTGTAAGGGTAGTAGAGTTTGAAAAGCTTCAGAAGCCACTGTACACTGACCTCTTATCAGCAGAAGAGTCTGGATGTTTTACTTTAGTGTTCTCCTCAAATCCAGCGCTGTTAACAGATAGAAATAAGAAAATGAGCTTAGAGATAATAATCTGTACATTTATTAAATTGAGATCAGTCAATACATCAGAAAATCAGTAGATATCCTGACCTCTCTTTAGCACAGAGGTTTGGCCGTTTTATTTCTAAGCTGTTCTCAAAGCAGCCAGGCCCGTCCTCACTGTCCTCCACCGTTCCGTCTGTCGCCATCATTCAGCCTGTCTCATCTACAGCATAGATATAGCATTTAATTAATCACACTGAACATCCATCACTGCACAACCACACACACTGATCCTGTAAACACAACTACAAACACACACCAACCCTGTATACATCACTACACACACACCAACCCTGTATATACAACTACACACACACACTGATCCTGTATATGCAACCACACACATACACTGACCCTGTATACATCACCACACACACACGCCAACCCTGTATATACAACTACACACACACACTGATCCTGTATACATCACTACACACACCAACCCTGTATATACAAAAACACACACACACACACACTGATCCTGTATATGCAACCACACACATACACTGACCCTGTATACATCACTACACACACACGCCAACCCTGTATATACAACTACACACACACACACACTGACACTGTATACATCACTACACACACACTGGCCCTGTATACATCACTACACACACACACACTAACCCTGTATACACAACTACACACACACTGATCCTGTATACATCACTACACACACACACTGGCCTCTATACATCACTACACACACACTCTGACCCTGTTTACACAACTACAAACACACACACTGACCCTGTATAAATCACTACACATACACACCAACCCTGTATACACAACTACACACACACACACACACACACACACACTGGCCCTGTATACATGACTAAAAATACACACCAACCCTGTATATACAACTACACACAAACACACACACTGACCATGTATACACGACTACACACACACTGACCCTGTATACATGACTAAAAACACACACCAACCCTGTATACATAACTACACACACACACACTAACCCTTTATATACAACCACACACACACTAACCCTGCATATACAACTACACACGCACACTGACCCTGTATAAATAACTACACACACACTGACCCTGTATACATGACTAAAAACACACACCAACCCTGTATACACAATCACACACACACTGACCCTGTATACACAACTACACACACACTAACCCTGTATATACAACTACACACACACTGACCCTGTATACACAACTACACACACACTGACCCTGTATACATGACTAAAAACACACACCAACCCTGTATACACAATCACACACACAGTGATCCTGTATACACAACTACGCACACACTGACCCTGTATACACAATCACACATACACTGACCCTGTATACACAACTACACACACACTGATCCTGTATACACAACTACACACACACTGACCCTGTATACATAACTACAAACACACAAACCCTGTATATACAAACACACACACTGACCCTGTATATACAACCACACACACACACACACTGACCCTGTATGCATGACTAAAAACACACACACTGACCCTGTACACACAACTACACACACACTGACCCTGTACACACAACTACACACACACTGACCCTGTACACACAACTACACACACACTGACCCTGTATATACAAACACACACACTGACCCTGTATACATAACCACACACACACTGACTCTGTATATACAACCACACACACACACTGTGCCTGTATGCATAACTACACAGCCACACACTAACCCTGTATACACAACTACAAACACACCAACCCTGTATATACAACCACACACACACTGACTCTGTATACACAACTACAAACACACCAACCCTGTATATACAACCACACACACACTGACCCTATATAAACACCCACACGATGACTCTGTATACATAACTATATAAACACTGACCCTGTATATACAACCACACACACACTGACCCTATATAAACACCCACACGTTGACCCTGTATACACAACTACAAACACGTTGACCCTGTACACACAACAACAAACACATACTCTGTATGTACATCCACATACACACACTAATTCTGTATACTGACCCTGTATACACAAATACACACACACTCACCCTGTATACACAACTACACACACACACACATTAAGCCTGTATACACAACTACACACACGTTGACCCATTATATCTAATTACGCACACGCTTATGCTGTACACATAACTACACACACACACACACACACAGACACTAACCCTGTATATACAACCACACACACTGACCCTATATACATAACTACACACACACACTGATCCTGTATACACATCTACACATCCACACAAACCCTGTATACACAGCTATAAACACAACAACCCTGTATACACAAGCACACACACACTGACTCTGTATACATAACTACACACACACTAACCCTGTATACACAACTACACACACACACACCAACCCTGTATACACAACTACACACACTGATCCTGTATACACAATATGTATTAATAACTACACACACACTGAACTTGTATAAACCTCCACACACACTAACTTTGTATAAACAACCACACACACTGACCCCGTATACATAATTACGCACACACTAACCCTGTATACACAACCACACACACACACACACACACACTGATCCCGTATATATAACCACAAACACACACACACTGTCTCTGTATGCACAACCACACACACACACACACACACACACACACATACATTGACCCTGTAGACACAACTACTCACAGAATTTCTGCATTTCCTCTGCATGCTTTATGCAGAGGTAATATATTAGAACTTACCCTTAGAGGAGAAGAGACTCGTGATCTGGGGGAAGTTACTTTCAGGAAGTTACTTTCCTCTCACCTCCCCAGTTTAATCACTAAACTCCTCCCACAATTCAAGTCAAGCCAAGAGGCTTTTATAGTGATTTCATCCGGATACAGGTACACAATACAATAGACAAACATAAAGTGTAAACATGTAACGAATGTGCAACATAGAACTATAACACTACAATAAATATAATACATACAGCAGATATGCAGAGAACAAACAGGACAGTGTAGTACCGATATGGTTACAAATGAAATGTGTAGGTGCAGAGATATGGAACATACTGTAACATATAGAACATTAATGACCACATTTATGATTTATTATCTATGCCCCTTACTAATTAGTGGTTTGCATCTTCTGGTGAAGCCTCTGTACTTCTGTTCATTAAGTCTACTGTGAACAGTAGCTTGTGATACACTATGTGTTCAAATGTATATGGCCATGTAATTAGTGCATTTATCTATATTAATTTCAGCCAATTTGCTGATAGAGACACACACACACACACGGCTTGTCTAGTCCTTGTACATGTAATTGAATAGGACTCTCTGGAGCAGATAAATAAGAGGATACAGTTCTGGAAAAAAATAAGAAACCACTTAAAATTGATGAGTTTCTTTGATTTTACCAAATTAAAAATCAAGAGGAATATAATCAAGAGGAAGATGGATGATCATAAACCATCTTTTTTGTTATTTAATTAATTAATTTGTTATTCAATTAAATGCTCTAAATGACAATATTTCATTTGGAATTTGGGAGAAATACTGTACGTAGTTTATAGAATAAAACAACAATGTTCATTTTACTCAAACATATACCTATAAATAGCAAAATCAAAGAAACTGATTCAGAAACTGAAGTGGTCTCTTATAATTTCCAGAGCTGTATATAGTAAAAAACTGTGATTCAGCACAGTTCAGGCAAAAGTGTGGGATGAGGTAGGTGATGATCATCCAACATTCTCACTGCACCAACACATCCTCGCAGCAATGCTTCTAATCTTGTAGAAAATCTCCTATGTACAGTACAGGCAGTTACTCGAACAAAAGCAGGATAAAATCTTTTTTTATATGGATGAGTAGCTGTCCCAATACTTTTGTACATGTAGTGTATAGTATAAAGTTAAAGGCAAATATTAAATTAACATAAAATAACACAAAATAAAATAATTTATATTATGTATAATTACACATTATGTAATGTGTGTAATATGGAGATGAGCATTGCTGAGGGTAAAGTTCAAAATGTGCGACAGATTTCTGTGCAGTAAAGCAGGAGGGAACAAAAAGTGCGCAAAAGTCCTGACAGACCATTATCTCTTCTTTACGAAAAAAAAAAAAAATCACTTCACCTGTTACTGCTGACCAAGAAGTCTGAGATTTAAGTTTTTATTTCTAATTTATTTTCATTTTTATCAGTTATGGGTGATTGCATAAAGACAGATAAAAATATTTTCATTTTTACAATACCAGTCAAAAGTTTGGACACACCTTCTAATTCAAGGTTTTACTTCTAATTTCTTTATTATATTTATATTCTACATTGTAGATTAATATTAAAGACATGACAAACAAATAATAAACACAAAGAAAGTGTTTGTTCTCCACAATCTCCTGACCTAAACCTGATCAACTGAAAGGGGTGGTTTGGGATGAGCTGGAGCTTCACAGCGTTCAGCACCTATTCCAGGTGACTCTCCCTCATGAAGACATTGAGATTAAAATACCAAGAGTGTGCAGATCTGTCCTCAAACATAAATGTACTTAAAAACATATTCTGGTTTGTTTAACACTTTTTGTTCACAAAATAATTCAGCATGTGTTCCTGTATAGGAAAACATCATAAGAAAGTGTGTTCAAACTCTTGACAGATACAGTCATAAATTGTGTAAGGGTAGTAGAGTTTGAAAAGCTTCAGAAGCCACTGTACACTGACCTCTTATCAGCAGAAGAGTCTGGATGTTTTACTTTAGTGTTCTCCTCAAATCCAGCGCTGTTAACAGATAGAAATAAGAAAATGAGCTTAGAGATAATAATCTGTACATTTATTAAATTGAGATCAGTCAATACATCAGAAAATCAGTAGATATCCTGACCTCTCTTTAGCACAGAGGTCACACACACACACTGACCCTGTATATACAAACACACACACTGACCCTGTATACATAACCACACACACACTGACTCTGTATATACAACCACACGCACACACTGTGCCTGTATGCATAACTACACAGCCACACACTGACTCTGTATACACAACTACACAAACACTGACCCTGTATATACAACCACACACACACTGACCCTATATAAACACCCACACGATGACTCTGTATACATAACTATTCAAACACTGACCCTGTATATACAACCGCACACACACTGACCCTATATAAACACCCACACGTTGACCCTGTACACATAACTACAAACACGTTGACCCTGTACACACAACAACAAACACATACTCTGTATGTACATCCACATACACACACTAATTCTGTATACTGACCCTGTATACACAAATACACACACACTCACCCTGTATACACAACTACACACACACACACATTAAGCCTGTATACACAACTACACACACGTTGACCCATTATATCTAATTACGCACACGCTTACGCTGTACACATAACTACACACACACACAGACACTAACCCTGTATATACAACCACACACACTGACCCTATATACATAACTACACACACACTGATCCTGTATACACATCTACACATCCACACAAACCCTGTATACACAGCTATAAACACAACAACCCTGTATACACAAGCACACACACACTGACTATGTATACATAACTACACACACACTAACCCTGTATACACAACTACACACACACACCAACCCTGTATACACAACTACACACACTGATCCTGTATACACAATATGTATTAATAACTACACACACACTGAACTTGTATAAACCTTCACACACACTAACTTTGTATAAACAACCACACACACTGACCCCGTATACATAATTACGCACACACTAACCCTGTATACACAACCACACACACACACACACACACTGATCCCGTATATATAACCACAAACACACACACACACTGTCTCTGTATGCACAACCACATACACACACACACACATACATTGACCCTGTAGACACAACTACTCACAGAATTTCTGCATTTCCTCTGCATGCTTTATGCAGAGGTAATATATTAGAACTTACCCTTAGAGGAGAAGAGACTCGTGATCTGGGGGAAGTTACTTACAGTTTCTTCCTCTCACCTACCCAGTTTAATCACTAAACTCCTCCCACAATTCAAGTCAAGCCAAGAGGCTTTTATAGTGATTTCATCCGGATACAGGTACACAATACAATAGACAAACATAAAGTGTAAACATGTAACGAATGTGCAACATAGAACTATAACACTACAATAAATATAATACATACAGCAGATATGCAGAGAACAAACAGGACAGTGTAGTACCGATATGGTTACAAATGAAATGTGTAGGTGCAGAGATATGGAACATACTGTAACATATAGAACATTAATGACCACATTTATGATCTACATGAGGTAGAATATACAGTACTTAATGGAACAAGAATTCCACCATACACTATAAGCTTGTGTTTCATATCTAATTAAACTGTTCACAGTGTGTATAAATCATTCATTTTTTGACATTAATATAAAATGTTAGTAAATTGTACAAACGTAATATTTAAATGTATAAATATTTTTCAACTAAATAAACTAAAACCCTTATAGTGTAAACCTACAATTTGCTAGAACTTTAAGTTTTTAAGTAAATTACTCAAGCAAACAACACAAATAGCAGTACCTAAAACAATAATGAACATTGTTAAACTGTTAAAGTAAAGCAACTAATTGTTAACTGACACGACTACACACACACCAACCCTGTATACATAACTACACACACACACACCAACCCTGTATATACAACCACACACACACTAACCCTGCATATACAACTACACACGCACACTGACCCTGTATAAATAACTACACACACACTGACCCTGTATACACAACTACACACACACTGACCCGGTATACACAACTACACACACACTGACCCTGTATATACAACCACACACACACTGATCCTGTATACACAACTACACACACACTGACCCGGTATACACAACTACACACACACTGACCCTGTATACACAACTACACACACACTGACCCTGTATACACAACTACACACACACTGACCCGGTATACACAACTACACACACACTGACCCGGTATACACAACTACACACACACTGACCCTGTATACACAACTACACACACACTGACCCTGTATACACAACTACACACACACTGATCCTGTATACACAACTACGCACACACTGACCCTGTATACATAACTACAAACACACAAACCCTGTATATACAACCACACACACTGATCCTGTATACACAACTACGCACACACTGACCCTGTATACACAATCACACATACACTGACCCTGTATACACAACTACACACACACTGATCCTGTATACACAACTACGCACACACTGACCCTGTATACACAATCACACATACACTGATCCTGTATACACAACTACACACACACTGACCCTGTATACACAACTACACACACACTAACCCTGTATACATAACTACAAACACACAAACCCTGTATATACAACACACACACACTGACCCTGTATACACAACTACACACACACTGACCCTGTATACACAACTACACACACACTGACCCTGTATACATAACTACAAACACACAAACCCTGTATATACAAACACACACACTGACCCTGTATATACAACCACACACACACACACACTGACCCTGTATATACAAACACACACACTGACCCTGTATACATAACCACACACACTGACTCTGTATATACAACCACACGCACACACTGTGCCTGTATGCATAACTACACAGCCACACACTAACCCAGGGATGGGCAACTTCCATGATGGAGAGGGCCACATTTTTTTCAGCATGACCATTGGAGGGCCACATGACCTCGCACTACAAATAATTGAATATGAAAAACGCTACAAATGATTTTCAATAAGAACAAATTTTATATGAATTTATATCTGTATGTTTACAGCACCAACATTTATCAACAACTATTTTCTGCATATTAATGCATTTTAATACGGCAAAAGACAAACCGTTTGCTTAAAAAAAGTGCAAAAAGGAAGTCCTTCATATCAAAGAACAAAAAGTTTGCTTAAAAAACTGATTGCAAATACAGTAGTTCCTCTGTGTAAAATAAGTTCATTATAACAAGTCCTTCATAAGCAACAAGGACAAAACATTTGCTTATAAAAGTGCAAAAGGCATTTGAACTCATTTATAACAAAGAACAAAAAAGATTTATAAACTGATTGCAAATAGCTCATTCAATAATAGCAGAAAACTAGACCACAGAGGCCCAACATTTATTGAAGCTAATGAGAGAGCTGTGGTTTGGCCTGCTGGCTCACAATGGACTGGATGTCAATGTCAATTTTCGTGGTTGTTTGGCAGCGCCCTCTAGCGGTCAAAAGTAGAATTACGTTTTTTTTGTTTTTTGTTTTTTTGTTTTTTTTAATTATGAAATTATGAAATTATTTGCCAGTTGCCCATCCCTGCTTTGACACATTCACTAATAAAGCCCATACTTTGTGTCAGTAACAGATTAAAAAAAAAAAAAAAAAAAAAAGGGACTCCTGTCTGGCAAGATTAAGGAGAATTACAGGTAAATGAGTGTTGAGATTCTGTGATTTAATTGTGCTTTGATATTCTTAGTAACAGTTGCTAAGCTACGATCAGACAATTGTCAGCAGGTTTTAACAAAAGGAGGGGGTGAGGTCAGAAACGGTGTGCCCTCTAGCGGTCAAAAGTAGAATTACGTTTTTTTTTTGTTTTTTTTCTTAATTATGAAATTATGAAATTATTTTTGATCTATTCGCGGGCCGCACTGAGTGATGACGAGGGCCGTGTGCGGCCCCTGGGCCGCCAGTTGCCCATCCCTGCACTAACCCTGTATACACAACTACAAACACACCAACCCTGTATATACAACCACACACAGACCCTATATACACACCCACACGCTGACTCTATATACACAACTACACAAACACTGACCCTATATAAACACCCACACATTGACCCTGTATACACAACTACAAACACGTTGACCCTGTACACACAACAACAAACACATACTCTGTATATACAACCACATACACACACTAATTCTGTATACTGACCCTGTATACACAAATACTCACACACTCACCCTGTATACACAACTACAAACACGCCGACCCTGTACACATAACTACAAACACGTTGACCCTGTACACACAACAACACCCTGTATACACAACTACACACACACACACATTAAGCCTGTATACACAACTACACACACGTTGACCCATTATATCTAATTACGCACACGCTTACGCTGTACACATAACTACACACACACAGACACTAACCCTGTATATACAACCACACACACTGACCCTATATACATAACTACACACACACTGATCCTGTATACACATCTACACATCCACACAAACCCTGTATACACAGCTATAAACACAACAACCCTGTATACACAAGCACACACACACTGACTCTGTATACATAACTACACACACACTAACCCTGTATACACAACTACACACACACACCAACCCTGTATACACAACTACACACACACTAACCCTGTATACACAACTACACACACACACCAACCCTGTATACACAACTACACACACTGATCCTGTATACACAATATGTATTAATAACTACACACACACTGAACTTGTATAAACCTTCACACACACTAACTTTGTATAAACAACCACACACACTGACCCCGTATACATAATTACGCACACACTAACCCTGTATACACAACCACACACACACACACACACACACACACACACACACTGATCCCGTATATATAACCACAAACACACACACACACTGTCTCTGTATGCACAACCACATACACACACACACACACACACACACATACATTGACCCTGTAGACACAACTACTCACAGAATTTCTGCATTTCCTCTGCATGCTTTATGCAGAGGTAATATATTAGAACTTACCCTTAGAGGAGAAGAGACTCGTGATCTGGGGGAAGTTACTTACAGTTTCTTCCTCTCACCTACCCAGTTTAATCACTAAACTCCTCCCACAATTCAAGTCAAGCCAAGAGGCTTTTATAGTGATTTCATCCGGATACAGGTACACAATACAATAGACAAACATAAAGTGTAAACATGTAACGAATGTGCAACATAGAACTATAACACTACAATAAATATAATACATACAGCAGATATGCAGAGAACAAACAGGACAGTGTAGTACCGATATGGTTACAAATGAAATGTGTAGGTGCAGAGATATGGAACATACTGTAACATATAGAACATTAATGACCACATTTATGATCTACATGAGGTAGAATATACAGTACTTAGTGGAACAAGAATTCCACCATACACTATAAGCTTGTGTTTTATATCTAATTAAACTGTTCACAGTGTGTATAAATCATTCATTTTTTGACATTAATATAAAATGTTAGTAAATTGTACAAACGTAATATTTAAATGTATAAATATTTTTCAACTAAATAAACTAAAACCCTTATAGTGTAAACCTACAATTTGCTAGAACTTTAAGTTTTTAAGTAAATTACTCAAGCAAACAACACAAATAGCAGTACCTAAAACAATAATGAACATTGTTAAACTGTTAAAGTAAAGCAACTAATTGTTAACTGACACTTGAGACATTTATAAACATTACTCAGTTTTAATGCTTACAAATTTGTAAATAATGATCTGAGACTTTATTTAAAAGCATTTTTAATGATTAGTAATGTCTTAACTGGTGTCAGTAAATAATTAGTTGATACTTTCTATCATAAGTATTGTTAATTAATGTACCCTTATTTTAAAGTGTTACCAGTAAAAGTTTTAAGGAGCCAAAGGGGTTTTTGTATATTCATTGTGTATGTATGTGCACTCTATAAGACCATGTCAAGGTTTCCAGATGTTGACTGTCAAAAACAACTTCAGTAAATATGTGACTCTGGGTGCAGAGAGACAGAGAGAGGATGAGACTGCATCACTGCATTTCCACATCATGGCCGCACCAGAAACTAAAACTCGATATTCTTAAACATTCCTAACTAACTAACTTCTTTGAGTTAGTTAGGTGATCTTTAATGGCCAAATATAACATTCTACTGCTGTCAAGGTATTAAAAAATATAATCGTATGAATTACATGCTATGTGATTAATTAATCTAAATTAAGCACATTTATCACTTTTTAATTTTTATCTTAAGTTTCGCAATTCAAATAAATTTTAGCAGAGCAGTAAATCAATGAATGTATAACTGGCATATTCTTAAAATACCACTTCTCTTTATTTCAGAGGCTTAACATACCAGGCATCTTAAAATTATAACCTAAACTAAATCATTTATTTACAATCCCTTCCACTTGCGCTATAAGGAGGCTGAATAGCACCATTGTGGTGCCATGACAAAAGCCAATAAAAATTTTTAGTGCATTGATTTTTTTTGTGTTTTGAAATTAATTGTGTTATCTGACAGCCTTATTGCATTCAAATAGTGACTTTCAGTTGAGTTGAGTTGGCTTGGCACCATCTATTTCAGACTTCCCATGTCTCCCGGAAGTTGCGGGAGTCTACCGCATATAAATAACGGCTCCCTGATGCCCACAAGTCAGATAAAATCTCCCAGAATCTAGAGTGAACACAAACACGCACACAGGGGAAACAGACTTCATTTCCCCAATTGCGTTTGGGAAAGAGAGGGTGAGAAAGCTGCTCCCCTCGTGGGCATATTCATGAGGCGCATGCAAATCCGAGAGGGTTCTGATTGGCCTGTTCTCTGCAAAGAGTCTGTGAGTCAGCCAGTCAGTTTAAAAAGTACAAAAAATGAAAGTCTTGCCCTCTGTACAGTTTGTATTAGTGATTTCAGGTACCATTTATTAGCCAAAAAAAAGTTCTGTTATCCTTTGGTGTGTGTGCAAGTTTTTTATTCTTTATTTTGCAACACGCAGCAACATGAAGGTTCTGGGATACCTACACCAATTATAGGGAGGGAGAACTGACAGATTGTCTGCCATGTGCAGATTGAACTAAAAACGCAATAATTGCAGACATTGAGCGAGCAGTAAGACCCATCATGAGTCATTTTTTTGGACGATAATTGTTAAAAAGAATAGTATGGAAACAGTATGGAAAATGCAAATAAATAAAAAAAGTTACAAAAACAGTTACTTGCGTTTACTTTTATTTGATTGCAGACAGTATGAACCCAAGATATTACACGTTTAGTCCGCTCAACTTCATTTGATTTATTAATGAAATTCTTGTATTTCAGGTCTGCAATATTAGGGCTGCCATCGTTAAAGCTTTAACGCACGCTGTTAATTTGGATTTAGTAACGCGTTACAGTTTTTTAACGCAAGTTAATTAAGCCACCAAGTTTGACTCCTACTATCGCCGTGATCTGCCCCGCCCAACGCACTGATCTGTTTTCTGGCTGAATGATTGAATGGCACACTCTGAACTTCCAGCTTAGACCCAGTTAAAGAGCTTTGTTTCTGTATTGCATTAATTATATGTACACACGTAATAATAATTAATGCCATACCGTATGTCTGTCTTTGTTAAAGAGCATAATACATAGTATTTCAGCATGAAAGCAGGTATTTGTAATATGTGACAGCGTCCTGAATCATTACAAATTTTTTGCCCTTTGTAACAAACCAAATCATGTGAAAATCGGGTAAAAACTGAAGTTAAGATTATTATAGGTGTATTAAACACCTTCCTCAGTGTAAATAAATGCACTGGGCACCGTGAGGCAGGCTAAGCAGAGTCTATGTATATATGTCTATGTCATTATCAGTACAAGGATGACGGCACCTGGAGCTAAAGCTAGCACCACGGGTTGTAAACAGTGTTTTTAATAAGCTTCTTTTGCACTTATTTATTAAGTTATTAATGCCTCGTTTTAAATGTCAGAGCTCTCCGGATTCTACCAAGGAGGTGTGAAGCTACTTAACCTGCATAATGGTGTAAAAAGCGATTTATTTGGGCAAATTATGCCCCGAAGCGGCCCTTGTAAAGAGTGCTGGGCAAAAAGCACAAATGTACTGGATCTCAGAAAGCTATGGGAGAGCGGAGGTGTGTTATTCAACAAAGGTTATTACTCTTTATCATGTTTTACTACACCCAAAGTAAATTTCACACCGCAGTTCTCCTTTAAGTGGCGAGTCCTAGTTTTTACTATAAGAGACAACACAACCCAACAGCTATATACACCATACTTGTGCTGGGCACAGATGAAATTTGGCCTCTGCCTTTAATCTATCCGTGCAGTAAACACATACACACTAGTAAGCACATTCAGAAAACACACACAGAGATACAACAAAGTGCTGGGCAGTCGTCAGTGCGGCGCCTAGGGAGAAGTGAGGGTTAAGGGCCGTGCTCAAGGGCCCAACAGTTTTAACCCACCAAACCAGGAACCTTGTCATTAGTGGCCCGGTGCTCTAACCACTGAGCCACCACTGCCCAATATCATACCCTCACCCACACAAAATTTCTTACAATATTCTCTCTGTTCTCATTATTGCTTTATATTCAGAAAAGAGTGAAGAATACACACTTACCCTCAGAGGAGAGGAGAAATTTGTCTCTGATTTGAGAGAAGGCGCTACTTTAAGTTTTCCTCTCGTCTCACCCAAACCTGTATCACCCACACCACTCCCACTTATTTACTGACAAAAACCCCCCCAACACACACACACACGCGCACACACACACACACACACACACACACACACACACACATATACAAACTGGTGGATATAGCACAATCACACACTTATTCATAAAAAAGTCATAAAAATACACAATAACTCATATACAGTGGTATAAAAAAGTTTGGGCACCCCTGATAATTTTCATGATTTTCCTTCATAAATCATTGGTTGTTTGGATCAGCAATTTCAGTTAAATATATCATATAGCAGATGACCACAGTTTATAGAATTTACAGAAAGTGTGCAATAATTCTTTAAACTAAATTAGGCAGGTGCATAAATTTGGGCACCCTTGTTGTTTTATTGATTTGAATACCTTTAGCACTATTTATTGAAACACAAAAATTGTTTGGTAAGCTCATTGACCCTTGACCTACATACACAGGTGAACCCAAGTATAAGAAAGGGTTAAGGAGCCAATTGCAAGTTTTTCTCCTCTTTGCATCTTCTCTGAAGAGTGACAAAATAAGAGCCTCAAAACAAAACTCTCAAATTACCTGAAAACAAAGATTGTTCAACATCATGGTTTAGGGAGAGGATACAAAAAGCTATCTCAGGTTTCAGCTGTCAGTTTCCACTGTGAGGAACATAAATGAGGAAATGGAAGACCAAAGGTCAACCCACCAGCTCCAAAGACCTACATCATCCTCTTGCTGCAGATGGAGTCACATCATTTAGCTATTCAGCGCACTTTACACAAGGAGAGGCTGTATGGGAGAGAAATGCAGAAGAAGCCTTTTCTGAGCACACGCCACAATTTGAACAAGCCAGCTTCATTTTGGAATAAAGTGCTGTGGACTGATGAAACTAAAATTTGGAGGGCGGTATGGATGACGGGAAGGAAAATAAAGCATGCCAAGACAAATAATTGCTCCCCACAGTAAAATTTGGTGGTGGTTTCAACATGCTGTGGGGCTGTGTGATCAGTGCAGGTACTGGGAATTTGTTGAAGGTCGCATGGATTCTAGTCAATATCAACAGGTTTTTGAGAACAATACATCAGTGAGAAATTTAAAGGTACTTTGGGGCTGAATAGTGTATCCATTTAATCATACACTCCTCAGGTCTTAATCAAACAGATAAACAAATATGAGATTATTTCAAATAATTTGTCTCCATCTTCTGGCAGAAGAGAAAACAGCTGATCTGACTGGGGAAAAAAAGCTTTATTGTTCATTGTACTCTTATAAACAGCAACAATCATAGCCATGGCTTCCCAAATCAGCAACAATCGACAGCCAAGGGCAGCTCTAAGCAGCAAAAATAAGCACTGATTTGCTATATCAAAATCAATGACATAACGGGCCCTATTGTATACCCTGCGTTAGGCACATCATGATGCTCTTTGCTATCTTAAAAGCCGTGAACAGTCTATTTTCATGCCTTGCACCCGCGCTGTTAAATTAGTGTCAGAGTTTAAGAATATATTTACACTGATGGGTGTGGTCTGAAAGTGAGGTGTGTTCAGGTAAATTTCTGGTGTGTTGCTATTGTGGCAGCAGAAAACAAAGGTGCACCACTGACTTATTAAAACCCTGACAACAGTCAACAGTTAGGATCACCGTGCATGCTGTGCTTCCCCAGCCCTGTGTAAATCCACTCGTTACACACACACACATAGTTGTGCTGCACCACGCAAACCTGACTTTTACCTCAACAATAAACAGGATAAGGAATAAAAAACATTGCTTTTTCCTTAAATGAGCTGCTGGTGTACCTTTACTGTGTGAATGTGCAGGTAAAATTGTAACGGCAAATACAGCACATTGCTGTAAATATGTATATTTGTGGAGTAATTAAAATTATTTCCCTTAATACATTTTTAGCATTTTTCTTTTCACTGTAACTTTATGCTTGCTGAGATCTGCAGTGAATTTACTTTGAGCTGGATTTTAAATCTGTTTTATTTAACATACGACTCTGAAAAAAATAACAGACCACTTCAGTTTCCAAATCAGTTTCTCTAAGTTTGCTATTTATAGGTATTACTTTGAGGACAATGAAAATTGTTGTTTTATTCTTTAAACTACAGACAACATCTCTCCCAAATTCCAAATAAACATATTGTCATTTAGAGCTCTTGATTATATTCCAGAGTTTTTTTTATTTGGTAAAATCAAGGAAACTCATAATTTTATGTGGTCTCTTATTTTTTTCCAGAGCATTATATTTACTCACAAATATACTGAACCTATTGATTGAACCTATTGTTTTGATTCTTTAGGTTGTTTTTTTACACACCAGCTCTTCAGCCATTCTAGAAAACAGTTAATTATTGTTTAAAATTACAGTATTTTTTTTGTAATTAGATCTAGCACAAAATATTGTTTTTATTAAATAAATGACAGTTAATGCACTGTAAAATGTCAGTAAAATGCTGGAGAAACTACTCATCCATGAATAATAATAAAAAACCTATTATTATTTAAAAACTGCATTTTGTGTTTACTTGTGTTGCCTTTGAGTAATATTTAAACTTGTTTGATGATCTGAAACATTTAAGAGTAACAAACATGCAAACAATTAGAAATCATGAAGGGGTGAACACTTTTTTTACATCACTGTATCTTGTAATCTTTTTAATGTAAGCTCTGTAATGTAGCTTTAGACACAGGCAGAGAAAAAATCTAGAACAGAATCAGGTTGATTATTTCTGCTTTTTTTTTTTTTTTTTTTTAAGGTGCCATCTGGGATTAAACAGCATGTTTCCCTTTCACTTTCACTGACAGTGCCTTTTTCTCCTGGACTATGATGTCATTTATAGGCAGGGCAGCTGATCTCACACACACACACACACGCACACACACACACACACACGCACACGCACACGCACACGCACACGCACACACACACGCACACACACACACACACACACACACACACACACACACACACACACACACACACACACACACACACACACACACACACACACACACACACACACACAGAGATCAGCTCCTCACTGCTGTCAGTAAAGAGCTCAGGATACTGGTCTGTATGCTGGTGTTGTAGGAGCAGCTCCTGTATGGTGGGTTTAAATGCTTTTTTACTTTTTTCCCTGTGTTTCTGTTTGTATTTTTGTCTCTGCATATAATTGTGTGTGTGTGTGTGTTTCCTTGGCTCACCAAACAACTATTTTTAAATTATTATATTGTAATTATGTGCCACTAATATAATTATACTAGTAACATAAAATAACATTGATAATGTTATCCTGTGCAACAGATGTAACTCTTGGTTCTGATGAGAGCCAGTTTCATCACATTTAGGATTATTCTCTCTTACTTTATCTTGTTATATAATTGCAAAATAAATCACCTACACTTTAAAGAGAGTTGAAGGTGATCACTATTCAGGTGATAGGGAATTGGAGAACAGTCCTTCGTTGGTGGAAGTGGATGGTGTGATGGTGATTATAAGATGGCTAGAAACTGAGAGATAAACAGGGTATATACTGCTTGAAAAGTATTTTTCTATATCTTAATAATGTGAGATTATTTCTGTTTTAGCTGCAAACCATAATGATTAAAAAGAGTCTAATTTTAAAGATGCACTACTATATCAGTTTGTTAGGAGGGAATTGAAACAACTTCAAATCTCAATGACTGTCAGTTTGGTTCAAAACCAAGAAAAATATGGTCTATGCTGGATTTAATACTCATTCAGTGTTGATTTAGAAGGTCTCTCTTTTTGTTCTTCAGTGGCCAAATCAGAGGCTGTTTCTGGGCAGATTCATCAGCTGGAGGTTTGTGAAAGGCTGTTTTAGAGCTGAACCGTCTTCTCTACCTCTAAAAGAAAGGTAAGTCGCTGCCTTTTTCTGTCGGAGAGAGAAAGAGAGCACAAGAGCAGCGCTTGAGTTTACACGCAGCTCATCTGCAGTCCAGTGTTACAGCATCAATGGCTTCCTGATACACAGGGCGAGGATGAGAGTGCAGATCTGAGACAGGGTTAGCTGAGGTAAATCTATGGAGGAAGCAAACACGATTGCTGTGCTGTTAGTGCAGCCTGGTTACGAATGATGTCATAAAAGATGACCTCATGCTCATCACTGCATCCCTTCATTTTCATTCACAGTGGGCTTTTAGGAGGGGTGCAGGGGGTACAGATCTGGTCTGACACTTTCAACAGCTGTTTGGATCTCCATACAGAAATGTATGAATAAAGCGAGGTGATGAAGAATGAACATATTCTATATACAGTCTATATTAAATGGTACAGGTCCCAGGCTTGAGACCCATAAACAACCAATATCCCTAAAATACAGGTTTAAAAGCATGACATCACAATCATGAAAAACTCATCACAAATGCCACTCTGGTCTGCGGTTCATTTTAACATTTTTTTCCCAAAAGAAATCTTTTTTATATATTCCGGTTTTAGTTAATCACAAATCTCTATTCAAAACGTTCAAATGTAGGTACATAAATCCATTAATATGTATATAAAAAATAGAGGAGAATATTTATCTTCATTTTTTATCTGATACTTTTTTTAGCCTACCTTTAGCCTGACACAGTACTATGAATGTATTATTATAAGCAGTAGTAATTTCCCCAAAAGATATATAAATATATGTATTCTAACACTCTTAATTATATATGAACTATACATTTATTACACAGTGCTCGCCATAAATTACTATTCAGAGGAGGTTCGCTCGCAAAATCATTCACATTAAACTGAACAGTTTAATAAACAAAACAAATGCTAATGCTCAAGCTGCTAATTGCTAGCACTGTAATACACCCCTCTTAGAACAGCCATTTTATAAAAATAAAAATAAAAACACATCAATATCCAGTAAAATGGACAAAAATATACTTGTAAAAGAATAAACCACTACATAGAAACATAGAAAACACTCTCAGAGCAGCTTAGAACATCCCATTTTTAAATATTTTTAACATAGCTCGTGCACAACTGATTAAAACAATACCCAATGCATCCGCCATTTTTCCCTCATCCACGTCTTCATTTCAACTAAATAAATAAGCATTTAATTGATTTACAGCTTAATATAGGTGTCTAAATGTGGACTAGTATAAGTGATTTTGGTTTAAAGTGATTTTGGTGTCTTTTTATCACAGAAATCGCCTAAAAAACAGGTTTAAAAGCAGTCGCAGCATAGCTAGCGCTTCACTGCCATCTACTGGCAGCACCAGGGTATAGCAGGTGTATCTGCCTTAGAAAGGCCTGTCGTGATAATAACACACACACACACACACACACACACAGTAAAGGTCTGTTTAATATTTAGTGCAGTTTCTTCAGAACCCACAGAGTCCCAGGGTGGTTTATTTGTTTAAGTAATTTAGGATATTCAAATATTTTTAAATTTAAAGCCTAATGTCTGCTCTTAATAATAAAAAGTTAGTTTAACTGTAAAATGGTGTAATAGAATTATGCTAGTATATTATTCTATTCTATTCTATTCTACACTATTTCTATAGTGGCACTATAAAATGACAATATTATCATTTATCGCAATAATTTCTGGAACATATATTGTCCTGAAATTTTTTTATTGTGACATACCTAATTGAAGTACATAAAAAGGGGCACATGGCAGATTGAATTAAATAAATAAAAATAACCAAAAATTATATTATTAACACAAATGTGACCACACTTTGTGGATGTCACATAAACCCCACATAAACATCAGTTTTAGCATCAGCATTAGCATTAGCTTGTTTTATGAAAATAACTTGAAAGTGTTGAATAACAAATAGAAAAATACTTTTTTTCACGTAAGTAGAAAATTTAGGCATCTGTACTTTACTGGACTAATTATTTTTCAGACAACCTTTTTACTTCTGCTCCTGATGCATCACACCTGCACACCTCACGCCCCCCTATTCTACCATTCTACTAAAATACATTCATTTTGAATGAGCATATATGCAGCTGAAACAGGGAGCCTAGTGTTCGTTCTTAATACTTTTTAGTCATTTCCTTTTTCCAAACCCCAGCAACAGCCTCCTAATCTCTCCTCTCTCATCTTTTCTCTCGCCCCTCCCCCTTTTCTTTCCTACAACCTCTATCAATCACCACAATCAGATACACTTGTCTTACAGCAGCAAAGGAGTCACCTAACTGAACTTTGGAAGATTGAAGACGAGTCGTGCTGCTGCATTCTGAATTAGTTGCCGGGGTTTGGTAGCTCGCAGCGGAAGACCAGCCAGAAGAGTTGCAGTAATCAAGTCTTATCATCTGAGTGTCTGGTTACCATCTGGAACAACATATCAACTCTTTAAGTAATCCCTTTAAACATCTTTGCAAACTGTATAGCAACCATATGGGTCACCACAGTAATTGTTGGCAACAACCACCCAGAAACAGCATAGGAATGTCTAGCAGCATTGTGAAATATTCCCCAGTTAAATTACACTTTATTTAAATATAAATATATTTTATACAGAGCTTTAGGGCCAGCTAATCAATTTCAATGACTTGAGCATTAACAGATAACATTTTTTCTAATGGCACAATTCTACATTAGGGCATTAGTGCTCACTGTGCCCTTTAATGCACTATAATCAGCGTGACTCATCCACTGTCCAGTAACTGTGTAAGAAGGTCATCTAAGTGCTGTAAATGTACAGTGTTCTTGTGAAAGGGAATCAGCTACAAGTCAGCATCCCATATGGGAAAGTCATATGGGAAACATATTGTATTTTTTAAGACTGAATTTACTTTAAAAATGTGAGGAAACCGGTTGCTTTAAAAATGTTATGGGTAATGAAAACTTAAGTTAGCATAACGTAGAACATCAAGTTATTACAACTAAAGGGGAAGTTGATTTAACTCTTTTATTTTTGTTAAAATGTAAGATTGGATAAGTTGAGTTTACTTAACAATTTTAAGGCAGCCGGTTTGCTCAGTTTTTTTAGGTAATGTGGAATGAAAGCTCGAGTTAGCATAAATTAAAACATCAAGTTGTTAAAACTAAAGGGGAACTATATTTACTTCTAAGGTAGTCCAGGGGGAATCACTACACACTGAAGGTGAGTGTCCGAAACTGTTGGACACATCCAGTATGCAAATAGATGAATGGCAACAGACTAAACTCAGTTATTTTAAGTTGAGATCTTTTAACTAAAAGATCTCAGTTTGAATGTATATGTGGCCACAAATGTTAAACTAACTCAAAATAGTTAAGTATTGTTTAGAAATATCCAAATTTTATGTAAAACAGACTTAAATTATTTGAGTTCAAACAACCTCTGGGTTACAGTGTAACTGTGAAATACAAACTTTTCTTTGTTAAAAACATTTTCTATATTTTTACACAAAAGTTGACCAAATAAAATTTATAGCTGCATGAAAACATGCAAGAAAATAACCCCTGCTACCAAAAGGTTACTGTTTTGTAAGCTACATTTAAAAAAAATAACTGTAAATAAATGTTATATTTTGTATTTTAAAAGTACATTGATGAACATTTTTTAAATATTTTTTAGCAGTGAATATATATATATATATATATATATATATATATATATATATATATATATATATATATATATATATATATATATATATATATATAAAATAATACTATCTAAGTTCTATTAATTTTACACCAGTTGTGTCTGTTTTTGTGTTGTGCTTTCTGTAGACTTGTGTACCGTGCAGTTATGCAGCTAATTTTGATGCTCGTGAAGCAACTGAGAGACACTGAAAGACAGCAGAAGTAAGCACAAGAAGACAAAGTCATATTTAAAGGCATTAAAAAGGTCTGTTTATTTTCTGTCTTTTTTTCAAGTGAAGAAAAGTTGTGTTACTGAGAAGACGTTAAAGGTATAGTTTTGTATTTCCTCTCGATTGCCTTTGTACTAAAAAAAAATCCATCCATTTTCTGTAAATCAGCTGAAATATTTTGGTTTCAAGAATCATATGCTTCTACCAGCCCCACCCACTAGATCAGTTGAAAAAAGGCCATTTATGTCATTTTGGTGGAGAACCTCAGACAATACACAGCAGAATTAGCTAGCAGACTTTGTTTGAGGTAGGGATCTGTACCTACTGTCCGTGGCAAGTCAGCAGGTAAGGGAGATGTTATGGAGATGCTTTCAAATAATGAGTTTTGTGCTTCTCTCGCAGTTAAGTGTGAACTAGCTTGTTTGTGTTTAGCCATTTAGCAAAAGCTAACACTAACATGGTAAATTGTCAGCGTAAAAATGGTGTGACCTGCAACAGCTTATTTGCATAAAAGTGACAAGGGATTGCCACTGACACAAATAGAGCTGGTGAGAGCTCTTTATGTGAGAGTGATTTTGTGCAAAGAGCTTAATGAACATGTTTTGTATAACTCATAGACCCATTCTAACTTGTGTAAAAAAAGGTAAAGGACGTCTCCTTTTAGTTTAAGAGGAACAGGAGACGTGAGCCAAACCTTCAAGTGCACAGTGATTTATTTACGAGGATTCACACAAAAAAACTTAAACAAAAGCTGAGACAAACAACATGTCAAATCAGAACATGTGTAAAAGTGTCCTCCCAAGCTGGAGAAGTAATGCTGCCTTCAAGTCCTCCTCGGAAATTCCCACTTATGGGGTTGGAGGTCGTAATTACGACTTGACATGCATTCGAGTGTGTTTCGGTGGGGTGGAAATGGACAACATTAGTAAATCCTTTTGTTTATACTAAATCCTTTTGTTTTATACTTTTTTTCATAAAAATAACGTTTTTGTTCTGTTATCATAAAAACAGGATATTTATTTTCCCCCTACTTTAAGAGAATGATGCAAAAAATACACACGCATTAGAGTGAGTGATGTTTTTATCCCATTAGAACCATGAATCATACTAAACTTTTACACTTTTTCACATTTATTAGCTATTATAACCTGCAAGTGTTTAATTGCTGCAGCAATAACAGATGTGTTAAGCAGTTTACAATACAAAACTGTCTGCATCAATTTACTGAATTTATTTATCTATTAAAATAAATGAAATTAATTTATTTTCCTCTTGTTACTGACGCGTCCCTAACTGGGAAACTCTGGGCTTTTCTTAAAATCTAAATTTTCAGATTCAGATTTAGATTACTTTATTTGTCCCCAAGGAGCAATTCAGAAGGCATAGAGAGAAACTCAGAGAAAGGCACACACTCACTCCAACAAATAATACACACAATACACAGACACAAGCACAGATACGCCATTAGATTAATGTGCTATCAGTTCATTTGAACAGTCATTTTTCAGCATTTAAAAAAGCTGGACTACCCTGGGGATGAAGGTTCTTTTCCTTCTCTGCGTTTTACAATAAGGACAACGAAGTGTGCGTCTCGAACCACTTGGAGGGAAGGCTTCAAAGCTTCATAAGGCTTCATCTGGCCATCACTAGTCGCAAGGCCAATCCTCCTTACTATATATTTCACTCTCTCGCTCTCTGTACAAACTACACGCCGCTAAAAGTGGCTAGCAAATTATGTATATTGACACCTGACAGTAGAGGGGGGGGGGGCGGATCTATCCAAATATAAATAATATCGATACCAATATTGAGCAATACTTGTGTAAAAAGGACGATACTCAAGCTTTTTTTCTCTTCCTAGAAAAGATGTCTAGTGAGGGAAGAATTTTTTGTTTTATTTTTGTATTGTGGTTTCTCTTTTTCTACCTCAAAAAAGATTTATTTTCCTAATGTTAAGGCAAACTTTGTTTTGTTACTGTTCCATATCGGTATCGATATCGGCAATACTGGCACTACATTTACTTGGTATCGGATCTATACCAACATTCCGGGTATTAGAGGTTAGATCGGGCCCAAAAATTCCGAATCAACCCAGCCCGAGCCCGTGCACGTTCTGCCCGAGTCCGACCCGAACCATAAACTGGCTGTTTTTGGGCTGATTGAATGAGCGAAATATGATCAGAATTATGTTAATTAACACGGTAACATAGAAGCATAGAACTATTATTTAATTAAAATGATTTTTAAGAACAGCTAAACACAGTTCTGCAAGTCAAACGCGGAGGAGTTCACGTGCGAGAGAGAGAGAGAGAGATTTGCTTGTTAGGGTGTGAGGTACTCACAGGTAAAGGTTCTCTTTGATCTCCTTGTGCTCATATTCTAGTCCCATACATAATTCTGCAGCTCCCTCAGTGTTTTCTATCGTATTTTGCGGCTAGCGCGAGCGCTTACAACTAACACCGCGGACCGCGAGGTGCCGCTGCGCTTGTGCCGATCCGACTCTCTGCTGAATCCGACTCCCGCTTCGCGGACAGAATCGGCACAACACCCCCCGCTGTAGAACTACGGTAGTGAAAACAGTGATTATAAATAAATTAGTTTAGTTTCACTCTCAGTTTTCGTTATTTTCGTTATTTTATTTAAAAATAAAAATATAATTAAAAAACAGACGCCTACATCTAAGACTATTTTCTGGAGCCCGACCCGACCCGAATCGATTTCTCGATTTCGGGTCGGGCCTCGGGTCAGGTCGGGTTCGGGAATTTAAGCTCTACCGGGTATCGCCCACCTCTACCTGACAGAGCTTCGGTTACCCCAAGAGAGTTTTTCCAACTGAGCACCCCAGCCAACATTTACACCATATGCCCCGCCCTGACCATATAAAAAGAGCCCTCAAGGGGTGGATACCCATTAAACATTAAACAGACAAAACACTCACACAGATAGCCCTATTCAACATTTTCACACATTATGACAAAAGTGATCACTATTTTTTACACATTAACTAACTAATTATTTTTTCTTTTACAGGCAAACAAGACCCTCAGGGCCCTCTCCCTCCCTGATGGTTGATCTGTCCTACCAGAAGAAGAAGCCCTGGTTCCCTTTGTCTCCCTTTTACCCCGCTGACCCTCTACGCAGCAGAGCTAAAAGGAAAGTACATGCAATATCTGGTGATGGGCTACCTTGCCACATCGCAGTGCCCCATGTGAAAGTTTATTATTTACAGTAACTGCAAATAGCAACTGATACTGGGAGATTAGATGCTTAATGAGGGACACTGGTAGTGTAAAGAGCAGTCTTTTTGCTGGCTAAGAACTGCAATGCAAGTCCTATCTAATGGGGGATATAAGCTGGCAGAAGAAAAGTCAAAAGGAAAGGTGTACGTTTATGTGAGAACTGTTGAGTAAACTTTGTCTTATTACTTTTAGTGTGTCTCAATTTAATTGAATGTGCAGTGGTACTGAAAAAGTTTGGGCATCCCTGATAATTTTCTGATAAATCATTGGTTGTTTAGATCAGCAATTTCTGTTAAATATATCATATAGCATATAAACACATTGATATTTTAGAAGTTAAATTAAGCTTATACGATTTACAGAAAGTGTGCAATAATTCTTTAAACAAAATAAGGCAGGTGCATAAATTTTGGCACTCCAACAAAAAAATTTCAACAAAATTTAGCAGATCCTCCTTTTACAGAAATAACAGCCTCTAAACGCTTCCTATAGCGAGAGTTTAATGAGAGTCTAGCTTCTGGTTGAAGGTATTTTGGACCATTCTTCTTTACAAAACATCTCCAGTTCAGTCAGGTTTGATTACACTGCTCTGTCGCGTCAACACACATGGTCACACTGCCCCCCTCCAACTGGTCGCATGTGGGCGTGACAAAGGCGTTCCCTGCGTCGTCCAATTAAATCGTTCTAAAAAAAATTTATGCTTTTATACAAGCTATTATTATTTTCTATAAATTCAAAAATATAAATGTGTATTAATAAATATAAATGTTTGATTGAGCTTTATTACACTGTCTAGTGAGCAGAATATAGGCTAACAAAAGCAAACTTTTCCAATTAAATTATATATTAATATTTTAAAAAACCCACTAGAGACCCCTACAATCTCTGCAGCCTTTCTCCTCGCTGTATTACTGGGATCAGAGTCCTGTAAATCAGCAGGGTTTAATATGTGAGGCAGGAAAGCCTGAAAATTCTCCTCCAGGATTCTCTGGACGCTTAAAAGCAGAACTAAATGTTTTCAGACACTGCGCTGCAGACACGTATCAGGCGAACACCTGCTCTCTGATTGGATAGACGCATCGCTTTGGACGGATTCATTTGCATAAAGTTCAGCTCGGCTCAATGGCTGCGTCCAGAAACCCCAAAAGTGTCTCCTTTTTCCTACCGATCCTCCTCCTCTCCTCCGTGACCCAGAAACTGATTTCGTGACGCCATCTTGCCGCCTGTCCGAATACCGTAGGAGACGAAAGAAGCCGCTTAAAATCCACCTGTAGTAGGCTTCCAACGGAGGTTAGTGTATCCTACTCCGGAAGACTTTTAGGGATCTTCAAATGACATCACTGCATCCACGCCCACAGAGCACGCGACATGGCGAAGGCAACGCACAAATGTAAGTCATAAACACATTAATTAATTAGGTTTATTATCTAATTCAACAGCCAGTAAAGCAGTAATATAATTTATAGTTCAGATAAGCTAACACCGTTTTCTTTTGTCACCTGGCATTATCTACTTAAATGTTCTTTATGCAGTTAACACAACTGCCCAAAAGTTGCTTTTTATGTTCAGTAAAACTATATTAATGACCCTATTTGTAATATGTTGTTATATATACATATCATATATACATTTTTTTTTAAATTATTTTTACTTAGGGACTGATGAGGAAACCGAAACCCTCATAAGGCTGAGGTCAGACAGGGCTGCCCTCTTCACTGGCCGTAGAAATGCAGCCAAAAATGCCTGGGAGTAAGCATGATTTTATTGTAACATCTGAATATTTAGCTCTGTGTGATAATAATGTTCCATTGATGCTGTTTAAACTCATATTTTAAACTTCATATTTTCACATATATGCAAAATATTATATTTATTGTTATATTTAATATTTATTAATAGTTGCTATTTGTTTTATTACATTTAATGAAATCATAAATATATATATATAAAATAAATATATACAAAATAATTTAATATTTACATATGCAACCTTCATCAATAGGTACATTACATTCCTGTACAGCTGACCTGTTAGATACGACACAGAATCTTAAATTAGCAGCTTTATTCATGTCAGACTCATGATGCTTGATTTACAGGACAATTTGCAGAGACTTGGGCTTGGAGAGTAAGGTGTCTCTTGAGCAAATGGGCAAAAATGGGACAACTTAAAAAAAATAAATAAGGTGCATGTCCTGTTCGACAAAAGTATACTGACTGAAGGTATAACGGCTTGCACGGAGTGTCTTGTGTTACAATATCCTAACCAGCGAAACAAACAATGAACACTATGTTTCGGGAGATGTTCCTTTTCACTGGTGCTGGGCAAAAGTGGGAGCACAGAATAACATGGGATCTTTTTGTACAAACCATTTGTTATATTGTTTAGTAAGTAATATGAACAATTGTACATTGTAACACCAAAATGATGTCTTTTAGGAGCTAAGAAATCCCCCTACCGGGACGGGCACTGACCAGGGGGAGACCACAGCAGCAACATGGCGCTGGTTTGGGGCAATGCATGCCATCCTGGGAGGCAAACCCTTAATTGTGCCTCCCAGGAGGATCACAAGTGCCCAGCTGCCAAGCCCACCAGCTGATGTGGCCTCAGGCTCCACACTGGAAGATGATGCTCCCTCCTGTGCCAGCTCTGCCCCTGACTCTGTGAGCCAGTCAGTGCCCTCCACCAGCAGAAGTACCTCCTGTCCCTCTTCAGGAACTCCAGCAGCCAAAAGGAGAAGGCAAAGTTACTCTGCAGAGGTGCTAGAGTTTCTGAAGGAGGAGGCTGCCAGAGAGGAGGCTAGAGCCCAGAGGGAGCAGGCTCAGAATGAGAAATTTTTGGCTTTATTTGAGAAAATGATTGACAAAATGTTAATTTCATTTATTTTGTGTTTCATTTGTAAGTGTGTGTATGTATGTATGTATGTATGTATGTATGTATAACCTGCACAATTACTGGAAACATCACTTGTAGACCTTAGTGCAGTTGTCTTGGGATGAGCATCACCCATGTGATGCCCCTTGGTCAGAAGCTTAATGTGTAATTTCTTTAAAATACACATAGATATTATCAGTATGTTGAGTGACTGTGCTTACATATGAACTAGATCACAAATGTCTGTATGTAGTAATTCCAGAGTTCTCAGAGAACTCTGACACCTTACTATTTATAAAAAAGAGCTATTGGACCAACAGCAAATGCCAGGTAAATGATTAACAAATACCCTAGCCTGTTTAATACCCAAATGGTATAACTTGTCAAGCTTTTGGCCACAGTGGCACTTACCATTAACAAAAGGTTTCCAACTAAAAATGTTTGAAAACCACTGCACTACACAATTAGGCAGTTGGAATTTGCTGCATAATGTTTAATGGTTGTGTTGTAGCCTTATAGGTAGATTGATGACACATCAGTCATTTTTAGAAAATGTACTGCTGCAAATCCTGAAGCACAACATACACACCCTTGCTGTCATGAAATTGCATTGCACAGTTGCACCATTTTTCTAATTAAAATGGAGTGTTGACAGACAAGATATGGATTGGTTTTCTTGGGAAAAATGTAATTTATTTACAGTAAAAAAAATGATATGTAGTCATGATGTTGTAGGTGGTCTGGCCAAATGATGGGGGTGGACAACTGTGCTGCTAAACAGGCTCGCAGTGGTTGGCCACTGCGCTCATTCCGAACTGGTCTGGGTGGCAGGACATTCACCTGGTCGTTTCTGTCTTCTGGTTCAAGAACATCCCCTGTTGACAGGCAAATGTTATGCAGTATTGCACAGATGGCTACCACATCTGGAGCAAAGAGGTGGCTTACTTCAAGTGCCTTAAGGAAGATACTTCTCCACCTGGCCTTCATCATGCCAAAGGCTCGCTCTATGACATTCCGGGCTCTTGCATGATAGCGATTGAAGCTGTCCTGCATTCTTCCATCTGTTGGCTCATAGAAGGGGGTAATGATGGTTATTGGAGTGCTGATACATGGGTATCCTCCATCCCCCACAATGAAGTGACCTTCAGAGGGATACAGTGCACCTACATACACTGGGCTATTCTTCAGCGCCCTAGTATCGTGGACAGAGCCTGGATACCCCACGTCAATGTCGATGAACTTTCCTTTACTGTCACATATTGCCTGGAGCTGGATAGAAGCAAACAGCTTGCGGTTAATGTAGTCATGTCCATCTGGACCTGGTGGAACCTTCACTTGTACATGACATGACATCAATAGCACCCACAAACTTGGAGAACACAGGAGAGTTGGCTGCCAGAGCAAACCCTGCAACCACAGCTGAGAGTTCCTGTTGTACTGGAAAGCAGATTACTTCCTTCAGCAGAGTGAGTATCTCAGCACAGAAGTGGTGGGCCAGACTATGTACAGTGCTTCTCGGTACATCAAATGCCATTGCTACCACCCTGTACGACAGTTCATGAGCAAACCAATATACACTGAGGAGCACACAAACCTCATGTGTCCACCCATGAGTTTGAGCTCTATGAACTCGATGGGTGACAGTGTCCATAGTAGCCTGGGACAAACGGTAGGACTCCCTCAGCTCAGAGACCCCATCAAAATATTGTGACCGGAGTGGCACAGCCCTGTTCATCCTGGCATAGACTACAGGGCTGTGTAACTAGAAGAAAAGCAAGTATTAAAGTTAGGCAAGAAAGGAAACCTATATGTAAATTTTGGGCTCTATTAACTTATGGCAACTTTCACTTAGTATTCATTTTGCAGTCCATTATGGAAGTAATTGGTGCGGATGAAAATACCTCTGCAGCTGCAAACAGAGCGATCCAGCGACGACGACGTGCTCTTCTTCTTGCTGCTCGAAGGCGTTGCGTGAATAGAGTCCGGTGCAGCAGTGAGGACATTGTCAAAGCTTGCTCCATATTTCGTAAAATTAGGTTGTGGACTGGTGATGGGATCTGTTTACACCACAGTTCACATTCAGCAGAAAAGTTCTTTATGTCACTTCTTATATGCCTATGTGATGTTATTTAAGGGTATTGCTTTCATCTGTTTTACTTAATTGCCTCGTTAAGTGGTCAGGTTATTAACCAAGTTCACATCGTTTTAACAGTTTGTTAAGACTTGTCACGGGACTATGAAGGACTGGACCCAAGAGCAAAGAGGCAAGTAATATTTGTGTAAGGATCATGTAAGGATTTATTACAAGTTGTTATGGATGTGAAGTGGTGTGAGAGGGACTGCTTTATGCTGGGCTTGAAGTCCCAACCTTGTCAGTGCTGGGCCAACACTCTACCCGTGCACCACTGGCAAGGACAGGCAGCTGTTGGAATTACACCCTCTTAACTGAGGAGGGAAAAAGGCGGGAAAACCAAACAAAGGAGATGCCACATGGCATTGCTCAAACAAAGGAAAGGCAAACAAACTAAAAAGGAAACTTGCTAAAATAAGTCTATTTCTTTTGAGCTCTTTTCTTTCTTTCTTTCTTTCTTTCTTTCTCTTATTTCTTTATTTCTTTGTTTCTTTTGTAAGTCTTTGCTTTCATTTTAGATCTCTTATTTTTCTCTCTTTTTATGAGATCTTTTCTTACTTTTTTCTGCTTTCTTTTGAGATCTTTCTTTTCCTTTTCTTTTCCTTTTCTTTTCCTTTTCCTTTTATTTTCTTCAGTACCCTATGTTACCGGTCACCCCTCTACAAAGGTGTGGCAAGAGTGTGCTGCTTTTCTTGGCCTTATATACCAGTGCCAGCAGGTGTGTCTCGTTTGCACTGATTACCTTCTGGCATACTGGGGTTTTTGTGTTCGCCCCCTGCTGGCCGCTGGCAGCACTGGCCGACCCCTTACAAGACTGTTGTAGAACAGGTGTCATTTTATCTGTTAATGCAGATTACTGCAAATGCATTGGTTGGCTGTGAGCAAACCTACACGATTATAAAACTTTTTTTGTCACAGTGGAAACTGACAGCTAAAATCTCTTAAATAGCTTTTAAATCCTTCCTCTAAACCATGATGTTGAACAATCTTTGTTTTCAGGTAATTTGTGATTTGTGTTTTGAGGCTCCCGTGTTGCCGCTTTTCAGAGAAAATACAAAGCTTGCAATTGTCCACATTAACCATTTCTCATAATTGGATTTACCTGTGTATGTAGGTCAAGAGTCAATAAGCTTAACAAATAGATTTTGTGTTCCAATAATTAGTGCTAAAGGTATTAAAATCATTAATATGACAAGGGTGCCCAAATGTATGCACCTGCCTAATTTTGTTTAAAGAATTATTGCACACTTTCTGTAAATCCTATAAACTTCATTTCACTTCTCAAAAATTACTGTGATATATTAAACTGATGTTTCTGATCTAAACAACCAATGATTTACTAAGGAAAATCATGAGAATTATCAGGGGTGCCCAATCTTTTTCATAACACTGTATATGTTTTTACTGTATGGCCTGAACTCTACTCAAATAAATTGAGTGCAGATTGTTACCTCATATGCATGCAGTAGATTGTCAATCACCTTGTGATTGTGAAGACATGTGAACTGACATGTTGCATTGCTGCAAAGTTTATTTTTTTAGCCAAAGTTCGAAAAAATGAACAGTGACAAATAAAGGTGTAAATAAATGTAAATAAAAACATAGACCTATAGACCTATTACAGTGGCACATCAAAGCCCGACAAAATTTTGCCAGAGACAATCTGAAACATAAGGGTGAGTTTTGATAGTCTATCCTTTGGTCTATTGAATCTCATAGACCTATATTTAATTCATAATAGAACCCTGAACACATATCAGATTTTAAAAGTGAGACATTTGATCATTTTATGATCACATTAACTTAATTCGAACTTAATGCAGCAGCACATCTCAGAACAGTGGGGACAGAACTAGGAGAGCAATTACTGGAGTTTTTGGAGAAGAATATTGCCGTTCTTGTCTGATGGAGGATTCTAGGTGCTCATCGGTGCTGGCACTTCTTTACCAGATTTTCCGTTTAATGATGTACCAAATGTTTCCTATTGTTGAAAGGTCAAAACTGCAGGCAGGCCAGTTTAGCACATGGACTCTTCTTCTCAAGCTGTAGTGATGAATGCAGTATGTGGTTTAGCATTGTCTTGCTGAAATATACAAGACATTCCCTGAAAGGGATGTTATCTGGATAGAAACATATGTAACTTAAAACCTTAATAAACTGTCCAGCAATGACAGTATATTAAGGTGTCTAAGGGTGCTTTCACACCTGCCTCGCTTGGTCCGGACTTTCAGACTTTTCAGTTTGGTCTGAATCAAAGTAGCAGGTGTGAAAGGGGGCGGGAACCACGGTCCAGACCAAAGGACCAGATTTTGGTCCGACCAAGAGAGGTGGTCTCGGTCCGGATCTTCTGAACCATGGTCCAGTTCGCCTGCAGTGTGTAAGAGCTTTTCTGGATGGTTCGAATTTTCGGACCAATTACAGGAAGCTGAGCAGGCATTCCTCAACAACGACAGCAGAAGAAGAAAAATAACCAACTACTACTGACTGCAGCCTGCGGGATAGCGGAGTTGGACGTCCAGTCTCGCAAGCTTGTAGTGTTTACACAGTATTTAAGCCGGACGACGCGGCACGTTATATTTAAATTCCGCTAACTGCCCTGTACATTGTTTACTTCCGTTCAGAGGCAGGGCTAAGACATGATGCTGACAAAGTGGGCGGGACTGGACGGCATGACGCTAACAAAGTGGGCGGAGCTGGACGCACTGGACGTTCAACTCCGCCTTCCTGCAGGCTGCAGTCAGTACCCTCTCAAAATAACCGGAAAAGCAGGAAAAATGATCCGTGGATACAGCTGCTTCAGGACAAGCACGTTCGTTTAGCGAATTGAACTAAACCAGAGTACTGTGCCTGAAGTTGCTGCTGCTGCTGCTGGTATAAAATACACAATAGCAGCAGCACTACTATGGAGAAGAAATGAATCTGTTCATTCATTTTATCCTTATCCTGGAAAGGCTTTCCACCAAATGAACCACACGCTGAATTGTCAACACGCCGACGTTAGACGCATGTCCTTCTAAAACCAATCAGCATCAGGTTAAGGAAAACGCATCGATACGTAAGTGATGGTAAAAGGATGTAGGAGTATCACACAAAGCTCTTTGGTTCGCTCCCTAAACTGCAGTGTGAAAACAAAAATAAGCGGATAAAACACATGAACCTTGGTTCGGACCACGGTCCGGACTTTCAGGTGTGAAAGCACCCTTAGATGTCCAAGTTGCCCACACCAGAGGCACTAATGCAACTTCTTAGCATGAGAAGTGCAGCCTTTTGAACTGTGCTCTAATAAAAAGCTGGATGGTCCTATTTCCTATTGAGTCTGCAGGAATACTTTGTGGAACATTTTTCTGAAATTGTTTTACTATATTGTGATTCAGTTTTCACAGGTGACCAGAGCATAACCAGAAACAGATTTCACATTTTAATTCCTCCCCTTTTTGTGGTTTTCTTAGGAAGTTGCTGCTCTGTTCTAAGGGCAGAAGTAAGAGAAATGACAGCATGGATGGACCTCTTAACTTCAGGATAACTTCAGAAGGTCAGGATAACTGCTCTTTCACAAAATACTCTGCCATGGCAGCTTATAACAAATGATCCTTTAATTCAATTTATTTATATAGCACTTTAACAACAAATGTTCTAAAGCAGCTTTAAAGAGAAAAAAGACTAAGTTAATAACAAGTTTTTAAGTACTTAGTTGGCTCCGCTTCTGCATATGTGCACCACCAGTTGAAAACTTAACCACTGATTTACATACAGTTAAGGTCAAAAACATACAGTTTGAGGCCAACTAGGAACTTTTGACTATTCCCCTGAAATAGTGGAATTTTTTTGCAATAAACATAAAATAGCATATAGTAAATTACTAATCCATGATATGGCCCCATTTTGGTCCACTTTGGAATGTAAAATAAATATTCAAGATTTCGTTATAAAAAAATCTGGTGAAAACTGAGATGGTCAAAATGATTAGCCCCCATGTGATTTTATGTTTTGAAAGCAAATTAACATGCTTTCAAACCACACCTGAGCAATCAATTAAGTTTAAAACCACACGTGAGCAATCAATTAAGTTTAAAACCACACCTGAGCAATCAATTACCACTGAACCTTAATTAAGTGACTGCCAGAAGCAGAGTTAGTATCACTAACTAGACCTCTTGAATGAAAGAGATACTCCAGGGTTGCTTTGTAATCTTTGTAAGAAGCAATATCATCATGCCAAAAAGAAAAAAAAAATCAGTCTAGACTTCAGACAGAAGATAGTCGACCTTCATTTTCATGGAGAAGGTTTCCAAGCATTCAGTGGTTTCTACAACAGCTGTGGTTTCATCATCGCAAAGCACCAAAAAACAAAGTCTGTTAAAAATATACACGGCCATGGTCGAAAAAAGCAAGATTTCCAATACTTTGCAGTGAATAATAATCAGAGATATCATCAAGAATCCCTGGACCTCTGCAATGATGATTGTTGCTGAACTTGCTTCTTCTAGACTTTTGATGTTTCATGCAAGACTGTTGTGAGAGCTCTCCATCATGGTGGAATTTGTGGTCATCGTCCAAGAAAATCCCTGTTGCTATCACAGTGGCACATCAAAGCCCGAATTACCTTTGCCAGAGACAATCTGAAACAAAAGGGTGAGTTTTGGAAGTCTGTCCTTTGGTCTGATGAAACCAAATTTGAGCTGTTTGGTCATATGGATGTTGCTTTTGTTTGGCGTAGGAAGGGTGAGGCCTTCAACCCTAAATATACTGTCCCCACAGTGAACAAGCTGGTGTAAACATAATGCTGTGGGGCTGTTTTGCTGCTTCAGGGACAGGAAACCTTGTTCGGTTGCATGGGACAATGAAAAAGAGGATTATGTGGATATTTAAAAAAAACAACATCAGGACATCTGCTGACAGTCTAAGGTTAGGTCGTTGCTGGGTCTTCCAACAAGACAAGGACCTGAAGTGTACATCAAAGTTGGTCAAAACATTTTGGAAAGACACCAAAATCAACATTCTGGAGTGGCCCTCTCAGACCCTGATCTCAATCTTATCGAGAATATGTGAATGAAGCTCAAGGTTTGGGTCCATGCTCGGAGACCAAACAATTTGCATGATCTTGAACAACTTGCCAAGGAAGAGTAGGCTAAAATCCCTCAGGAGACATGTGCCAAGTTGGTTAGAAACTACCAGAATAGATTATTGTCTGTTTTTAAGCAGAAAGGCTATACTACTGACTAATAGTTGTCAGTGGGCTAATAATTTTGACCATTGGATTTTTAGCTTTTTTCTTGTTTCTGTGAAGCAAACCAATAAAAAAGTTTATTTGACTTCATGCAGATGTTGTCTTTGTTCTTGTAGACACACACAAACTATAAAGATTATAGTATTAAGGTTATTGCCCATTTCATTGGAAGGACAAGTTTTTTAATTGATTTCATAAAGGGGGCTAATAATTTTGACATTAACTGTACATTTTCTTTGTATTATACCACACAAGTAAGTATCATTACACAGATAATTATTTCAAAGGCTGCACACGCTGCACATACTGCACTCAGGGGTGTAAACAGCATGGAGCAGCAGAGACAGTGTTTATTCATTGCAGTATATTATCTGGCGAATATATCAGATAAAACTGAAATTTAAGACCAGATGACGTTCTCACCACGAGCAAACTGCTCCAGAAAAGAATCCTGCATTGGGCGGGGCAGAGCATAATTAGTGGAGGCATAATTAATTTGCATTAAATAAATAATTGATTCCAAATGAATCACATGCTTAACGATGTAAAGTTAACAGCCGTTTTTAAATAAATGCATTTAATAAATTTAATAATGATAATCTCTGACACTTCAATGATATTGGATTTTTGTTCTGTTTTTGACCTCCTCTTGGGAGTGACCCTGTTTAATAAAGCCTCGTTAATGAGACATGTGCGGATGACAAGTAATGACAGTTTTAATACATTACTTTAACCTATTTTATTTTTAACCTTAATTTCTGATTCTTTACCCAAGTTATGAACATATCTTTGCCTTTTCTATTTTCTATTTTTAACTTCTAATTATTTTGTGATCATTTTAGCTTCTTTTTTTTTTTATTTATTTTAAATTTTCCTTTCATACTAATAAATTGTAACAAATTAATAAAAACTAACAAATTAATTGATTCATTTGACCAAATATCTTTTATACTATCCTTTGCTTTTTCAAATCCTGCCGACTACACTGAAAATAAGAGTCACAGAGTCGCAAATGTTATTGATTGAATTTTAATCTTTTGACGTCATATATCTCATTTGTTCTCATGGTGTTTCTTTATGATCTTTTAGAAAATAACTGCAAGAATGAAAAGATTGAAGAAAAAGAATATAAAAAGAAATTACCACAGCAGGATCTGCTGTGAAGTTAATACAACCACCAACAACAAACCATCACCAAAAGAAACTGGAGAACGGAGTCCATCTGAGTTCAGTGAACTGGAACACCTACTGAACCTGTCATTACAGGTGAGCAGAATCAGATTGGTGTTGGAGGCCAAACTACTAAACTGTTGGGAACCACATCTTTCAGCTTTATCTGGTAGGTGGTTATTACATTTAGGGCTTAGACCAGGGATGGGCAACTGGCGGCCCGGGGGCCGCACACGGCCCTCGTCATCACTCAGTGCGGCCCGCTGCCAAACAACCACGAAAATTGACATTGACATCCAGTCCATTGTGAGCCAGCAGGCCAAACCACAGCTCTCTCATTAGCTTCAATAAATGTTGGGCCTCTGTGGTCTAGTTTTCTGCTATTACTGAATGAGCTATTTGCAATCAGTTTTTAAATCTTTTTTGTTCTTTCTTATAAATGAGTTCAAATGCCTTTTGCACTTTTATAAGCAAATGTTTTGTCCTTGTTGCTTATGAAGGACTTGTTATAATGAACTTATTTTACACAGAGGAACTACTGTATTTGCAATCAGTTTTTTAAGCAAACTTTTTGTTCTTTGATATGAAGGACTTCCTTTTTGCACTTTTTTTAAGCAAACGGTTTGTCTTTTGCCGTATTAAAATGCATTAATATGCAGAAAATAGTTGTTGATAAATTTTGGTGCTGTAAACATACAGATATAAATTCATATAAAATTTGTTCTTATTGAAAATCATTTGTAGCATTTTTCATATTCAATTATTTGAAGTGCGAGGTCATGTGGCCCTCCAATGGTCATGCTGAAAAAAATGTGGCCCTCTCCATCATGGAAGTTGCCCATCCCTGGCTTAGACTTTCATGGTTATTAGAACTCTGGATGATCTTAAGCTAAGCTGCTCTGACTGATGTTATTATATTATATTATTATTAAATAATATATATTATTATCACTATTTATTATATATATTATATAAGGAAATGTTGTATTTGAGCACTCTGTTGTTTATCTTTTATCATGCCTACAGTCCCACTAAGATATGTCATTATTATAAGCAGGGGTAAATTAACACACAGGATACCCCACCTAAAATGGATCATACCATTCTATGTTAATAAGCACTCCTCCCGTTTACCTGCCTGGATCATTTTTGGTCAGATTCATCAAAGTTAAGGTGCACAAGCTGCTCAAGCTACAGCAGTGTTGCCAACTTAGCTATATTTAACGACTTTTTAGACGCTGTAAAAAAGCAACTAGCGACAAATCTAGCGAGTTTTTGCGGTGTTATTGGAGACTTTTGGCGTCTCTGAGATGAACACATACTCTTCAGTTACTGACCTCAGCATGAGCCCCGCCCCTCAACACTCACAGTGCAGTGCACACCCACACCGCTCCACGAACACACTGTAAATGAACTGTGCATGCCCAGAGCCGCCACTGACTGACCCGCACCGTATTTACAGAGCAGGAATATAAATATAACTGTGTCCTCAGTGTCACACGAAAATATATCACTGAATTTAATTCATTAGTCGCAGTCAGTCACCTCATTCACCATGTAGCCTGTCACTCACCTACTTCACAGTGCCTGCCTCTTTATAAAAAGTTAAACATCTAGTTAGCTAGCTCATCATTGAACAATTTGTCCATAATATGTTTAAAAAAAAAGTAGAATGTAGAATAACAGTTCTGGCTAACGGCTGCTCTTATAATAACATTTAACAACACAACATAAAACTGATTCATGTAATTTATGTAAAAAAAATGTAGGTAATTTGTAACATTTCTAAGATATTTAGGGTGTTTTTTTTACAGCAGGGGTATTTAACTAGAATTCAGTATGCTCCAGTTAGAGAACATTTCGTCAGGCCAAGGTCCGGACCGATTTTTAATTGTGTAATGATTCAGTGCTTTATTCTGTAGGGTTGTTTGAACTATGATGAAAACAATATATATAATAATAATAAAAATGCCTCTCTGGCCAGATTTTGTTTACATCCCTCACCTGTCTCTCTCTCGCACTCGGCGTGACTTTAGTTTCCTCCAGTTCTTGTGCTCACTATCTCCTTATAAAGGCAGTTTTTCACGGCCGCATCCCAATTCAACAGACGGAGCAGCGGGACCGCGACCCTGACAACATGGGTTCGATCCCGCGTGAGGAGCTGTGTTTTTATTTATTTATTTTTTTCCTTACCTCGTCTGCACAGATCTGATTGGCAAAGGAGAGTATGTTGTGATTTTACAGTACACTTGATTGGTCAGTGAGTTTACTGCACTGCAAAGCACGTATACAATTAAATCCTTCTTAGTAGTTTATCAGTTTGGGTCCGCACTGGAAAACGTTTGGGTTCTGACGAGTTGGCAACACTAAGCTACAGCATTACGTGTAAGTAGCTGTTATCTACTTAGCTTTATTTAATATGCACTTTAAACAAACTTTTCCTTACATAAAAAAACTCACGAGTTTGCTATCCCACCTTAAATGCTGCTAATTTACCAATCTGCCTTAAATGCTGCTAATTTACCATTCCGCCTTAAATGCTGCTGTCGTGGCACACAAGCTACAGGCTGTAGCTACTATTTTTGGCGCTTTTAAGGTGGAACAAAACATTCAAATGGGAATCTAAAATATGTGGATGAGGTGAGACAAAGGTGGGATTTTCTATTTATTTAGAATTAAATATCAAATGGTTCCTGTGGTAGAGATCCTATAGAATATGAATTAAAATTTAATGGTGAGAAAGCTGATGAAAGCAGCCAATAGCAGTGTGTGTGTTTTTGCAGGATTAACTATGGATTTTGCTGTGTAATGTATATTATTTATGACTGATCTGATGTAATGGATTTGTGAAGTGTAGTTTAGAAGTATTTAGTAGTTAAGAAGTGTTTGGGATGCGGGGGGGCATGCAAAGTGTTGCCTAGGGGCCGTCATTCACCTTAATCTATCATTAATTCTTAGGTATTTAACTGAAATTGTGCTGTAAACAAATAATGTCCAAGTACTTATTGCTTAAAATTGTGTATGCTGTATGGTTGCCTGTGATGCTGTTTTATTGTAATAGTGTACTCCTATACAATGTCTTGCATGTGTGACAGTTAAAGTCCCCATTGGACAACTTGTAAAATTGTACTACAGTGTTATAACAGCATTATAACAGTAATGTGACATTATTGCATGTGTAATTAAAAGTATAAGATCCTGTAAAATGTCCTTTCTCTGCCAGTTTACACTGAGTGACTTAAGCATCAGCTAAACACTGAGATTAGAAGTTATAAATATATGTGTATTACTGTACTTATTTTTCTGCTCTCTCTATCTCCACTACTTACAAAAAAGGACTAACTAACACAAACTCTAATACACAAAGAAACTAATAAACCAAAGATAACAAACCAGAAACTTTGTTTACACAAACTCTGTGTGAAGGGTAAATGTTACCTCTGCTGGGTTTATGTGCACTGTAAAAAATGCTGTGAAATCCATAGTAGTATACTGTGTTCCTGCACAATTAACTACTGTCAATACTTTTACAGTATTATGCTCTGAATGCAGCCAAAACCACAGTAATTGTCAAAAAATGTCAAAATCACAGTAATAATCCTACTACTGTAGAAAATTACAGTAATAATCCCACTACTGTAGAAAATTACAGTAATACACTGTAATAATCCACTAATAGACAATCAAAAGGGGGCAGTAGTCATTTGGAATTATTTTGCATTCAACCCACCAACAACCTAAAGAAAAGAAGAGGAAGAAGAAGATGAAGAAGAAGAGGAAGTTCGAAAAGTGGTGCAGCACTGAATCCACCATTCCATGTAAGTATCACATAGCACAATGCTGTCTCTTCACTAACTTTATAAAAACTTTGACTTGCCCTGAGAGCCTCTTATTAACATGACGTGCTTAACAAACCAGTTTGGTGATTGTGTATATTAACCCTCATTTTCATTTCTGTTTGGTTTCTTGTCAGAATTATTTCTGACTCCAGCAAGTTCAAGAAAAGCCAAAAACTGGACGAACTGTAAAGTGGAAAACATCAGATATGAATCCATGCGCCATTTCTTTCATAAGTACTGCAGTGTTTGACTGGCAAACTGTTGTTCTTCAATTACTGAAGAAAAAAATAGTTAATGAGTATTGTTTGCTGTATCTGTCTCTGCAGATTTTGTTGAATAATAAATAATGTCATGCAGTAGATGGCAAAAAAGGATGCTTATGTTTAACAGTGATTTAATACTGACTGCAAAATAAAGCAGTGAGGGATCATTCTGCTGTGAAAACACTAATGTAATTAAAAACACACAAAACATAATTGTTTTTGTGAAGTCTAGTCAATACAACTATACACAAAATTACAGTACGCATTAAATATTTCTACGGAGTAATTTACTATTTAGCTGCTGTCAGTTATTTTTTTAATAGTGATTTTAGTTTTTACTGTTAAGTTTCTGCCAGTTAGTTACTGTGATTTGCTTTTATTTTACAGTAAATTACAGCTTAACTACTGCCAGTTAGTTACTGTGATTTTTTTTGTTCACAGTAAATTACTTGTCAATCACTGCCAGTTACTTACTGTACATTTTACAACACATTTTTTACAGTGTGTGGATGGGACTGAAAGGCAGACCTTGTTATCAAGCGAGACGAACATGTCCAAGGTAAGTGCTTAAAAGTCTCCTTCCATCATGTTTTATATTCATTTTAAAATGTGTAGTTAAGGATTTTGGCTCTTGCTCATGAATATTCATACATCCAAACATATTCTCTGTGAAAAGCGAAATCCACCGGAGATCCTATATAAACATAGTTACTTACATGCAGAGGGGGGTAGTCCAGGTCCAGAAAGTAAAAATCCAACTGGTTGGAAATTGGCAGTTGGTGGATTTTTTTTTTTTTACTTTTAACTAGTGTAAACAGAACTGTCTTAAACTTATACACCTACTTATCTCAATTGTACTTCACTGGTGGTGTTTTAGAGACAAATTCTGATCATTTGTTCCTTATCTCTGAATTACTGGGTAAAGCAGGGGTGTCCAAACTTTTTTGTTGGGGGCCAGAAGGAGAAATATATTTGAAGTCACGGGCCACAGTCTCTGTAATAAAACAAATAATGAAATATACCACTTTAAATAATACATTTTTCCTGATTATTTCATTTACACACCATTTTACTTGACTTACTATCTTTTGCCCCGTTTTTCTGCGTTAGAAATGCGCACCCTCTCCGCTTTTAGACTCTTTGGTCCGTTTTTCTGAGCTAGAAATGCGCACCCTCTCCGCTTTTAGACTCTTTGGTCCGTTTTTCTGAGCTAGAAATGCGCACCCTCTCCGCTTTTAGACTCTTTGGTCCGTTTTTCTGCGTTATAAATGCACACCCTCTCCGCTTTTAGACTCTTTTGCCCCTTTTTTCTGCATTAGAAATGCACACCCTCTCCGCTTTTAGACTCTTTGGTCCGTTTTTCTGAGCTAGAAATGCGCACCCTCTCCGCTTTTAGACTCTTTGGTCCGTTTTTCTGAGCTAGAAATGCGCACCCTCTCCGCTTTTAGACTCTTTGGTCCGTTTTTCTGAGCTAGAAATGCGCACCCTCTCCGCTTTTAGACTCTTTGGTCCGTTTTTCTGCGCTAGAAATGCACACCCTCTCCGCTTTTAGACTCTTTGGTCCGTTTTTCGGCGCTAGAAATGCACACTCTCTCCGACTCTTTCGACAGTTTCTGACACCTTTGTCCTGCTTCAGGACGAGCACGTTCATTTAGTGAAGTTGAACTAACCTAGAGTACTGTACCTGAAGTTGCTGCTGCAGCACTACTACTATGGAGAAGAAATTAATCTGTTCATTCATTTTATCCTTATCCTGGAAAGGCTTTCCACCGAATGAACCACCCGCTGAATTGTCAACACGCCAATGTCAGACGCATGTTCTTCTAAAACCAATCAGCGTCAAGTTAAGGAAAATGCATCGATACGTAAGTGATGATGAAAGGACGTAGGAGTATCACATTAAGGTCTTTGGTACGCTCCCTAAACTGCAGTGTGAAAACAAAAATAAGCGGACCAAATGTATACAATGTAGTATAATACATGAACCTTGGTTCGGACAACGGTCCGGACTTTCAGGTGGGAAAGCACCCCTAATTCCTTCCTGGTGAATGGACTTCCCCTTCTCTACCTCTTTCACTGCTCTGAGAGGAAGCCCTGCATGTCTTCCTCTTATAACTCCATGGCATGATGGTCTATTTCTATTTTTGGTCTAAAATTAAGAATGTCACATAGCTTTAGTGATAAAATGTAAGAATACAATGTACAATTACAAAAAAAATATGTTTAAAATATTCATAAGTGGGGGTGAGATGTTGGCACAACTTACCCCAGGCCCTTTGGCACAAATCACCCCAACTCTACCATTTTGAAAAAAATGCATCATCCAGTAGTTTTGGGCTAACATCATGCTAGCTGTATAGACTCATAGTGTAGCTTACCAAAGCAATACAACATGTGTGAAATGTTTTTAACTTTTCTATAACTGTTCAGACACAACAATCAAAAAATCTTTCATCATAGAAATTTTACTTTGAACGGCAAAAAACAGTTTTTTGAACTTAAATGTGCTTACCTCTCGTGCAATGAGGCTCTATTCTTTGTAGGATGAGTAAAACGACTGACTTTTCAAAAAAATATTCTGGGGTTCCCTAGAAACGGGGAGTGGCACAACTTCCCCACTGGCACAAATCACCCCACTTTCCCCTTTTAAGTCCTGTTTGCCAGAAGGATTAATTACTTATACATTTATTTGCATTTTGCTGAAAGAAATATCATTCATACAATGTCTACATTGTTCAATACATAGACTGTATATAAAGATGGACGCCGTGTCGCCGTTCCCATTCATTCAATGAAAATGAAGCCAAAATCTTCTGCCATTTTGGCGATTCAGAGACCAGAGTCTGTGCAGTAGAGACCAGAGGAGGGAGAAAGACTGTGGAGAGACAGCCTACTCATTTAAATAAACCCGCCCCTGAGGGCTGCCTCCACAGAGCTCACACAGTCTGACAAACCGAGCCGAGCGGAGAACTTATCTGCAGCACGATAAGGTTAATATTTTCATAGTAACAGTGCAGTTCGTGCACGTTATGGATATTAACCACATGATAACCTCATGATAGTTCTGTATGTAGCAAGTGGAAGTGAATAAAATACAGCGAAAAAAAAAACATCACCAAACGGCAGTGAATGCCAGGACTAGTTATTGCTTTAAACGAGACGAATCCGGTACTGAAGCTCAGTTAATTTTGCTGCTGAGACAAACTGAGCACATTGGGCTAAATTCTGCACGGATTATGCAGAGTCTAAACCAGTGCTGCCGTACATCAGCGGATCTCGGGCAGAGCCTTCATTCTATCTGGGTCAGCTTGCCGCACGCACCGGTGACGGGCGAAGCCACTGACCAAGCAAAAATATTAATTCTACAGAGTCTAGCGAATATAGTTAGTTAGATAACTACACTAATGTTAGCTAACAAATTAAGCTAGCTATAAAATCCAACCGAGATTAAATGGTTCGTCTAAGATGATAACTAATAAAATAAAATGCACACAGACAAAGGAGTGGAGGGAAAAACAGCCAGCAAACTTACCGAAAAAACTGCAAAGAACTTTGTCCAGAATGTCTGTTAGAGCAATTAACAGCAGAACACGACATTAATAATACAGCTATCTAAATTCAGTTTAGCTAATAAAAAATAATAATGGTAGTACTGTTAGCTAGCTAAACGTTTGACTAACTACTAGTACTAGTCTACTGCTTGACGTAAGGGGAAAAAAGAACATGATGCAGGTTCGGTCTGTTATTGGTCCCGCCCATACAGTCATTGGTCCCACCCCGGCTAGGTGTAACCCAGCCCTTTTTACAATAACCACACCTTTTTAAATAGAGCTGAATAACGCTTTAAAAAACGAATTCTGTGGGAATATAAAAAAATTGACAATATAAGCAGAGGTTACACCAGCTGTTGCATTTAAATAAAGGAGGAAGAATTACAGCATATTAGAAAAAAACGTGATTGAAAGTTGTCTGTTTTGCCATTGAAACCTATGGGGGTGGGTGGGGTTATACAGTCTTTGTCAGTGGGCAAACTTACAAAATCAGCAAGGGATCAAATCAATTTAATAATTTGTCCTGTGAGGCTTATGTCCTGCTGTTGAGATTGGTCTACCTACCAAATCTCGCATGGTTATTTGAATCTGCAGAGGAACTCAGTCGGACACCTGGAATTCTTTTCAGTCAGTTTATTGAACAAAGATCTTTGGAGATTGCCACCTGACCACGCAAGGATGAACAAGCATCTCCGTAATCACGAAGCAATCTGATCCTTTACAGGCATACATGATTATTTATACACCCCCACCCCACTGCGACCAAACAACTTCTGCTGTAAATTTCCATGATGTTACAGTTTTTCCACATTGTTTACACACAAAATGTGGAGCTATGCACACAAATCCAAAAACATTAAGCTCATGTGTCAACATTGTGACTGCAAACTGCTAAACTCTAAACACAATTTTTTATGTTCTCACTCAAATATCATTCTAAATCACAGCTTTGCAAATCCCTAAACACAAATTTCATCATTTAGTACACCTTGCTCACCTAAGAATCACTGACCTTCTAATACAAAACACTAATTACCAAGAATTCTCATACAAGTTGCACCTGTTCAGACTTACAGTTTTTCCCAAATGTTTAAACGCATTTCTAAAAACTTGGCTCAGTTTCTCAAAACTCTAAGCAAATTATTAACTGCTTTGTTAAAACTCTACAAATCTCCAGCGAAACTGATTCCTTCCACCAAAACAACACACACAGCTATTTTATGCTCATCTCTCACAGAGCAGCAAATAAACACTGACAAGATCAATTCAGAGCACTTTTATCAGAAGTATTTGGTTGTGTTTTTGACTTCATGAGGCCGCTGTACAAATTCAAATGCATACAAGTCCATGGAAATATGTTGGCTTTTTGTTGTTTTTATTTATTTGGTGTGGTGTAGGACCCCCCCATTTACAGTACTACACAAATATAAGCTATATGTACTGTATGTAAAATGTTGCAAAACTGTAATTTTTTACCTATTTTCACACTGAGAAACATGATAAGGAAAATTCACATACAAAGAGGACACAAACATTTATTCATTGCAAAATGCAAAGAAACAGATCACTGTTCTTCAGACCCCTGATCTTGATCAGGCAAGAAGACCTCATCTAAATCTGCTGCAATATTCTCCCTCTCCAAACAGCGGGGGGAAAACGACTTGCATGGCAAATCCATCTTTGGCAATCATCTGCGTGGATGTCATCACATGCCTCCCCCATTACATGAAGTAGAGCCACACGCTCGTGGGGTCTGCGTTTGTACACTTTCCACCTCCATGCAGAAAAGAATTCCTTTATTGGATTGAGGAATAGGAAATATGGTGGAAGGTGCAGCACAACAAACAGTGGATTTAGAGAACCAATCATTGACCAGAGCTGCCCGGTGGAAACTTACATTATCCCAGATGACAACATAGTATGGCTGTATCAGTCATGTGAGGCCTCTTTTATACTCTGACAAATGATTGAAACGTTCTTCTAATTAAGTTTATATAGCTGCAGCTTGTGTGAGACTATTTGGTAATTTGGGTTTTGTATTTGGAGGTCAGTGATTCTCAGGTGACCAAGGTGTACTAAATGATGAAATTTGTGTTAAGTGATTTGCAAAGCTGTGATTTAGAATGATATTTGAGTGAGAACATATAAAATTGTGTTTAGAGTGTAGCAGTTTGGAGTCACAATGTCGACACATGAGCTTCATGTTTTTGGATTTGTGTGCATAGTTCCACATTTTTTGTGTAAACATTTGGGAAAAACTGTAATACTCTAAAGGTTAACATATGGTTTGATGTTTAAAACCTAATGATTTTATATTTCCACACTGCACAACGTTGTTCATGTCAGGGATCAGGGATGACTCAGCACATTAGACAGCTCAGTCCAAGGATTTGGAAGTTCCCATTCATTATCATAATTCACAGGAACTGAAGGAAGAAAGGTTAGACCGACTTGGTGTGAGGTTGGGCACGGGAGGACCAGCTCACACTGTCTTTTATTTTACCGTCAGAATTATTCAGAATCTCAGAGGACTGTGGATGAGAGGTAAGACTGACTGCTCTTTATCTCCTCCAAACTTCCAGTGCTGAATTACATTCTGTCCCATCACTATCAGAACACTGTTCATTCTATTCATTCTATTAACTTTCTCCTGTTTGTCTGTCTGTAAGGGCATGTCCAGACATGCCTGCCACGGTGTGTGTGTGTGTGTGTGTGTGTGTGTGTGTACAGTTTATCAGTAATTCAGTAAATCTGTATGTGTGTGTGTGAGAGAGAGAGAGAGAGAGAGAGAGAGAGAGAGAGATAGTGTTGTGTGCCGAGAAATGAAAGAGGGCTCGGCATTTTAACTGAAACAATGTTGCTTTACTGAAAAGAGACCAAGAGGAAACTAAAGGAGGAAAGGCTTCCCTCAACCATGTAAGCATGCTTATTAAGTGCAAAATATTGGCAGTTGCTCTACATTCCCTTTCCTTAGCCTAGTACTAATAGGTAGTATAGCAATGATCTGTTACATTTAGATATTTAGCACAGTGTGTGAGAGAGGGATTGGGTAATAGAGATAGTGTGTGCGAGAGAGAGAGAGAGAGAGAGAGAGAGAGAGAGAGAGAGAGAGAGAACGAAAGAGTGCGTGAGAAAGAGGAAGGAAGAGAGAGAGTGAGTGCACGTGTCTTACTTTTCCTTCCTGCTTTGTAATATGTCTGCTGTTCAGTTTCCAGTGTAAACAGCTCTGTTATTGATTGGTGTCAATCAGGACCTAAAGTGTCGGCTTCACAATCAGTTTATATAGTATATGCAGGGGTTGGACAATAAAACTGAAACACCTGTGATTTTAGTGTGGGAGGTGTAACGGCTAATTTGGAGCAGCCTGGTGGCCAATCTTCATTAATTGCACATTATTGCACCAGTAAGAGCAGAGTGTGAAGGTTCAATTAGCAGGGTAAGAGCACAGTTCTGCTCAAAATATTGCAATGCACACAACATTATGGGTGACATACCAGAGTTCAAAAGAGGACAAATTGTTGGTGCACGTCTTGCTGGAGCATCTGTGACCAAGACAGCAAGTCTTTGTGATGTATCAAGAGCCACGGTATCCAGGGTAATGTCAGCATACCACCAAGAAGGAGGAACCACATCCAACAGGATTAACTGTGGACGCTGTAAGAGGAAGCTGTCTGAAAGGGATGTTTGGGTGCTAACCCGGATTGTATCCAAAAAACATAAAACCACGGCAGAATTCAATGTTACCTCAACTCTCCTGTTTCAACCAGAACTGTCCGTCACCACAAAAAATTATTGTGGTCTAAAACCAGGTATTTCAGTTTCATTGTCCAACCCCTGTGAATATATATATATATATATATATATATATATATATATATATATATATATATATATATATATATATATATATATATATATATGCCTACTGTATATGGAATATGCGTACTGGTTAGCCAGGCTGGATGCCGGCATTGAGATGTTGGATGTTGGATGTACCTGGCCAAAGTGTCCACTATTGAGACAGATGTTGCAGTACTTTAACAAATTATTCTACTTTTTAGAATTATTCATATCACGTAAGCTTTATCATTCATATCATAAACTCATCAGATATTTAGAGTTCTTTAATTAAGAAAAAGGAAACTGCAGGTTTGTTGTTTTTCACTTTACTTATTCATGTAAATTCTGGTTCTTTATATTGTGTCAGAGTTTCAGGATGAATGGTCAAATAATAATGCTTTAAAATTATATGGAATAAAATATTTTTATAATTACTTTTTTTTCCATATCTTGTTAACACTGCTTTTTTTTTTTGGAGAAATTAGGTTTTGGTGTAACCTCAATAAATATATTTTGCTTTAGTGGTCTCCTCTGTATGACAGCTATAGTATTTTAGCCTTTTCTAAAAAATAATATATTTACATTTTTACCATGGCATTTTATTGGGTGAAGCTGGAAACTGATGCACATTATATAGTTCAGCCTTGAATTAATCCAGCATCTGTCCTGTTCTTCAAGGTTCATGTTCTGGAGGATCAGCATGATGTTGATGAGAATTCTGATAAAAACTGTGCCTGTTTTTATTATAACACTGTGTATTAGACGGTCACTCCCAGCTCCTCTGTACACCAGTGGCCCACACTCTCCAGCACCATCCACACAGGTCAGTACGGTATCATAAACTGTTGGACTACACAGATTTATTATCTAAATCCCATAGGGATGGTGTCCACAGCTGAACTAATTGTACTTTTATTTTCAGAACCGCCAGTTCAACATTACACTGCAGTGCAAGGACATCTGCTCCTCTGGCCAGTGCACATTCCCAGTACCAGATAAAGCTCTCCCGCACCTGCAGAACAAACAATGTGAACAGGAATGGTTCACCCAGGTTAGAGCAGGTTCTGACCCACACACAGTGAATGTATCAGTATGTGTCAGGGCCAGACAGGAAGGAGACTGGTGCAGATACAATAAAATAACTTTTATTAAAGTTATAGAGTAAACAGGGGTAGTCAACAGAAACAGGGTCAATACCAAAAATGCACAGTGTAGAGAAACCATACCATAAACGGAGGACAGTCCAGAGTTCATACACGGAAAGGCAGTATCACAGGTTAGGCAAAAATCCAAAGTACAATAAACAGTCCAGGTCATACACGGTAATCCAACACAAGGGAGCAGGCAAAAATCGAAGTCGGTAGAAAACAAAAACAAGATCATACACGGAAAATAGCAAGGGCAAGAGAAACGCTTTGTATTGTAGGATTTACCAAACAGATACTCGGCGAGGTGTGAGCGTGAGCATGGTCCTTAAATACTCTGAGTAATCAGTACTCGGGGCTTCCTGGTGGCGTCATGTGACGTGACATGTGATCGGGAGTGTGTGTTGTGTCATGGAGTGGTGCGTTCTGGGTATTGTAGTTGTTACTGTGAGAATCGCAGATAGAGCTGGATGTGGGAGACACAGACGTGCTTTCAGCACCAGACATGACAGTACCCTCCCCCTGAGGGCCCGGAGCGGAGGCAGAACGGGGCCGACCCCGGCGACGACCACCCGGCGGACAGGGAGTACCGGCGGGAGGTGCAGGTGTCGGAGCGGAGGTGCCAGACAGACGGGGCTCACCAGAGCGAGAAACCCGACGAGTTGGAGCAGAGGAGGTCGGAGGACGCTTGGGACGTCCACGGGGCCTAGGAGCAGGCTTACCAGGAAAACGAGCATGAAACTCCACGAGCAAGGCAGGGTCCAGCACGTCTTTGGCAGCCACCCAACAACGCTCCTCCGGACCATACCCCTCCCAATCGATAAGGTATTGGAGTACACCCCCACGTCTGCGTGAATCCAGCACCTCCCGGACAGAATACGTGGACGACCCCTCCCCCTCCACAGCCGCGGGTGGAACATCAGCCGGTGCAGCGTCAGCGAGCGGACCCGGGACCATAGGCTTGAGGAGAGATACATGGAAAGAATTATTAACACGATACTGAGGGGGTAACTCCACCTTGTAAGTAACTTCATTAATACGTGACAAAATCTTAAGAGGACCAATAAACTTAGGCAGGAGCTTTCTACAACTACCCTCAAACCTAAAGTCCCGGGTAGAGAGCCACACCCGATCTCCTGGTTGGTAGTCTGGGTTGTCACCACGGTGCTTGTCAGCACGCTCCTTGTACACGCGCAGTACCTCAGAGACTTTACGATGCGTGTCTTCCCACACCTGCTCACTGCGCTTCATCCATTCATCCACAGCCGGCACATCAGTGGACACCGCTGTCCAAGGAGCTAGAGGAGGCTGAAAACCCAGAACACACTGAAAGGGGGTGAGGCCAGAGGTAGTGTTAACTAGGGAGTTTTGTGCTATTTCAGCCCAGACGAGGTATTGTGACCAATCAGTGGGATGTTTGAAGCAGTATGTGCGGAGGAATTTCCCGAGTTCCTGATTAACCCTCTCACATTGACCATTACATGTAGGGTGGAACCCAGAAGTGAGACTGACATGTACACCGAGATGTTCAAAAAATGCCTTCCACACACGAGAAGTAAATTGAGGACCACGGTCAGACAAAATATCTTCGGGGATACCAAAGTGTCTAAATACATGCATATAAATAGCTTGAGCAGTTTGGAAGGCAGTAGGCAGAGCTGGGAATGGAATAAATTTAACCCCTCTAGAGAAACGATCAACAATAGTGAGAACTGTAGTATAACCCTCAGATACAGGCAGATCAGTAACAAAATCAACCGCTATATGCGACCAAGGTCTCTCAGGTACAGGGAGAGGTAGTAGCTTACCGGCTGGAAGGGTTTTAGGCGTTTTACATTGCGCACAGACAGAGCAGGAGGTAACGAAAGAGTGAACATCAGCACGCATAGAATCCCACCAGTAACGGGCAGAGAGTAATTGTAACGTGCGTGTGACACCAGGATGACCAGAGGTTAAAGCGGAATGAGCCCAGGTGATGAGCCTGTCTCGAAACTGAACGGGTACGAACGTTTTACCCTGAGGACAGTCCTCAGAATTGGGCTGATTAGCGTTACTTTGGCGAATCTGATCGTCTAACTCCCATTGAATGGTTGCGATCTGAACAGAGGGAGGAAGAATGCGTTCAGCCTCCTGGGGCTGGGATGCGCTGTCCACAGTGCTGTAAACCCTGGACAGCGCATCAGCTTTAGTATTACGGTTTCCCGGACGGAACGAGATCGAGAAGTTAAATCTAGAGAAAAAAAGAGACCAACGTGCTTGTCTCGGATTAAGTCGTTTAGCCGTGCGGAGGTATTCCAAATTCTTGTGATCAGTATACACAGTAAACGGATGAACGGACCCCTCCAGCCAGTGACGCCATTCTTCTAGAGCTAATTTCACAGCAAGAAGTTCCCTATCCCCTATCCCATAGTTACGCTCCGCAGGGGAAAGCTTGCGTGAGAAGAAGGCTACAGGAAACAATTTGGGTGGCGACCCACTACGCTGAGAGAGAACCGCGCCAACACCCGATTCGGAAGCGTCCACTTCCACTACGAAGGGAAACTCGGGATTAGGGTGCCTAAGTACAGGGGCTGAAGTGAACGCAGCTTTCAGCTCACTGAAAGCGCGATCTGCTTCGGTTGACCACTTCAGGATTTTAGCAGCCCCCTTAGTGAGAGCAGTCAGGGGCGCAGCAATGGAGCTAAAGTTACGGATGAACCGCCTATAAAAATTAGCGAAGCCAAGGAATCGCTGGAGTTCTTTAATGGTCTGGGGCACTGGCCAATTAGTAACGGCAGTTACTTTCTCATCGTCCATAAGGACACCGGAGGAACTGATAACGTAGCCGAGAAATGTGACCCTTTGAGTGTGGAACTCACATTTCTCGGCTTTGGCAAACAGACTATGTTCTCTCAGGCGTTGGAGAACTTGGCGGACATGCTGAATGTGTGTGGGGAGATCTGGTGAATAGATAAGGATATCGTCTATAAAAAGGACAACAGAGTGATTAATGAGATCGCGAAATATGTCATTCATAAACGACTGGAATATAGCTGGGGCGTTAGCGAGACCGTAGCTCATGACCAGGTATTCATAGTGGCCGTTGGTGGTGGAAAACGCCGTTTTCCATTCGTCACCTTCCCTGATGCGAATGAGATTATAAGCGCTACGGAGATCGAGTTTGGTGAAGTACACGGCATTACGTAACTGTTCGAGAGCTGCTGGGATTAACGGGAGCGGGTAAGCGAATTTTTTAGTAATGTCGTTTAAGCCTCTGTAATCTATGCAGGGTCTCAAACCCCCATCCTTCTTCTTCACGAAGAAGAAACCTGAACCAACTGGGGATTTGGATGGGCGAATGAAACCCTGCGCAAGAGCTTCACTAACATACTCTTCCATAGCCTTCTCCTCATCACGAGACAATGGGTACACACGAGCTTTGGGCAGTACAGAACCCTCTATTAAATCAATAGAGCAATCATAGGGGCGATGCGGAGGTAACTCAGTAGCTTTAGCTTTACTAAACACATCAGAAAAATCATAGTACTCGGAGGGAATATCAGGGGTATCTACAGAATTAGGGCTTTCGACAGAGGTAGATTGCAAAGAGAGTGAAATTAAAGATAAACAGTTCTCACGACAGAAAGGAGACCAGGCAGTGATGTCTCCCAGGCTCCATGAAATGACGGGGTCGTGTGTCTTTAGCCATGGCGCTCCCAAAACCAGTGGATGTTCTGTGCGTGGGAGCACATAGAGAGAGAGCTGTTCCACATGTAGAGCGCTGGCTTGAAGGGTGAGAGGAAGAGTCTGCAGGGTCACAGGTTTGGAGCGTACAGTCTCTCCATCGATGGCATGGATGGAGATCGACTTGGAGAGAACTTTCGTGGGTATGGCGTGCTCCTCCACCAAATCCAGGCTGATAAAGTTCCCCTCCGACCCAGAATCTACAAGCGCTGAGACACAAAAAACATCCGTTGGAGTGGTAATAATAACAGGCAACACGAAACATTTTTCTTTAAGTTTAGAAACAGGGGTACATACCACGTTAGCGCGTGGAGTACTCTCCACGCGCTGTCCCAGAGCAGACGCTTGAGCAGAATTGGGCCGGAGTTCACAGTTAGCCCTTAGATGATCTGGACCACCACAATAGAGGCACAGGTGAAGGCGTATGCGACGCTGCCTCTCAGCGACGGATAGTCTGGATCGTGTGATGTCCATGGGCTCAGGGCTGGGTGCAGGCACAGATTCTGGAACTGGATTCCCGGACTGGAGTTGTGCAGGGCGAACCACAGGAGTGTGGCTAACAGCTTTGGGCTTACGGGAAAGGAGCTGATCCAGACGGATAGACAGAGCGATCAGCTGATCCAGGGTGAGTGAGTCGTCTTTGCATGCTAGTTCTCTTTGAATCTCGGGGTTAAGTCCGTGTCGAAACATGGAGATGAGAGCAGGGTCGTTCCAACCGCTGCTAGCAGCTAACGTACGGAACTCCAGAGCAAAGGCTGCCACAGATAGTTTACCTTGCTTCAAGGAAATCAGAAGCTCTCCACTAGATTGCCCATAGCGTGTATGATCAAAAACACTGCGAAAAATAGACAAAAAAGTGTCGTAGCTGGATTCAGAAATGCTTTCCCAAATAGCTGTAGCCCAGTCCAAAGCCTTGCCAGACAACCGAGAAATTATAAACCCGATTTTAGCTTTATCAGAAGCAGGAGGTGAGTTGCTAAAAAACACGGAGCACTGGAGCAGAAATCCATTACACTTCTCAGTGTTACCGTCATAGACCTCTGGTTTACACACAGCGAAAAAGGGAGTAGTGGGTTTGTTAGGACTGGCTACAGGGCTAACCACTGGGCTAGGGTTCTGGGTGGACAAACCCCGGAGGTGACTCATAATATCGGCTAGCTGCTGCTGTTGGTTAACCTGGTGGCGTGCTAGCTCATCAACAGCTTGGGTCACACCAGCGAGCGTTTGCTGGTGCTGACCTAGAAGCCGACCCTGGTTAGCCAAACCAGACTTAATAGACTCTGTATCCGCAGTCTCTGTCATTAAGGCCGAGTATCTTGTCAGGGCCAGACAGGAAGGAGACTGGTGCAGATACAATAAAATAACTTTTATTAAAGTTATAGAGTAAACAGGGGTAGTCAACAGAAACAGGGTCAATACCAAAAATGCACAGTGTAGAGAAACCATACCATAAACGGAGGACAGTCCAGAGTTCATACACGGAAAGGCAGTATCACAGGTTAGGCAAAAATCCAAAGTACAATAAACAGTCCAGGTCATACACGGTAATCCAACACAAGGGAGCAGGCAAAAATCGAAGTCGGTAGAAAACAAAAACAAGATCATACACGGAAAATAGCAAGGGCAAGAGAAACGCTTTGTATTGTAGGATTTACCAAACAGATACTCGGCGAGGTGTGAGCGTGAGCATGGTCCTTAAATACTCTGAGTAATCAGTACTCGGGGCTTCCTGGTGGCGTCATGTGACGTGACATGTGATCGGGAGTGTGTGTTGTGTCATGGAGTGGTGCGTTCTGGGTATTGTAGTTGTTACTGTGAGAATCGCAGATAGAGCTGGATGTGGGAGACACAGACGTGCTTTCAGCACCAGACATGACAGTATGTAACTAAATTAATGTTTTGCTGTGCTAATATTACCACGTGATTTCAGCGAGAAATCATTTTAAACCCTTATTCTGCTGTATAAGAAAATACTAATACTAGAATTCATCTGTAACAGTGGTATAAAAATGTGTGGACATCCCTGATAATGCTCATGATTTTCCTTTATAAATCATTGGTTGTTTGGATCAGCAATTTCAGTTAAATAGATCATATATCAGATGAACACAGTGATATTTGAGAAGTGAAATTAAGTTTATAGGATTTACAGAAAGTGTACAATAACTATTTAAACAAAATTAGGAAGGTGCATGAATCTGAGCACCCAAACAGAAAAAAATGACATCAATATTTGGTAGATCCTCCTTTTGCAGAAATAACAGCCTCTAAACGCTTCCTATAGCTTCCAATGAAAGTCTGGCTTCTGGTTGAAGGTATTTTAGATCATTCTTCTTTACAAATCATCTCCAGTTCAGTCAGGTTTGATTTAAGGTTTCTGAGCACGAACATCTCGCTTTAAATCACACCACAGATTTTCAATAATATTCAGGTCTGTGGACTGAGATGATCATTCCAGAATGTTGTACTTGTTCCTCTGCGTGAATGCTTTAGTAGATTTTGAGCAGTGTTTAGTGTTTAGGGTCGTTGTCTTGTTGAAGTATCCAGCTTCGGAGCAACTTTAACTTTCTCACTGATTCTTGAACACTGTTCTTAAGAATCTGCTGATATTGACTGGATTCCATGCCCCCCTCACCTTTAACAAGATTCAAAGTACCTGCACTGATCAAACAGCCCCACAGCATGATGGAACCACCACCAAATTTTACTGTGGGGAGCAGTAACGTGTTTGTCTTGGAATGCTGTGTTCTTTTTCCGCTATGCATACCGCCCTCCAAATAACTCAATTTTAGTTTCATCAGTCCACAGTACTGTATTCCAAAATTAAGCTGGCTTGCCCAAATGTGCTTTAGCATACCTCAAGTGACTCTGTTTGTAGCGTGTGCTCAGAAAAGGCTTCTTATGCATTACTCTCCCATACAGCCTCTCCTTGTGCAAAGTGCACTGAATAGCTGAACGATGCACAGTGACTCCATCTGCAGCAAGATTATGTTGTAGATCTTTGGAGCTGCTCTGTGGGTTGACTATGACTGTTCTCACCATCCTTCTCCTCTGCTTATCTGAGAATTTTCTTGTTCTGCCCCTTTAGGCTTTAACAAGAACTGTGCCAGTGTTTTTTTCCATTTCCTCACTCTGTTCCTCACAGTGGAAACTGACAGCTGAAATTTCTGATATAGCTTTTTGTTGAACAGTCTTTTTTTTTCAGGTCATTTGATTTGAGAATTTTGTTTTGAGGCTCCCATGTTGCAACTCTTCAGAGAAGATGCAAAGAGGGAAAAAAAACTTGCAATTGTCTCCTTAACTCTTTCTCATAATTGGATTAACCTGTGTATGTAGGTCAAGAGTCAATGAGCTTATCAAACTCCCTTTGTGTTCCAATACGCTAAAGGTATTAAAATCAATAAAACATTAAAGGTGCCCAAATTTATGCACCTGCCTAATTTAGATAAAATAATTCTTGCACACTTTCTGTAAATCTCAAATATCACTGTGTTCGTCTACTATAGGATATATTTAACTGAAATTGCTGATCCAAACAACCTATAATTTATAAATAAAAATCATAGAAATTATCAAACTTACCAAACATTTTCATACCACTGTATAGAGTGCTGTGAAAAAAGTATTTGCCCCTTACCTTTCTTTTGTTTTTGTTTTTTTTGACAGTCTATTTTAATATCAGACAAAAAGGGAACATGAGTAAACAGTTTTTAAATGATACTTGCATTTATTAAAAGAGACAGTCTATTCAAACCAACCTGGCCCTATGTAAACAAGTAACCTATTAATTTAAATAGGACGACACTTCATCAATCTAAAAGGAATTCAAAAACAGATAGAAAACAAGAAAACAAAGGCATTGATCATCTTTTAGTCTGGAAAAAGGTTATAAAGTCATTTCTAAAGCTTTGGACCACGGTACACTGGTGAATCTTCCGAGGAGTGCCTACCACAATTACTCCACAAGGGCATGTACAACTCATTCAGGAGGTCCCCAGAGAACAGCAGGTCTCACTTGCCTCAGTTAAGGTCAGTTATTGAGACTGGGCAAAAATTATATTCATGGAAAAGTTCCGAGGCAAAAAACACTGCCGACCAAAAAGAACACAAAGGCCCATCTCACATTTACCAACAAATATCTTGATGATTCCCAGGATTTGGACTGATGAGACAAAAGTGGAAACATGGTGGTGGTAGTGTGATGGTCTGGGGCTGCATTGCTGCTTCGGTGCCGGGACAATAGTGTAATAGATGGAACCATAAATTCTGCTGTTTATCAGACAATCCTGTAGGAGAATGTCCGGCCATCAGTTTATGACCTCAAACTCAGACATACTTGGGTTCTGCGGCAAGACAATGCAGACCAACAGGTCCACCTCTGAATGGCTCAAAAAATAAAGGTTTGGTAGTAGCCTTGGTAACACACACAAAGACCAGATCTGTGACTCATCACAATTCTGTTTCTCAGCAGCTTGGACAGTTTCTTCCACCACATGATTCTCATTTGCTCTGAGATGCACTGTGAGCTGTGAAGTCTTATATAGACAGGTGTGTGTCCTTCTACATTACGTCCAATCAGTTTAATTAAACACAGCTGGACTCCAATAAAGGAGTAGAAGCATCTCAAGGAGGATCAGAAGAAAATCAGTGCTTGTTTACAGCACTGTATATACACTACATGGGGATGTTGGATTGCGGTGAGGATTTGATTGTATTCAGCAACAAAACCATCAGTGAGGCTAGATATTGGATAATCACCTCCCAAACTCATCCCAAAAGTATAGTATGGAGCTTCAACATTGCTCTGTTCTGCCGTTGTCTCTTTCTTGAACCTTAAACCTGCCTCTTTCATACTGTTTCCTCTGATATTTGGTTGCTGTACAGGATGGATATTTACTGGCTGATGGAAGCTCTACCTCACCAAACAGAACCCTGCACCCATTAGTCCTCGATGTAACCCGCACCAGTCTGACCACCCGATACTGTATCAGTGGGCATCAGTATGTGATGAACTGCCACGACTCTAAGGTACAGTCATATCCACTATTAGAGCTCCTCTGCTGCAGCAGATTACTCTAAAAACTTTGAAGTTCTACAGTCACTATACACACATTTATACAGTGTGTTTTCGGTTCCAGATAGAGGTACAGACCCAATACTCAGGTATGAACTGCTTCTAATCTTCCTTCACACAGTTCAACATTTTCTATGTCAGTAGTTTTATTCTTTAGGTCAGTGAGTGTATGATAAACAGATGTTAGGCTTTGCCCATTAATCCAGAAACTTGTAGAAAACCATACTGTTGAAAAATAGGCTGTTTAATTTGGTAACTGGGTTAAGGTGTTCTTTAGTGGCAAAGGTGGTTGTAAAGCTGATCATCCAGCCAAAAAATACTATATACTGGTAAACCAGCACTTGACCACCATAGAATATTTCAATGTTTCATTTGATTTTGGTCATCTTGCTGGTCATTCTAGTCAACCAATGTACTGTTTAGCTACCTTGGTCAGCTGACCCATCAAACACAAAAAAATCATACCCTTTACTGATCAAGAGCTAAGAGCTAAACATTCTGGTCAATTAACCAGCCTGCTATGGCTAGGGGATTTTTTTTAACTATGCTGTAGTTCATAATGCACTTAATTTAAGCAGGGAGACTTTAGTGCACATGTGTCCAAATATATTTGGACTAATAGTCTAATTGAACATTATTTTCTTTTAAAGCTGTGAACAACTCCAGGGGATACAGGAGTTCTGGTGAGTAGCGCTAACCACTGTAGATGTAAGCTCCCATATTTCCACCAGTTGACTGAGAGTGAGATAGTGATAAAGAGAGTGAGGCAAAAAGTGAGAGATTGCAAAGTAAAGTGAGGAGGAGAATGAGAAAGTGAGGAGGTGATTGAGGAGGAGAGTGTGAGAGTGAGGTAGAGTATTGACAGAGTGAGAAGGAGAGTGGAAAGTAAAATAATTTGGAAAGAGAAGGCAAAGGAAAAGAGCGTAAGAGGAGGAGATTGAGAAGAATAGTGAGAGAGAGCGAATGACAGACAAACCAAGTCTCCCTGAAGCTGCGGGAGTCTTCCGCATTTCGGTAGTGGCTCCCTGATGCCCGCGAGTCACATATAATCTCCCGGAATTCAGAACGAGTGCCCCAAACGCGCACACAGGCGACAGACTTTTTTTCTCTAATCGCGTGTGGGAAGGAGAGAGAGAAAACAGAGAGGATTCTGATTGGCCTGTTCTCTGCAAAGAGTCTGTGAGACAGCCAATCAGTTTTTAGCGTGGGCGGGCAGTGTTTTTACCCCCTCCCGGACGGGATTTGTTCAGTGAGTGAGAGAAAGCAGATCATGGCGGAGGCAATATTAATAATTATTGTAATATGATATGAAATGTTTTTGATGATATCAACTTTTGCAACTTGGGATGTCTGGAATGATATTGAGAACTTGAGGCAGAAAGTGTGAAAGTGAGGATGAGGGTGAGAAAGTGAGAAGACTGAGGAGAGTGGGAGAGTGAGGAAGATAGTAAGAGAGTGAGAAGAATGTTGAGAGTTTGAGGAGAGTGCATGCGTGTAAGAGGGTTAGGAGAGAGAGTGAAGAGGATAGTGAAGGGGAAAATGAGAGTGAGAGGGGTAGTAAAAGAGTGAAGGGGGAAGTGAGACCCTTGTAAAAAAGAAGTATACTTAAATTATGCTGAAATAGGTCTGTACTTAAGTTATGTTATTTTGGAACCAATAATTTGTACTTAATTACTACTTATTTGTAATTAAAATGAAATAAATTTGCACTAAAATCATATTGAGTATACTAGTCGTATGTTATTTTCGCCACTATTGAATATAATTTAAGTATATTTGTGTGAGCTGTCCGACTGAACTTTAAAAATCTATTAAAATTGTGATTAAAATATAGATTGAACATCACATTCATTTTGAGGAGTGTATAAAAACTGTGGAAAACAAAAGCAATATATCTCATTGCTACAATTTTTTTTACCGGCACTAAAGTAACTAAAGTAAACTTTTTAGGTATAAATTTAACACATAAAAGTTCATTATCACAGTTTTAATTTGTCAACACAAAATTGTTGTTTTGTAGCAAATTTGACAGAAGTAGAGTTTTATTGGAGAAATATTGACTCCTTTAGACTCACTTAGTAAAAGTATAGTTTTATCATAAAAAGCACAGTTTCATAAAATAATACTAAGCATATATTTTTACTAAGTACATCACCAGTATAATATCAGCACAGCCAAATAAAATATACTTTTTCAGAGTATACTGAAATACAGATTAAGTAGTTAAAAATGTAAGTATAATTAGAAAAAATATACTTGAATTATTGTGCATATAGTTCAAGTAAACTATTATTATATTTAAATACACATTTTTTTTACAAGGGGAAGGATAGTGGGAGAGTGGTGAGTAGAATATGATAGTGAGGAGGGTAAAAGAGTGGAGAGTAGCATTGGAGGGGGGGATGAAAGTGTGAGGAGGAGAGTGAGAAAGTGTAGAGTATGAGAGTGAGGAGTTTGAGAGAGGTGGGAGAAGCAGGGGGAAAAGTGGGAATAGAATGAGGGGAGAGAAAGTGAGGAGGAGAGTGAGAAAAGGTGGAAGAGAATGAAGGAGTTTGGAGGAGTGTGAGAGTGAAGAATGAGGAGAGTGAGAGATTGGGGCAGACAGTGAGAGAATGAGGCTTCACTCTGATTTGTTTTTCAGATAATATCAGAGACACCACTGTAATCTCTATCCTGCTGCCTACACTGGGAGCTGTGGTTTTTTCTCTGGGTCTAACCCTCTACTGTTTACGCAGCAGGTAAGCTTCACTCTAATTGATCACAGTGCCTGTTTCTAAATTTATAAACATATTTTTTCTCATGGATTTTAGTCAGTATTTGCAGATTCTTGTGGTAAACCACACCCAATTGTCTATTTGTGACCTTTTCTTCTCCTGTCTCTCCTCCAGAATCAGGGCTTTGCACTGTCTATCTGACTGACCCTGAATAAACCTGTCGGGTACAACTGTCCCAATGAGGCACTGAAGATTCACAGCATTCCTGCACATTCCTGAAGTCTGTCTGGGTACAAAAGGATCACTGCAGAAAAATGTACTGTCTCTGATTTCTTCTAAATATTACAGTTATGGCCAAAAATATTGGCACCCCTTAAATCTTTCTCCAAAAAATGTATTGCAATTATATTTTTTTATACACATGTTTATTTACTTTGTGTATTGAAAAAAAAAAAAAAACACAAGAAGAAAGACAAAATTGGTAGAATTTCACGCAAAACTCCAAAAAATGTTTGGAAAAACCAAAAACCTTTGGAAAAAAGAACTGAAATCAGCCGCTTCCTATAACCATCAACAAGCTACTGACACCTCTCAACTGGATTTTTATATCACTCTTCTTTTACTCTAACTGCTCCAGGTCTCTCATATTTGAAGGGTGCCTTCTCACAATAGCAATTTTAAGATCTCTCCACAGGTGTTCAATCATTTTTGGGTGCTGTTTGAAGAATGTTTGGGTTAGCTCTTTCAGGGTCGGGAGCTGCCCTGGAAAAAAAAACTCGAAATTTTATTTATTACATGTGAAATTTATTTATTTATTATATTATTTTTTGAAAAAGGTGTTCATTTTACTTCTGATTGTACTTAATAAATAAATGCTGTTGTTTTAATTCTTAATTGCTCTGTTCTTCATGTTAATCTTTTCCTCTTAACTGACTGATCACAGCACTGTTAGTAAAGGTTCTCTCAGTCTATGTTCACACTTATTTTATTATTAATATATTTAATATAACTTGTCTATAGAGAGCTGTAGACGTATTATTTGTGTCAAGTTGTTCTGTTCTTAGGAGCCAACATTCTTCATGGGATTCAACAAACATACAGTGCAATTACAATTCATAATCAATTAGCAATTAAAATAAAACTATCAAAGAATAAAATAAAAAAAGATCAGAACAAAATTGAACAATACACACATTGCACATTAACAAAAAATGCCTACAGACTAAAAGATATGTTGCACCAAGAAGAAATTAATTAAATTATCTGGAAGGAAGCTTGGTGGGTCATAGAGTGATTTAGAATGGCAGTGAGTCATGTTCAGCGGCAATTCCAAGATGAGCAGTTTGTTGTCATGTGTCATACTTCATGATGTAATGGCACATTTTGGTACGATCACCTATGGTCTTTATTACACTCTAAAAAAACAGAGGTACGATATGAGTACTTCTTTGTACTCAAAGGTACACTCTTCGTAATAGTACCCTCAAAGGTACAATATTGGTCTTTACAGGGTCAGATTTGTTCCCTTTGAAGTACAAAGTAACCATTTTAGTACCATTTAACCAGACAAAAGGTACATTCAGTATTCTGTATCACTGTACTAATGAACAGTATATATTTAAATTGCACATTTTTTATTTGAAAGCCAGATAATTTTGGATCATCAAGTTTTTGACATATATTTAGTTGATGATAATGTTTATAATCTTTATAATCTTTACTGGCTCAAAAACATGGGTACAAAAAAGACTTTCACTGAAAGGTACTTTTTTGTACCTTAATATAAGGTACAGCCCCAGCGACAAGCTTTGTACTCTTTTAGGTACAAATCTGTACTTACTTTTCTTAGTGTGCACTCTAAGAAATATAAGTACAGATTTGTACTTAAAAGAGTACAAAGCTTGTCGCTGGGGCTGTACCTTATATTAAGGTTCAAAAAAGTACCTTTCAGTGAAAGTACTTTTTTGTACCCATGGTTTTTGTGCCAGTATAGATTATAAAGATTATAAACATTGTCATCAACTAAAAATGGCTCAAAAACTTGATGATACAAAATTGTCTGGCTTTCAAATAAAAAAATTGCAATTTAAATATATACTGTTCATTAGTACAGTGATGCAGAATACTGAATGTACCTTTTGGCTGGTTAAATGGTACAAATTTGTACTTATTGCTGTTAGAAATGACTTTGTACTTCAGAGGGAACAAATCTGACCCTGTAAAGACCAATATTGTACCTTTGAGGGTACAATTATAAAGAATGTACCTTCGAGTACAAAAAAGTACTCATATCGTACCTCTGTTTTTTAGAGTGTAAGTTATGATGAAAAGCATCCCACATGTTTTAAATCAGGGACAGATCAGGTGATGCGGCTTGTTTTAAAGGCAAGCTATTGAGCATTGTCCTGCTTGAATATCCCACATGTAAGGCCACTGGTTAGTGGACCTTGTTAACCTGATAGAAGTGCTATCAACACTCTACCCCTGCAGCACAATCTACAGAAACTGTGTGAGAACATTCAAGCTGCATGGAATGGATTATCACAGGACAATATTAGGAACCTCTACAACTCTGTGCAAAGATGGATCTGTAACGTTACAGACTTCTTCTGTATGCATTTCTCAATAAATATTGTCCATATCAGTCTAGTTTATATTTATTGTTGCTGCAAACATACATTTTCCTTCTTTACTAATAGAGTTGCAACTATTTTTTTGATCATCTTCACATTATTATTTTTTTGTTATCATTCTTTAACATTAATGACCTGATACACATACGTACAGTACTCGGCATGTCAGCTTTAACATCAACACAGAGACTGATCAATAGCAACACAGCTAGCTTTAGTGACAGTGGCTGATAATTACCAGATCAAGCCAGTTTAGGGGAAGCCTGTCCATTTTTTCCCTATTATGTTAGACAATGACTGCAAACCACTAGAAGGGGCCTGCAAGTGAGTCCAAAATAAAAGGGGGGTAAATGTAACTAAACATAAAAAACACACAAAAAAATTGTAATTAACAACTTGTTCAGGATATTATTTCTAATTTAATTTGAATTCGAATTAAAAAACATTTACTTGTACGTTTTCATTTTTTTTTTTACAATAAACAGGTTTTGGGCAAAGATATTGGCTAGGATTAGTGCTACTGAGTGCTGATTGGTTTAAATGGCAGTTTAAATGGCAGTGTCGGTGTGAACAACTAACCTCACACACGTCCCTGAATTACCAGTGAAAGCAATTAAAAAATGGGCAGAAAATAAGTTCAAGATTCCCCGAGCTGTTTTCCTAAAACGCTACAGCAACTGGATTGAGGGTTATGTGCAGGACGTGGAAGGTAGCTTGGTAATCGCCTTTGTTTGTTGTATTGAAAACTTGTGTGTTAGCTAGCATGCTAGCTAAATAGTTACTAACTATCTTATTGATTGTAGAAAAATGCGCTGTAGGCACGTGTGTGTGTGTGTGTGTCTGTGTGTGAGGAGAAGATATAGAGAGGGACTCGCTGTGAGTGTGTGTGTTCAGCCTGAGTGCTAGGTTAGCTTGTTAGTGTTAGCTTTGCGTTATTTTGGTGTGGTTGCAGCCAACAGCAACCATTGTTCCATGTTTAGCAATAAAGCAACTTTTTAACATATTTCTCATCATTCTTCCCCCCAAAATCTTCAAAAACTGAGAATAAAACTGCTGACATACGAAATATCATGCTTTTGAGTTTCAGAGGTTTTTGAGATGTAAGTCATTGTTAGACAGAGGGATGGAAGGCAAGAGAGAGGCAAAGTGGAAATGCATGCTGCTTCTTGCTGCAAGTTATTTAACTTGCTGCCAAATCTATACGGATAGTCTCGGTCTACAGGACTACAGGAAGAGAGGGAAGAAGAAAGTCGAAGGAGACTGACCTTGATTTAGTGAAAAATGTTCTGTGGAAAAATAAATATATTTTAAATACAGAAAACAAATGAAAACAAATTGAGATGTTTTGTACTGCTGTTAAATGTCAAAATGACACCGATTGCCAAAGTTTAGTTTAGTAAAGAACAGATTTCTCCAAAAAATAGATGGTTATTCATTGGAAGGAATCATCAAATGACAAATCTACTCTTACTCAACACCAGTTGAGTCTAATTGGTCCATTCGCACATTCATCCATCCTGTTCAGTTTCAGCAAATTTTCACACTTCACCCTTCAGTTTTATCAAAATGCATCTCCACAGCACGTGCTACATCACCACCATAAAATTGATAGTTTTGGGATAAAATAAGTGTCTACCACTGGTGCGTTACTGACACTATCAGTGCAAATGGGCAGATTTGAAAGTTCTGGGGCCCTAAGCAATGTTTTTTTTTCGGGGGCCCTGATCAAATGTATTCTTTTGTATACCAAAATGCAATATTCAGGGTTCAAATACCTTTTACAAGGTAAAATTCGAGTACTTTTCAAGCACTTTCTAGGCCCATTTTCAAGTTTTTCCAGCGCTTTTCAGCTATGGTAAAATAATAATATCGGTGATATCTCAAAACTGCGAAAATCAATATATATCGCAAAACTATTCTCCACACTTCACAGTGACTATGCTACTGAGAAAAAAATACTTCTAAGTAAGTAAATAGCAGGAGTTATGGATTTATTGATGTCAGTTTCACACAATTTGTATTGTACAGTTTGTATATTTGGGGGTGAGTTGAGAGCATTTATACATACATATACTCAAAATTATTGATGTGCTTTTTTGTCTCACTGCAAGAGATGGTATTTTGTTTATGTAAACACAATCAGAATTGTGTTTGGTAATAGCAGAAGGAGATTAAATTAAAGCAAAATAAGTTTTATGATTCTAAATATATCATCTGTAGAGTATCCAACTTGATTGGGTCAATAATGAAACTATGACACAAAAGATCACTAGGCAAATAACCTTCAATCATTTATTTACTGAAAATGTCCCCTGGGATGGCCTCATTTCACCACAGAGCTCGTCACCGGCTCGTTCCCCGGCGCTTGCTGCGGAAAAAAATTAGTGAGCTTTGTCAAGTTTTCTGTGCTGGACTTCCTTTCCTTAATTTACCGAAGATACCTTAGTCTACCTTGCCTAGCTTAATTTGCATGTAGGGTGTCTCTTTGGTGTCTAACAAAAAATAAATAATGCGTTTTATTTTTTTTTCTCATATTTTTTGCCAACCTTTTGGCCAGCAGGGGGGCAAAGCAAGCATTTGCATGGTGTGCGTGGTGGTAAAATCTTCCCCTGAGTGCAAAATTTGACTGACAATATTGTCCATTACAGCGCACATTTATTTTAACGACTGCTCTGTTCTGTATGTTTTACAGGAGCTGTAGTGATGTCGTTACCAAAGGTGCTAGCAGTACTACTGTATGTTGGTAAACTTCCTCTGACTGTCCTGTTCGCCAGCAACCCTAACACTACACTACAAAGTACACAGGTAAGAAGATTGCAAAGTGCCCTGACTGCACTGCTCTCTCTCTTTCTCTCTCTCTCTCTCTCTCTCTCTCTCTCTCTCTCTCTCTCTGGCCATTTACTGATGGTCGTTATTTGACACAGCAGCTTCACTCTGCTAATAAACAAATTTTTCTTCATCTGTGTGTGCTGACAGAAACACAAGTCCAACATCACCCTGCACTGCGAGGACATCTGTTCCTCAGATCAATGCTTGTTTCAAGCACCACCTGAAGTCCTCACACATCTGTATGACAGCAACTGTGAGCAGGCCTGGTCCTTCCAGGTATACTTTGTAAAGCATTAAACTAAAAAAAAAAATCTTTGATGGCACTTTTGGGTTCACTTCCCTACTACACCTACCAGTATCAGACTGACTTGCTGTTTGCTTTGTGTTATATGGTTGCTGTACAGGATGGATATCTCCTGGCTGATGGAAGCTCTACAGCACAAAACAGAACCCTGCACCCATTAGTCTTTGCTGTGACACCCACCAGTGTGACCACCAGATACTGTATCAGTGGACTTCAGTATGAGATGACCTGCCACGACTCTGAGGTACAGTCATTTCCTCTATTAGAGCTTAAATCGATTCTGCAGTCCTGTGCTTCACTTTTCTGCCTTTAGGATCGTAAAACCTTTGTCTGTTAATCATCATGCTGTCAGCATCCGCACTCACTCTCGCCCCAGTCCTATCCCAGTGTGGATTTATTAGGATATACTAATGGAAAGGGAAGTAACCTGATAAGTGATAAAGCAGTAATGTTGCAAAATGAACTATTTACATAACCCCTGCAGCAGACCCACCCCATATAATATAATATAATATATATATCTCAACTCAACTTTATTTATAGAGCATTTTAAAAACAACAACAGCCGCAACAAAGTGTCGTACATTTTTGTGCTGCAAATTATTTCAATGCCTCCCAAGTTTAATATATGCTTTTTTTTTAAGTTATTTAAATCATTAATGTTTAAACAATGTAATGGAGGTGAAGTGTAACATTTCTCGGGTGTATTATATAGTACCAACTATTGTAAAAGAACAAAACTAAAACTGGTTTCCTGAAAATATCTGACTAATGCATTTTAGATATAACAAATAATAAAATAAATACATATTATTATTATTATTATTATTATTATTATTATTATTATTAAAGCAACTTTACTGTCTATATTTCTTATGATATTAAAACAACGTCTCGAGTGTCAACCATCCATGCTGTCGACATGTCAGATGGAGGAGTCCATCATACTTATTTAATATAATAACAAAACACATTTATAGATTGTGAACTGTAAACGTTTAATTATTAGTTATTATTAAAATTAAATATTATTCAAATACCCTTAGACTGTTCTTGCTCTACACTGCTTTAATCAGAATGCTCTCTGTTACAGTACCAGTGGATGACCCTGTATACAGGTATGGACCACTTCTGACTGCTGAATGGGTGGGGCTAAACTGCTATAGGCTGAATGGGTGGAGCTAAACTACTGTAGGCTGAATGGGTGGGGCTAAACTGCTGTAGGCTGAATAGGTGGGGCTAAACTGCTGTAGTCTTAATGGGCAGGGCTAAACTACTGTAGGCTGAATGGGTGGGGCTAAACTGCTGTAGGCTGAATAGGTGGGGCTAAACTGCTGTAGTCTTAATGGGCAGGGCTAAACTACTGTAGTCTTAATGGGCAAGGCTAAACTACTGTAGGCTGAATGAGTGGATGTAAACTGCTGTAGGCTGAATGGGTGGAGCTAAACTACTGTAGGCTGAATGGGTGGGGCTAAAGTGCTGTAGGCTAAATAGGTGGGGCTAAACTGCTGTAGTCTTAATGGGCAGGGCTAAACTACTGTAGGCTGAATGAGTGGATGTAAACTGCTGTAGGCTGAATGGTTGGGGCTAAACTGTTGTAGTCTTAATGGGCAGGGCTAAACTATTGTAGGCTGAATGGGTGGGGCTAAACTGTTGAAGGCTGAATGTTTGGGGCTAAACTGCTATACACTGAATGGGGATGTAAATGTGTTTATACTGTATATATTTCAACAAAATATGCATATTTTTTCTAAGCTGTGAAACACACCAGCAAGAGTTTAGGGAGTTCTGGTGAGTGTCCTTTGTCCTTCACTACCTGGAAGTTCTCAGTTCATGTATTACGATTGTGGCTGAGAGTGAGAGAGTGAGGTTGCTCGAACAAGTTTCACTCTCATTTTGATTCATTTTTTAGGTGAGATTAGAAACACTGTGACCCTTTTCCTCCTGACTGCACTGAGAGCTGTGGTGCTTCTTCTATTGGAGTAATGGGTCTAATAAGTCATCAAGGTATGCATGAATTTACTAACCAATATTACTATCAGGATTATTACTCCCATTGTAATAGTGTAGATTAATGTACCAGTGTACAAGTGGGTCTCCATATGAAAGCTTTAGCTCCTCATTTCTCTTAAGAAATGACTATTTATAAAGCCTTTGGGTCCAATTTATACATCTTGCGCCGGTATATATATATATATATATATATATATATATATATATATATATATATATATATAATCTACCATATATCTAAACTGATGGGCGTGGTTGTCTGAAATTGAGGTGTGTTCAAGTAAATTGCTGCCATGTTTAGATCTTGGCACACGAAAAACCACAGGTGCACCACTGACTGATTAAAACCTGACAACAGTCAACTGTCAGGCGTTCATAGCTATCTTGGTTGTGCTCAGCATGCCTACACCCGCACTTGTTGCACACATTCGCAGTAACACACAGCAGTGCTGAAACCCAACTTTTACATCGACAATAAACAGAATAATTAATAAAATAACCTTGCTGTTTCTGTAAATAAGCTGACTGCACACTCTCACAGTCTGAAATCTGTTCCATAAAATAGTTATCTGCCAAAGTCACCTGGCTCTTAAAGGGATAGTTCGGGATTTTTGACATGAATCTGTATGGCATCAACATGACCAGTGTCGTGCATTCTCACTGACTTACCCCCGACCATGTCCGCTGAGCGGAGTTCTTGTCCAGTATTGTCCGAGCCGAAAGTAGTCCGGCATGTTTGCTGGGGTCACGAAACGAAAGCGTTTTTCTTCCCAAAACAGTACGAGTGCAAAAGAGTGATTTATTTGCATAACAAAAAACGGTGTCTGCAAAAGTCACGCCTCATTATCACTGGGGCACTACTTTCATTTTGGATCAGTGCGCATGTCATTCTAACTGCGAGCAGCGCACTAGTCTTTCAGATCATTGGCTGCGCTCAGCTTCAACCAGCAACGCAAAGAGCAAGCTTTAGAGAGAGGTTTATCGGCTTTTATAAGCTTCTTGAACACAGATTTATACATTTGTATGTGTGTGTGTTAAAATGGTGCGGACTTGTGATTATCCAGGCTGTAGCAACAAAGATGTGGCTGATTCTCCGCACAGTTTCCATCGTATCCCCGTGACTGACATTGCTCTCAGGCAACTTTGGATACTTGCAATGGGCTTCCATGTGGACACCAAAGTGGTGAAAATGAAGAAGCTTCGTGTTTGCGGTGCGCACTTCAGCGAGGATGACTATGTTTCTCCATGCCCGCTGTTGTTTGTGATGCAGGCAGCAGCTGGCCCGCCGACGTCCTCATCAATTGACAGGTTCTGTATCTCGGGCATAACTAAATCCCACTCGTGGCAGCAGTAACATTCCACCTCTGTCGGCATTAGTTCGCACTTCAAACAAGTGCACCAGGATTTGTCGGCCACCCTTGGTATCGCAGCAGCAGCGGCTCCAGCTTCGGTCTCAATCATTTCTCTGTCCACCCTCTCTCTTTCTGCACGATCCAATTCGATTTGGGCAAGTTCCTCCTCAGTATACTCAGGCTCATAAAGATACCCCCTTGGCTCTGAGCGGAAATCAATATATTCCTCGTCGCTCTCGTAGTCCGACATGTTCCCGAACAGTAAACAGTGAAATCGAAACCGTAGGCTAGCTGCCAGGTTGCGCAATCGCGCGCACTGATCCAAAATGAAAGTAGTGCCCCAGTGATAATGAGGCGTGACTTTTGCAGACACCGTTTTTTGTTATGCAAATAAATCACTCTTTTGCACTCGTACTGTTTTGGGAAGAAAAACGCTTTCGTTTCGTGACCCCAGCAAACATGCCGGACTACTTTCGGCTCGGACAATACTGGACAAGAACTCCGCTCAGCGGACATGGTCGGGGGTAAGTCAGTGAGAATGCACGACACTGGTCATGTTGATGCCATACAGATTCATGTCAAAAATCCCGAACTATCCCTTTAAAGGAAATGGCAAGTGAAATGCTAAGTCAAGCTGCAGGGGGCACCTTTATTCTCACTGACCTGATTTGATACCACCAGTGTTTGGCATCATCATCATGGTCACAGTTGGATGCTGGTGATTGTCTGGTCCTCAGGGGTGAAGAGCGGCAGTACATTAATAATGGGACTGTATTAAAAACAGTCATGATTCTGTAGTGGAAATCACTGCATAGACTGAAGAACACGTCCAAAAATCACAGACTGCGAAGACAAATGACTGTACAAACCACAGAGATGATTGCATGGGCCAATAAACACTAACTCCTAACAGTGCCTTTGTGCAAAATCCCTACATAACACTACTATGAAGGCCATACTACTGCAGAGGCAGCAGTAATGTGATTGGTGCAGGTGATAAGCCATATTTTTCAAATTAGCTTAAAGTTACAAGCAAAACATATATTTGATGTTCTCATTCCTTAGATTAATTTACAGCATATAGGCCTGCTGTTTAATTCTGCTGTTTAATAAATGTTATGTCTTCTCTGATTGTTCTGTTCGTTAGCATGGTTATATTGTAAAGGCACATTGCTGAGAATGCTAATAAATAGCAGTATTTTCTTTACCAATGCTGTGCTTCAATATTAATATTAAAGATGTGACTAATATAAATAACAAAGCTCAACTTAGATCTATCAGATTACTGGTCCTTTTAAAATGATACTTTAGTAATTTAAGGGCGTTTTCACACCTGTAGTTCGTTTCTCTGGTCCGAATCAGTTGTTGAGTTTGTTTACTTGGAGCGTTTTCTCGCTCTGTTCGGTCTGGTTTCACATAGGCATAAATGTAAACGCACCAAAATGCACATCAATAAACCACGCGAGCAGCCTGTGTCCTCTGATTGGTCAGAGCTGTCTGACACGGAAGTATGTTTAATATAAATATACGAAAAAGTAAATACAGCGAGAAGATTTTGTGTTCCAGTGCAAATATCTGTGCTTTAACACTGAACGCTGAAACGCTGCGCTTTCAAACACAGTGTTTCTACATGCAGCGCAGATTTATACATAATAAACAGAGTCACGCGGCTGTGAGCAGTGAATGCAGCGCAGACGGCGCGTGCACGGACACAGTGTTTGTTCACAGCTGTGGTAATTAGCGTTATCTGGCTAATATATCAGTTTAAACTGTGCTTGCTTTATCAGCAGTTTAGCTCAAATAAATGGCTTATATTTAATAGCTGGATCCGATCGAGACCGGATCACGTTCTCACCACAAGAGAACCGCTCCAGAGTTCGTTTGTTACCGGACCGAGATCACCTCCTCTAGCTGGTCTCGGTCCGGTTCTTTTGATCCGCACCCGAGTGCGATTACTGTTTTCACACCTGCTCAATCGAACCGCACTAAAGTTACAAACGGACCAGAGTTTGTTTTAACCGGACCAAATAGTGCTGGTGTGAAAACGCCCTAACAGTCAGTGAGTGTGCAATGAGCAAGTGGATTATGATCGCACTCCCTGTTTCTGTTTTTCACACAATCTTTCTCTTTCCACAGAAACTCTATGATGGGAACACCAGCTGAATCATAGTGTAAGCCATCACCTTAACCTTGCCTACTTGAAGCTCTGAACAAATAAAATTTACAGAGGGGAAGCTGCTTATTTTATGAGATGCATAACACTGTGTGTGCTATGGAGTAAATTCTGTGCCAAACGTTTTACACAAAAACATAAAATCCACAATAAAAGGAATCAAAGGAATCAAAAGCAAAAATTGTATGTTACAAATTCAAAAGAGAAAAAATATATAGCAAATATATATTTTGAATATACTTGGTTATTTTATTATCTTTTGCAGTTATTTGAAAATTATTTCAGCTTTGATTTTTGCCAGTCTTTGCTTTTATTTTTGTGTTTTAGTTAATTTTCTGTGGATTTTTTGGATTTTTCTGTTAAAGACTTTTTTTATTTAAAAAAATCCACAGAAAATTCACAAAAACACAAAAATAAAAGCAAAGACTGGCAAAATCCAAACTGAAATAATGCAAAAAAAAAAAATAAAGTAACCAAGTATATTTAAAAAGATATATTTGCTATATATTTTTTCTCTTTTGAATTTGCAACATACACTTTTTGCTTTTGATTGATCAACATTTTGATCACAGATTTTATTTTTTTCTGTAAAACTTTTGGCACAAAATTCACTCCATAGTGTGCTTTCATTACACACTATTGTCTCGTAGAATATTTTCCCAAATACTGGGGATCATCATGTTTGTTGGGAATCTGAGACGGGCTGTTTTTTCTTTTTAGTCAGCAGTGTTTTTGCATTTACATATTATTTGTGTAAAGATCTAATTGCATGGATGAAATAGTGTTGGGTTAAGGAAGGAGACATCAAAGCGTACTCTCGCGCTCTTGCCTTGTTTTTTGTTTCTCTCTCTCTGTCTCTCTCTCTCTCTTTCTTTGTGATTGTGAATGTGCTGACGTATTGAGATATAATTATAGCATGTAGTGAGCTTGTGATCAACTTTAACTGTTGTCTAATGCATCTCTTTATTTTTTTATGTTTATATATCTGTAATGCTGATCCAGTTTTACAAGTAAAATGTATTATATTATAACTCTAAACATGGACTGAGATTGTGACAGTAGTAAAATACTGTACAGTTCCTACAATTAAAGACTTATTTACATTTAAAGAAGGTTTCATTAGAAGTTTAGAGAAGTGTAAATAAGCTAAAATCAGCAAAAATCAATAAAATCTATTTATTAGGTAATTTTGTTTATATTTTTCTGACTGTGAACTGTGGGTTTTTGTTATATTATGTTATATTATCACTCACTCATCGCCAACCGCTTTATCTGTTGGGTTTTCTGGGGTGTGTGTGGGGGGGGGGGGGGGGGGGGTGAGTGTAGGTTAGGGTCTATCCCAGCCGGCATCGGGCGGAAGGCAGTATACTCCCTGAACAGGCCGCCAATCCATCTCAGGGCAGACAGACACACAGACACATTCACACCTAGGGGCAATTTTTATTACCCCCCCCCCCCCCCCCATATTAATATTAATATAATATAATATATATAATATAATATTATATTATATTACATTCAAAAAAATTAAAGGAACACTTAAATAACACATCCTAGATCTTGATTACTAAAATATTCCAGTTAAAAAACTTTATTTATTACATGCTGGAATGCGTTGACAACAAGATAACATAAAAATGATCAATCTAAATCAAAATTATAATCCCATGTCGGAGGTCTGGATTTAGAATCATACTCAAAATCAAAGTGAAAAAATCAAATGACAGGCTGATCCAACTTCAGTAGAAATTCCTCAAGACAAGTTAAAATGGGGCTCAGTAGTGGCCTCAACATGCCTGTATGACCTCTCTACAACGCCTGGGTATGAGCCTGATGAAGTGGCGGATGTTCTCTTGAGGAATCTCCTCCCAGACCTGGATTAAAGCGTAAATCAAATCCTGGACAGTCTGTGGTGCAGTGTGGTGTTGGTGGATGAAATGAGACATGATGTCCCAGATGTGCAGAATTGGATTCAGGTCTGGGCAACGGGAGGGTCAGGCCATAGCATCAATGCCTTCATAATGCAGGAACTGCTGACACATACTCTAGCCACATGAGGTCTAGCATTGTCCTGCATTATGAGGAACCCAGGGCCAACTGCACCAGTATATGATCTCACAATGGGTCAGGGGATCTCATCCTGGTACCTAACTGCAGTCAGGGTTCCTCTGGCGAGCACATGGAGGTCTGTGTGGCCCTCTAAAGAAATGCCTCACCAGACCATTACTGACCCACTGCCAAACCGGTGATGCTGGAGGATGTTGCAGCAGCAGTCTTCAATCTAAATGTAATAAACTGAACTAAAAGCATTACCTGATCCAGCCATGGTGCAGATCTGACCTCACACCCACATCAGACTGTGCAATTAGTACTTTAACAGACTGTGTGTTTAGCAAGTCTGATCAAATGTCACCAAAACACACAGCATGAACTTTGACTGAGGATTTAGAGCCCCCTAGTGGTTCATGACTGTAATAGACAAAGTACAGCCACTGGCCACTTTATTAGAAACACCTGCTGACACCTTCATTGTGACTACTATGACTGGCCACTTTATTAGAAACACCTGCTGACACCTTAATTGTGACTACAATCACTGGCCACTTCATTAGAAACAATTGCTGACACTTGAATTGTGACTACAATCGCTGGCCACTTTATTAGAAACACTGTCTGCCACCTTAATTGTGACTACAATCACTGGCCACTTTATTAGAAACACCGGCTGCTACCTTAATTGTGATTACAATCACTGGCCAATTTTAGAAACACCTGCTGACACTTTAATTGTGACTACAATCGCTGGCCACTTTATTAGAAATACCTGCTGCCACCTTAATTGTGACTACAATCGCTGGCCACTTTACTAAAAATACCTGCTGCCACCTTAATTGTGACTACTATCACTGGCCATTTTATTAGAAACACCTGCTGCCACCTTAATAGTAACTACAATCATTGGCCACTTCATTCACAGCAATTGTTTCTAATGAAGTGGCCAGTGATTGTAGTTACTATTAAGGTGGCAGCAGGTGTTTCTAATAAAGTGGCCAGTGGCTGTACTTTGTCTATTACAGTCATGAACCACTAGGGGGCTCTAAATCCTCAGTCAAAGTTCATGCTGTGTGTTTTGGTGGCATTTGATCAGACTTGCTAAACACACAGTCTGTTAAAGTACTAATTGCACAGTCTGATGTGGGTGTGAGGTCAGATCTGCACCATGGCTGGATCAGGTAATGCTTTTACTTCAGTTTATTACTTTTAGATTGAAGAAAATCCCACTAGGATTACGGTTAAAAAATGTTTTTAGCTCTTTGAGCTGAAGTTAGCCTCTTTAGCTAACCAAAGGACGTGTATTGTTGTAGGCATGTAACTTAGTTACGTTAGGTAGCTGGCGGTAATGTTATTAGGTGACGTTATCAGGACTATTTTTAGCTTTAGGTTTGTAGGTTAAATACATTATTTTGTGTATTCATGATAGCGTTAGCTAGATATAACGTTAATAGTTTGTTGTTTGTTGACCATGGCTGCTATTGTTGGGCTTAATAATATTATCATAATATGATAATGACCGATAAAAATTAAGGCTTTAGTACTGCTTACATATGTGTATATCAGATGAAAACATCATTTAATATGTTATCTAGCTTGTGGTTTTATCAGAAATACCTTTTTACTAAGGTAAAGTTGGCTTCTCACTCGATTTTTCAGTTCCACCTTAAACAGTGCCTGAAAATTCGACTGTCAACCAGCATTATGCAACTTTATTGACTAATAACTAACCTAGCTATCACATTGTTAATAAGTTATTATTATCACATAGACTCCTTAAGATACATCTAAATATGATTTAAACACTTATAATCAAAAAAAGCTGTTATGACTGCTTTATTATGAAATAATAGAGTTAAACAAGCCTTTAGTGCAGTGTACCAAATCCCTGTGGGGGAGGCTTTATTGCAGGGAATGTTCCTGAACACTGGGCAAAAGAGCACAAACCCATACTTACACAATGCTGTTAAACCAACACTACTTTAAATACAATAAACTAGCTAATTTAATTATTTCTTTACAGTCATGGCTGAAAGTGTTTGCACCACTGAAGTATTTCCCCAAGAAAACTATTTCAGTTACACGTTTTGTTATTGTACACACGTTTATTTCCTTTTGTTTGTATTGGAACGACACAAAAAGCAGAAAAAATGGTATAATTTCACATAAAATTACTGGCACCTTGTGCATGTGATGCTCATTCAAACACCTGTGGCAAGTAACGATGTGGGAAATATAAAATCCACACCTGAAACCAAAGTAAAAAAGAGGAGATGACTCAATCTTTGCATTTTATGGCTCTGTGTGCCACACTAAGCATGGAGGACAGAACTGTCTGAGGACTTGAGAACCAAAATTGTGTACAAAAATATTAACAATCTCAAGCTTACAAGTCCATCTGCAGATATTTGAATGTTTCTTTGTCCACAGTGTCCTTGTTGCTAAAACAAAGACATATCAAATCAAATCAAATCAAATTTATTTGTATAGCGCTTTTTACAACAGGTGTTGGCACAAAGCAGCTTTACAGAAACATGATTACAGGACAAAGAATCAGGCAAAACATTACACATAGAAAATACAGAATACAGAACCCCCAGTGAGCGCGGAGGCAAGGAAAAACTCCCTCAGAGCTGCAGGAGGAGGAAGAAACCTTGGGAGGACCAAGACTCACATTAAAGGGGGGACCATCCTACCACATATAAAAACAGGACTGCAGTTTCACAAAATTAATGTGACTAAAGCCCAAGCCGGACGGGATTAGTTTCTCAGGAGGACGTCTTCTACACATTGATAAAACTCTTGCATCCGGACTGCATTTGAAAAAACAGGAGGACCAGTGAGATTTTCGGCTTTCTCGGTCACATGACATCACGTTCAGTAGCTCCTCCATTTCCACTCGCTGTTGTGTTTACATGGATCTCCTTGGAAATGCGCGTGGCAGTGGACAAATAGCTATTTTATTAAACAAAACTCAGAGAGGTAAGTATGGCGGGACTAAAATTGCCAGAGGATCACAGAGTTTAGCGAAAAACAGTAGGTAATTTAGCCTGTAATTTTCTCAGAGGATGTCTGATAAAAACACATACATGGTCGTTCTGGATGGGAATAAAATCACAGAGGATCCCCCTATAAAAGAGGAAATTACCCCAGGACCCACTGAGAAATGAATCTCGTCCAAAAACTTCTTGTCGAACGAAAAAGGGGACAAGGCCTACAAAGAAAAAATACAGTACATACAGTTAAATATGGTGGAGATTTGAATATGTTGGGGTTGTTTTGCTGCCTGTGAGAAAGGCATGATGATAATTTTGTCTGGTTTTGCTTTATTTTTGTGTAGTTGCATTACACACAAAGTAAATAAACGTGTATATAACAAAACCTGCAATAGCAATAATTTTCTGGGAGAGATTTTAGGAGTGCCAACACTTTTGGCCATAACTGTATATTGCAAAATACATAAACTATTTTAAATATGTTTGTTAAGTTTTTTCTTATCTGTGTCATCCCTAAAAATATTTTTTTTGTATCTCATTTTGTTTTTAGAGAAGAAAGCTGGAGATGACAGCGATGAAGTGAAGAGAGAGTGCGAGGCTGAGAGACATGGGGAGAGAGACGAGGAGCTCAGGCTTGTGCTGATTGGCCGAACAGGGTCTGGAAAGAGTGCATCGGGAAACACCATCCTGGGAAGACGTCACTTCCTGTCTGAGCTGAGGGCGGGGTCGGTGACGCAGGTGTGCGAGCAGGCCAGCGCTGATCTGCCCGAGGATGAGGAGAGTGATGATGAAGGTTCCAGCAGGAGGAAGAGGGTGGTGGTGGTGGACATGCCAGGATTTGGAGACACACGTCTGGAAGCTGGTAGGTTCTACAACAGGGATGTGCAGTATATTGTTAACATTATACAAACAATTATATGACCAATCACAGTCTGAGATTGAGCTTGTGTGGCTGTTTTTCAATAACAGGGTTGTTAAGAATGGGCTTGCGTTATTAAGAAGAATGTTCTTGGCAAGTTACAAGAACGATTTTGCAAGGATAGATGGATGGAGAACACACACAAAAGTAACTGACTATTGCGCAGTAGTTCAAAGCAAGTCCAGATCATTCTACCAGGAATAAGAGAATATTTGTGGTGTTTTCACACTTCACACAAGACCAATTCTTAGTTTGTTTAGGGGAGTAGGTCATTATCGCTTGTTTAGTTTGCTAAATCTTCAGCCATTTGCTGTTTTTTATTAGTTTTATTGGATTCAAAGAGTCTAGAGGTGTGAGGAACAGAGCTTTTTGGACGCTTTGTATTTCACCATGCAGGAGCTGCTCCAAACCAGCAGCTATTCAGGCCAGCATAAGATGAGTCCTATCACAGTGTGCTTTATTAGGATATCCTGATGCCTGTTACAAAATTAACCCATTACACGACCACACACATAGCACTGGGAGCGGATAGCTTCACACCAAAGTGCACTTGAAGTATAGCCCAGACCACTGATTGAGGAGTGTGTGACAGCTTTTTAAGGTTTAAAATATTTACCTCGTAATGTCAAACCAATAGTAAAATACCTAGAAATACCAATCATACCGTTGGTTTGACATCACAAGATCACATTTTGAGAAAATTTAATAGATTTGCTCATTATTTGTTTTGTCTAGTATTTTTCCTATGGCCCCTAAAGTGCCGCTCTGTGCTGCAGGGAGCATTTTTAGCAGTGTGTGGCTGCATATTAGTCACATCGCAGGACGTGCAATGTAGCTTAGGGCAAATTCATGTCATGCATTTTTGCAGCTTGATACAACTTTTTTTTTTTTTTTTTTTTCAGTGATAAATTGTTTAATGAACAAATCAATACTTAAAACTTTATACACATGAAACTATTAGGACAAATATATATTATGTGTAGTTACATATAACATTAAACTCATAATGTAACATAATATGAAATGTTTAGAAAGTGTTGTGCTGGTTTGGTGGTGGTGTATGAAATGTTTAGAAAGTGTTGTGCTGGTACGAGTGGATCACATACAACAGTTCTGCTGGTGTTCTTAAACACCTCAGTGTTTTTGCTGAACTGAGAATGTTCCACTCTCCAGAAATTTCCAGCTAACAGTGCCCTGTTGAGCAGTGAACAGTAGGTGGAGAAGCTAGGTAGGAGTGTGTAATAGAGCAGACAGTGGGTGAAGCAGCTAGGTAGGAGCGTATAATAGAGTGGACTTTGGTATATCAAAGTATATCAAATATATCAAGTATTTCAAAATGTATGTCTACACTGCTGAACATGATGAACAATAAAACTCTTCCTCTGCTGGTGGGTTCCTGGCACATGACTGGTGGAACCATCGGTTACATCCATCGCAGGCAATCCATTCAGATGCCAACACTGGATAACTTGGGTCCTCCTCACCACAGTAGCAACAGATATTTGACAAATCCTCTGATTCCTGAGTAAGGATGCCATGATGCCATGTCTTTTCGTATGAGGTCAAATGCTTGGTCTGTGTTCAAAAAGTGGACAGCTTCCCCTCGCAAGATTTGTTCAGCAAATTTGCAAACAAAGACACCACATGATGTTACATCCTTTTGTCTTGGGTGGGGAATGACATCACAAGTCCACCCTGACACTTTGCACCCCTTTGTTCTCATGAAGTCTCTTGTGGTTTTTAAGCACTTCATTACTTTGTTTTTGGTCTCACCCAATGGATCCATAAAAATGGTCTTTTTCTGTGATGGATACATAACAACTAAAGTCCAGTGGTGGTGTTCATTTATGACACCCAAAATAATAGTGTATTCTCTTGGATTCCACTTTCTTAAAATTTAGGGTGTCCCTTGCCATATTTTACTCATGGCAAAAGTGTCGATCATGTAGGCCTTTTTGTCACATGCCTGATTGTGGTTCCGCACCCTTGCATAGATGTATGCATTTATAACCTCACTCTCCAGTTCTTTTCCTGGTGCAAGACATGCTATATCCATTTCATATATCTTGTATGGCCCGATTTTGGACACCAACACACAAGCATCAGGCAGCTTACTATTCTCAACACCACAGTGACTTGATGCACGCCTTCTAACTCTCTGGACAGGAGGTGAAGTGGGTTTCCTTGTGAGGACATGGGCTGTATGAATCTCAGCTTCTGGCAGGACAGGAGATTTCTGAATCTCTGCTTCTGACAGGACAGGAGATGTAGGAATCTCAGCTTCTGGAAGTAGAGGAGATGTAGCAATCTCTGCTTCTGACAGGACAAGAGATGTAGGAATCTCAGCTTCTGGAAGTAGAGAAGATGTAGGAATCTCAGCTTCTGGAAGTAGAGGAGATGTAGGAATCTCAGCTTCTGGAAGTAGAGGAGATGTATGAATCTCTGCTTCTGACAGGACAAGAGATGTAGGAATCTCAGCTTCTGGAAGTAGAGAAGATGTAGGAATCTCAGCTTCTGGAAGTAGAGGAGATGTAGGAATCTCAGCTTCTGGAAGTAGAGGAGATGTATGAATCTCTGCTTCTGGCAAGACAGGAGATGTATGCATCTTGAGTTTATGGGGAATGTGTGGTTTTTCCTCCACAAATGGCACCAAGTGATCAAGATTGATTTTCGAAAACTTGACACAGTTTTCACCCAATAAATCTGCACTTTTGCCTCGTAAAAAAGTAAGAGTAACCCAGACATTCACTGTCCAACTTTCCTCCTTTTCGTTGCTGGCTTCTGATGTTCCTCCTTAACACCTTTTCACCAACAGCAAAAGTGTGTAGCACAGCCCTGGAAGCTTGTTTTCTTGCTTCGACTTTCTTCCTTGCAGTTTGCATGTTCATTTTCACTACCTCAAATACCTTGTCCTGCATCTCAATGGCAGGCAGAAGAATCTCTGTCTGGAGAGCATCTTCAACTGTTTCATTGACCTTGTCAAAAAAAGAAATCCAATTTAACAAAGCACTGTAGTTTTTTTTTTTTTACCCGCCACCACCCCCCCTCATTGGAGGTCTAATACTTTATTTCACTCTGCAAAATTGCATTACTCTTAAGGGAGGACATATATTAAGAAAGAGGAAAAGGAAAAAAAGGAGAAAGAAAGAAAAAAAAAAAAAATAATAATAATAATAATGATATTTGTTTATAGGGGGGTTATGTTTTTTAAAGTACTATGCCCACATTTAAATTAGATAGCTGTGGCATCAGCTCACTTATAGTATTATAGATTTCATAATGGGGCTCCAAATACTACTAAACTGCTGTTGACTGTGTTTTGTAAGTGAAACAATTTTTTCTAATGATATGTAGTCTATTAAAAGATTTAACCACTCTGTTCTTGTAATGTTTTGTTTTGACTTCCAATGTAATAAGATTGTTTTTTTTAGCTATAGTTAGTGTGACCAATATTGGGATTTTTTTCTTTTTGCTTACTTCTGACAGTTCCAAAACCGTATCATCTCCGAGTAAGCATAAAGAAGGTAAAAGTGGTATAATAGTGTCTGTTAAGTCTGAAAGGTATCCAACCACCTCTGTCCAGAATTTTCTGACTGGTGTGCAGAGCCAAATTGCATGAAAATAGGTGTCCTTCGCGTCTTGTGAACATTGCCTACAAATATCTGATTCGGAGAGTTTCATTTTAAACATCTTATCTTGTGTAATATGTGTTCTATAAATAGTTTTATATTGTATTAACTGAATATTTGGATTATGTGTCATAAAAAATATATTTGTAAAAATCTGAGTCCATTGTAAAATATCTACTGTCTTTGACAGATCCAATTCCCATTCCTTGTGGGGAATAATTACGGTGTCATTCATCGTGTTTATACTTTTGTATAGTTTTGATAACAAAGTTTTTTTTTCCGGAGTGAACGTACTGATAAGCTGAATTAGTGGTGGGGGGGTTAAAGAGTTTTGTTTTATGTTAATTCTAGAATTTAAGACATTTTTCAATTGGAGATACTGAAAAAAATATTTTTGCTTGAGAGCATATTTTCGGCATAAATCTGCAAAACTACACAAACTATTATTTTCGAAAACATCTTTTAGTTGTCTAATTCCTTTTTTTTCCCATTTAGGAAAAATAAATGTTTTGTTGTTTATAAGAAAGTCTGGGTTATGCCATATTGGTGTAAATATACATGGAATTATATCACTATTAATAAGCTTATTGGCTCTCCACCAAGCTGTAAGCGTTGTTGCTATTCCTGGATTTTTAAATAGAGGATATTTTCTAACTGAGTTTAGGGCTGCCACAAACGATTATTTTTATAGTCGACTAATCACCGATTATTTTTTATGATTAGTCGACTAATCGGATCATACGTTAATTGAATATAAAACACAGTTTATCACAATAGAATGCAGCTGCTATTATACAACCAACATTAGATTTCAGCTATATGCTAACTAAAAATAAAAACAATTAAAATCATAGTTCATTAAACCTTTAATGAAATATGCAGCTTGTTGTAACAGACAATTATTTTACTGTTTAGCATAAAGTGTAAACAACTGTGTAAAATAAGGATAAGGCACTGGCATTTATGAAACATCTCAACCGTGAGGTTGTTTGAACTATTATGAAAAAAAGTATATTAATAAAAAATGCCTCTCTGTCCAGATATTGTGTACGTTACCGTACACAGGGCAGCGGTCTGCACAGATCTGATTGGCAGAGGAGAGCGTTTGGTGATTTTACACCACACATGACTGATCTGTGAGTTTACTGCACCGAAAAGCACTGAAAACAGAAGCCACTGTCAGAATGAAATCCTTCTCTGTAGTTTATCGGTTTGGGACGGCATTTGTGACAACGTCTGGGTCCGGATCCGGATCGCGGTCCGCCTATTAGTGACCTCTGTTTTAAAGCTATCAAGATGAGTAAGTTAAGTACTAAGTTAACGCTCTGTTTACGCTAATTTTAGCAGCTAAATAGCAATTTAGCTTCTTCGTCATTTAATCAGCCACAACATGCCTCCTTTTCAGGTGCTCGTGCATCGCGGTTGTGCTGCCGAGGAAGGCAAGTTCTTCATTGCAGATATTGCATTGCACGCGTTTCACTTTTATTTTCTTGGTGATCCCACACTTTTGAGTTCTGTAGCGGGGTAGCCATGAAACCAGAGCCTGTCTGTATAATGTCCTGAGATGTCGTCCACTACCTACCCCGGTTTCCACTACTGCGCATGTGCGTCCAGGACAGAAAGGCAGTCGCAGCAGTTTGGAGAGAAAAACAAAGAAAAAAAAAACGACTAATCGACTATTAAATTAGTCGTCGACTATTTTAATAGTCGACATAATCGTGACTAGTCGACTAATCGTGGCAGCCCTAACTGAGTTACTTAAAAATGGAAGATTCTGGATATTTATTTCTCCACTTTCCGACTGTTCAATATCGATCCACTGGTTTTTAGAATTTGGGTGTAGCCAGTGTATTACATATTGCAGTTGGGTAGCTAGAAAATATTGGAGAAAATTTGGTGCATTGAGTCCACCGTGTTTTTTATCTTTTTGTAGTATGGATAATTTGATTCGTGGAGGTTTGTTTTTCCAATAAAATTGATTAATCACTGAATTAATTTCTTTAAACCATTTATAGGTTGGTACAACTGGGAGCATCTTAAATAAGTAATTTACTTTTGGTAAAATAAACATCTTGACAGCTGCAATTCGCCCTAAGAGGTTTATTGGAAGTTTTATCCATCGTTGAGTGCTATCTTGTATACTTGTTAATAATGGATTAAAATTTAAAGAGAATAACTCGGACCAGTTAGCAGAGATATTAATTCCCAAATATTTAATATTCTTTGCTATAGATAGAGTTTGTTTTTTTACATTCTTCACGTTCCAACCTTCTTTTCTTAGTGGTAGAATATAAGATTTGCTCCAATTAATGGAGTATTCTGATAAATTTGAATAAGTATTAACCAGTTTAATAGTTTCGGAAAGTGACATTTTTGGATTCTGTAAATAGAGTATTATATCATCTGCGTATAGACTAATTTTGTGAGTACTTTTCTGAATCACTACACCATTTATTTGGTCATTCTGGCGAATTGCTGATGCAAGAGGTTCTAAAAATATAGCAAACAATAGGGGTGACAATGAACACCCTTGTCTTGTACCCCTATATAGACTGAACTGTGATGATATTATATTATTAGTGTTGATTACTGCTTTAGGAGAATGATATAATGTTTTAACCCACTGAATGAAATTATTACCAAATCCAAATGTTTCAAGAGCTATAAATAAAAAATTCCAATTTAATTTATCGAATGCTTTTTCTGCATCAAGAGACTTTAATTGTTTCAATTTTTTTTTGTCTGGGAGATATTGATAACGTTAAATAAACGACGCATATTATCTGAAGATTGTCGTCCCTTAATAAATCCTGTTTGGTCTGGATGGATAATAAAAGGTATAACTGATTCTAGTCTATTTGCCAATGTTTTACTAATTATTTTAACATCCACATTAATTAATGATATCGGGCGATAGCTAGAGCAAAGTGTTGGATCTTTGTCCGGTTTCAATAGGACTGATATTAGAGCTGTATTCATGTGGGGGGGGACATCTTCTATTTGATTTATATGTGCTACCATCTTCATAAATATTGGAGAGAGTATATCTCAAAAGTGCTTATAGAACTCGACCGGGTATCCGTCTAGGCCCGGTGCTTTATTATTGGGCATTTGAGAAATAGCCTGAAAAATTTCAGCAGAGGTTAATGGTAATTCCAATGTGCTAGCCTGTTGTGAGTTAATTTTCGGCAGAGAAAGTGGGTCTAAAAATGATTGTATATCCAATTTATTTGGTCTACAGTAGGATTTATACAGGTTGCTATAAAATGTATAAAATGCTCTATTAATCTCGTGTGGATCGCTTAATATGTTGCCTTTGTCATCTTTAATTGCAGGTATTACCGATTTCTCTTTTTTTTGCTTAAGTTGATCTGCTAAATATTTTCCTGATTTATTACCCTGTGCAAACACGGTTGTGCGCAATCTCTGAATCAAAAATTGATTTCTAGTGTCAATTAAATTATTCAGTTTAAATCTCACTTCCCTTAGCTGTTTTAAAATATGTTCCTTAGGGTTATTAATATAGTCTTTATTTAAACGTTCAAGTTCCTGTTCCAATGAATTTTCAATTTCTTGTTCTTTTTTTTTTTTATACGATGAAAACGAAATAATCTGGCCTCTCAATACAGTTTTTGCTGTTTCCCATAACAAAGTAGGAGAAATGTCTGGTGAATCATTTATTTTAATAAAATATTCCCATTCTTTCTTAAAGAACTCATTAAAATTTGAGTCCTTAAGAAGCGAAATATTAAAACGCCATCTCCCAAAGGATTTCTTCGGTTGAGTACAGAAAAGACTAATGCTTACTGGTGCATGATCTGAAATTATAATTGGGTGGATTTGTGTTTTAACAATATCAGCTACAATAGAATTACTTATAAGAAAAAAATCAATACGTGAGAAGGATTGGTGGTGAGGTGAAAAATATGAGTATTTTTTTGTCAGTGGGTTTTGTAATCTCCAACCGTCACTAAGACCCAAATCATCCATGTATTGTTTTATCATTTCGTTTGAATGCCATATTTTAAAGGAAGGAGAGATATTGGAACGGTCAATGTTGGGATCTAACGCTGTGTTAAAATCCCCTCCAATGATAATTGTTGAGCCTGAATAATTCATTAACTGTGAAAAAAGATGGTGAAAGAATGCTGGGTCATCTTTATTAGGGCCATAGATGCTAGCAATAGTAAAATTTTTGTTATTTATTATTACATTAATAATAACAAAACGCCCCTCTGTGTCTGTTATGGTTGAGTTATGGATTATAGAAATCTCTTTACTGACTAAAATTGCCACACCCCTTTTTTTAGAGTTAAAGGAAGCCCAATAAACATGGTTATAAGATTTATTTTTCAATTTTTCATGTTCAGAATCTGTGAGGTGGGTTTCTTGTAAAAGACAAATATGGGCTTTAAGCTTACTCAGATGACTAAAATTTTTTGTTCTTTTCACTGGTGAATTGATGCCACGAATATTCCAGCTAACAACTTTTATAGTAGACATTATGATATATTATGGATTTTAATACAGCATAATAGGTCATTAGTCGTTGATTAAGGCAGTAGGAAAGTATACTAAGGAAACTCATGATAAATGAGCAAAGAACAGAATCTAACACTGGAGAACCCCCTTTTTTACAAAACTCATTATTTAGAAAATAGATTATTTCTAAATGAAAACACTTAACAGAACAACACATATTTCAAAAATAGCCAAACACCAAGGGTGAAAAACATAGACATTTGTCGTTTGTATGTAGCTTAATGTAGGCTACGGGTGTTATTTAAAGGTTTGTGTTGTATTAAACAATATATAAACAAATTGATATAGCCATGGAGTAGTGTTATATTAAACAATATATATACGGATCAATACAGCCATGGAATAGTGTTATATTAAACAATATATATATATACAGATTAATATAGCCATGGAGTAGTTTCCATATCTCTGTACAGTTTTCCATCAAGATACAGCCTATCTACTGAGACTGTGGCGCGTGTTCCTTTCTTGATGTGTTCTTTTCTGATCTGAAAGAGTACTTTTCTTCTTTCTTGGATTTCCTTAGGGAACTGATCGTTAAGACCAAAATGTGTCCCTTTAAGTTCTCTTCCTTTGCTTTTTACGAGCTCTTTTTGTTTATATCTTTCGAATTTGGCTTGATACAACTGAAGAATTCCTACTTGTTATTTTTCATTTTTGACATACTTACCGGAGCCAGTTCATCTGCCCATTATGTTTATTATCTTGGAGACACAGAGTGCTTTTTGTGACATGTTGGATTATTGATTTCTGAATAAGTTTGGGGAAAATACCTATGTTTTTAATATTGCAATGTACAGCTCTTGAAAAAATGAAGAGACCACTTAAAATTATGCGTTTCTCAGATTTTACTAAATTTAAAAGCTCTGGAATATAATCAAGAGGAAAATGGATGATCACAAGCCATTAAATCAAGCTGAACTGCTTGAATTTTTGCACCAGGAGTGACATAAAGTAATCCAAAAGCAGTGTGTAAGACTGGTGGAGGAGAACATGCCAAGATGCATAGAAACTGTGATTAAAAACCAGAGTTATTCCACCAAATATTGATTTCTGAACTCTTAAAACTTTATAAATATGAACTTGTTTTCTTTGCATTATTTGAGGTCTGAAAACTCTGAAATTTTATTTATTTTCTCCAAATAAAAGCTCTAAATTACAATATTTTCATTAGAAATTTGGAATAAATGTTGGCCTTAGTTTATAGAATAAAACACCAATGTTCATTATACTCTAATTCAGAAACTGAAGTGGTCTCTTATTTTTTTCCAGAGCTGTATAGCAACAAAATATCGCAATATGATGTTTTTCTGCTGTTTACAGCTGTAGGACATACACAGTATATCCTGTTTGACATTACGAGGTAAATATTTTAAACCTTAAAAAGCTGTCACACACTCCTCAATCAGTGGTCTGGGCTTTACTTCAAGTGCACTTTGGTGTGAAGCTATCCGCTCCCAGTGCCATGTGTGTGGTCGTGTAATGGGTTAATTTTGTAACATGCATCAGGATATCCTAATAAAGCACACTGTGATATGATCTCTGTATCGTTGCAGCTCTAGTCCACACTGAAATTGCTAAGTGTGTGACGCTGAGTGCTCCTGGCCCCCACGCCTTCCTGCTGGTGGTCCCGCTTGGACGCTACACAGAGAATGAGAACCGAGCTGCCCGAGAGATGCTCCAGGTGTTTGGGGAAACGGCTCTACAGCGCCACACAGTGGTGCTCTTCACCCGTGGAGATGACCTGGAGGAGGGTGGTGGTGGGATAGAGGGGTTTCTAGGTCGGGAGGAAGTTCCTAGAGAGCTGAGGGATCTGCTGCAGACCTGCGGGGGGCGATACCACGTACTAAACAACAAAGAAATGGGAGATAGAACACAGGTAAATAAATGTAATCATTTTGATGGTGTATTAGATCTGGCTGATGTTAAAAGAACACTGGAAAATTGCATGTATATTCACAAAGAAAGCAAAACTGCTTATTTTACTGCAGTGGTTTTATGATGTCCTGCTTTTGTTCTAAAGGTAAAAATGCTACTCCAGAAGGTGGAGAAGATGGTTCAGGAGAACGAGGGGCGGTTCTACACCAGCGCCATGTTCCAGCAGGCCGAACTCGCCATCCGAGCAGAAGAGGAGAGACTGATGAAAGAGAGAGGACAAGGAGAGGGAGAGGAGGTGGAGAGACCGGATGGAGGGTTAGCGATAGCTAAGAGAAGACGAACGGAGCTGGAGCAGGGCTTGAGACGGAGAGAGGTGGAGGGAAGACATGATGAGGGGGTGGAGGAGAGGGGGAGGGATGGAAGGATGAGTGAAGGGAGCTGGAGGGAGAGAGAGCGGAGGAGAGGAAGCAGGCGCCAGTCACTCCGATTAGCCGTTAGCCGCTTCCGCAGGGAAGCTGCTCTGTCTCAGAAGGTTCTAGACCAGGTGAAGGTGTTGGTTACAGCCGGAGCTACAGGCATGGCAGTGGGAGCGGTGTTTGGAGCTGCTGCCCCTCTGGCTATGGCAGCTGGAGCCTCCATGATGGGCAGCTCGGTGGGGCTGGTCGCAGGGCAGTTTGCTGGGGTGTCTGTGGCAGGGAGCGGGGTGGGAAAGGCTCTTGGCGCGATTGTAGCAGCAGCAACTGGGAAAACAGCGGTAGCCGTGGGGGCTGCTACTGGGGGGCTTCTGGGGGGATCAGTGGGAGCCTTGGCTGGGGCAGAAGCAGCCGGGCCTAGAGAGGCAGCACTGGAAGCTCTAGAACAGGTTGGCACAGTGGGTGCTATAGTGGTGGGCGTGGCTGCAGGAGTTGGTGGGACTTTAGGGGCGGGAGCAGCTATAGGGGCGATGCTTGAGGGTGGGGCTGCAGTCGGAGGAGCAGTTGGCATCGCTAATGCTACGGCTGTCGCTGCACCAAATGCTGTAGTCGCTGGGGGTGCTGCTGCAGAGGGTGCTCTGGCTGCATCGCAGGCTGTTGCCACCGGGGGCGTTGTGCAGACAGTAGGGGGCGCTGCATGCAGCGGTCAGAATGCTTTGGCAGCTAGCAGCGGGCTAACAGGTGCTCTGAACACGGTGGGAACTACAGCACGGATCATCACGGCAGTGACGGAGATCGGAAAGGCAGCGGTGGGAATCGTGGTGGCCGGAGGGCTGGTGGTGAAGGTGGTGAAGGAGAAGGTTCGGTCTGCAGCTGGAAACACGGAGAGACATTCCTACGAGATTTACTGGAACAAATGAGGGACTGTGCTAAAAGACGTAGCCTTGGAGAACAAAACATAGAGATGATGCACTGTCTTAAGCCCTATCAAGACGAGATTAGTTTCTCAGGGGTTCTGAGGTAATTTTCTCTCAGAGGGGGTTCTCTGAGATAATTACAGGCTAAATTATCTACTGTTTTTCACTAAACTCCATGGTCGTCTGGAAACTGTAGTCCTGTCCAGACGCACATCTCCAAGTTTTGTCACTTTTCTGTTTAATAAAATAGCCATTTGTGCGTTTCCGCGGAGATCCACGTAAACACAACAGCGAGTGGAAATGGAGGAGCTACTGAACGCGATGTCATGTGACCGAAAAAGCCAAAAAACTCACTGGCTCCCCCTTTTTTTTATTGCAGTCCGGATGCAAGAGTTTTATCACTGAGTAGAAGTGTGAAATATTTTTCACAGACATCCCCCTGAGAAACTAATCCCCTCCGGATTGGGCTTTAACCTGCTTTTCCATCGCTTTTTAATCGATGCTATCCAACCCCAGTTTTTTAAACTGGGTTCCATTATTAATGCACTTATTATGCCGCAGTAACTAACAGGGGTATGCATTTCAACCAAAATCTGAATTTAATTATTCACCAGATGTTCACCAGAAACTGCTTAATTGTTTAGTTAAGATGAGAACTGAGTGATTCAGAGTGGCGTTTGGTGTAAAATGTTCGGTTCAAGATAATTTTACCCAGTTACAGTAGTATAGTGTAGAGAGGTAGTGAATGGAAGCAGAACATCTGAAGCTGTACAGCTCCTCACATAAAGTTATTGCAACAAACGTATTCTGAGAATTTTCACACAAAAGGTAAAGAGACCCAAATCAAATTTTCTCACCTAATACGATGTTTACTTTTAGGCTGTTCACACTTATCTTTTTGATGTGATCTATACAGTATTTAGTATTTGGACAAATTATTCCTTTACTTTGGTTTCAGCCAAAAACTTGCATTTTGGTGCATTTCTACTATTTTAGTAAAGGGGTTTGCTCTTAAATATTTACCTGAAGCTCATATTTACACTGCACTTCATTTAAAAAACAAAACATCAAAAAATGATTGATTACCGACTCAGACGATCAGTCCAGAACTGGTTGGGTATTAATTACAGTGGGAGTGTGATGTAGAGCAGAACTGGAGCAGATGTGGAGATCAGATGTAAAATGCTGGTGCTGAGTACAGTATTATGTACTGTGGTGACGTGCCTTCAGACGGGTGTGTGTATGCCTCTACTGGAACAGTCTGCTGATCTGAACTCAATAAAGCCTGTTTTTCTGGACCATTGTGTGTGGGTGTGTTCTGATGGCCACTAACTAATTACTGTTATTACTGTATTACTACTCATGCACACACTGGCGTAGGAACCGGGGGGGATGGGTGGGACATGTCCCACCCAATATTGGAAACAGGTGGATTTGTCCCACCCAAAAATGATATCGTTTCGCTCAGATCAGCTGTACTATTAATGAGGAGACAGACCGGACCAATCACGGAGCCGGCTCAGGTATTAAGTCCCGCCTCTCAGTAGAAACAGCCAATCCGTTTTGCGGCTCGCAGAGGACCGGCAGTTTGCTGTTGGGGAAGCCCCGCCCCCTCGCTGTGAGATTTAGCAGCGGGATCGGGACGCAGCTTCAGCTGATTTTAAAACGGATCTGGATATACGGAGATTTTTCTAAAAGAAAAGTAACGATAGGCTAACCACATAAACTGTGATAAGTTTCTGATAGCTGGTTAAAAATACACGACTCTAAATCAGCACACAGATTAAACACACTGTGATTAATAAACTGCAGCTGTGTAAGTGAGTTAGCTTGGAATTAGTTAGATTGGAAGTCAACGTTAAAGAAAAAATAAACTATTTATGTAATGTTCAACTTGCCCTGTACCTGATCAGCTAATCACTATTTCATTTTTAAACTGTCTTTATTAATTTAGGATTAATTTAGCTAACTAGTTGGCTAGAAGCTGGATGTAGAGGATAGCCAGAATGTAGTACAGTACTTTATGTTTGTAGTTTAAAGCAGTTTCTTAACCCTGATCACCGCCCCAAAATTGTGTTTTCCACCTGATCCAGCTGATCAGCTAATAAACAGTCATTTACTGAGTTTACTGAGTTTAATCATGTATATCCAGCAGTGTATTAGACACATCATACCACCACTTACTTTAATAAGTGCCTTTAAAGCAGAGGAAGCTCTAGAATATGTAGAACAGTGTTAATATTCAGTAGAATATGTAAGAACAGGGTTCACAGTAAGGCCACATGTCCTTTATGAAACGTAAAGTTACATTCTTTTACATAAAAGGACACCAATCTTTAGAAGAGCTCTCAGTAGAAAAAAGCGTAGGATTTTTTTTAAAGAGTGGAGAAAATGTAAATATACAACAGAATTGACATGCCAATACATGATTATAATAATAATAATAATAATAATAATAATAACCAAATCTGTTATATTATTTTAAATATTAGGTGATAACTGATCATTTTTGTATGTATATGTATATGCATATTTTTTTCTTACAACAGTAAATGTAATGTGGAGTAACATGTTTAGGTTGTAAAATCACCTTGTTAACTAATAAAAAACAAAATACAGAAAAAAATGATTATTTGTGATTAAAAGTAATTTCCACAAATGTTGTTCTAAGAAACTATTGGGTGGGCTTGGGTTCATATTGGCAAATATGTCCCCCCCAATATCAAACCTGCTCCTACGCCCTTGCATGCACACACACACAACCAGCAGGTGGTTTTCACCCACCCACTCCTGTATATCTCCAGCACAGATAACAGAATTATATTTACTTTTCCTGTTTTATAGCACAGATAACCCTGTGTATTAATAAAATTTAATGGTCAGGGTTTAAACAGGGCTGTACAGGATGTGATGCACATTATAAAACACTAACTTAAGGAAATGAAGCCCTGAGTACATTAATTAATTATACATACAGCTCTGGAAAAAATAAGAGAGCATTTAAAAATTACAAGTTTCTTTGATTTTACCAAATTGAAAACATCACAAGCCATCAAACCGAGCTGAACTGCTTGAATTTTTGCACATGGATTGGCATAGTCATAGTATCCAAAAGCAGTGTGTAAGACTGGTGGAGGAGAACATGCAAAGATGCAGGGTTATTTCACCAAATATTGATTTCTGAACTTGTTTTCTTTGCATTATTTGAGATCTGAAAGCTCTGCATCTTTTTTGTTATTTCAGCCATTTCTCATTTTCTGCAAATAAATGCTCTAAATTACAATATTTTTATTTGGAATTTGGGAGAAATTTTGTCCATAGTTTATGGAATCAAACAACAATGTTTATTTTACTATAAATAGCAAAATCAGAGAAACTGATTCAGAAACTAAATTGGTCTCTTATTTTTTTTTCTACAGATCTATATTGTTAAGACATCACAGAACTCCTTTTTCTTATATTATGTATTGTCTAACAATTAGAACAATTATAATACTTTTATTTCCAATAATATAAACTTACTATTGATGGTAGGAATCTTACAATAAAATGTAAAAATACATGTGTAGTAATCAATTATATTCTTCTGAACCTATAAACCTATTAAAATAATATTTCTGTTGAACATGTACTTCAAGATAAAAAAATACTAATAATGTAAACTTCTTTTTACTGACAATTCTTATAATATGAACCTGAACACTGTTACTCATTTAATATAACCTACTGCTTAAAATATTATGGTGCTATAAAACTTATTAAAATATTATTTGTGTTGAACTTGTGCCCTGTAGAACAATTATTATAAACACACTAAACTTAAAAAAAAAAAAATTATTTTACTATACCTTTATAAACATGCTATTACATAGTGTACGCCTACTATTAATACAAAACTATTATATGTAGCTATAAAACTAATTATACATTTATTGTTACTATATCATATCCTGTTAATATATGGTATTTCTACACTACAACGCTCTAAATCTATTTTTATCTGAATTTATGTTTTTATGAACCTGTTTTAGAGTATTTAGATCTGAGTTAGAATAATGTTTGTGTTTGGAGTTGGCGATGATGTAACACCAACATAACAGAGGAGTAGCTCCGCCCATCCGCCTCAGATACATGAATATTCATGAGATCCCGCTTCAGAGCAATAGGCGAAACCAGAGTAGGCGTGGCCAGCAGTCTGAGGCGGGTCGTATTCAAATCACAAAGCGCCTCTGCTCATCGACGTACTATCAGACCACGGAGCGGCGGGCGCTGTGATTGGTCGACTCTGCCTGGTCTCACTCCGCGGCCGAGCCAATCAGGCGTCCCCGGGGCGCATGACGTCGACGTTGTGGAACAAGATGGCTCCGTTTGTTTTGTGAAGGGGGTTCTGACGGTTCAGCTCAGCGATGCGGACAGGCCCGGTTTGGGGTATTTTGGGGTGTTTTCAGGGTCGGTTTTAAGGCTAAAACACACCCCCACTCCTCAAACACACAGGCAGAGCGGGCACCGCCTCCTCTGCTGCCCGACCCGCCCGGGGAGACACCGGAACCGGGGACGCCGCTGGTATGGACGGCGGAGAGTACCTGTCAGCCATGGAGAACATGGACCCGACCCTGTCCGAGCTGGGGGACGAGTTCACCCTCGGGGATATCGACGGTAAACAGACCGGGCTCTGCTGTGGTCGTGTCTCTAGTGTCTGAGCGCTCTGTGCGCTGTTTAGTGCGTTATATGCTATGTTCTGTGTGTGTAACCGGGGTGTGTACAGTAGTGAGACAGGTCAGTCAGTCAGTCAGATGGTGATAGTAGTAGTAGTAACGTTACTGCATTATCATAGTTTATATACTCACTTATACACTGTGTAGTACACTAAACAACTACAATACACTAAGTGTGTGTGTGTGTGTACAGCCCCCCAAAAGTTTGGGCACATCTTTTTTTCCCCACATTGTAAATTAATATTGAAGTCATCCACACTATAAAGGAACACATAAAAAATAATGTAATAACTTTAAATTGTTAAACAAACCAAAATACCAGGTGGCTCTTATCTGTGATGCTGTTAACTTGCAGTTCCTGAGGCTGGTAACTTATCCTGTGGGGCCCGTCCTAATGAGGGCCAGTTTCATCATGTTTTTGATGGTCTTCAAAGTTCCTGAAATTTTTAAGATTGACTGATGTTTATCATTGACGTTCAATTTTTTAACTTATTATTTTATTCTTTACTTAGTTAAGTAATTATTTTTATAATATGGATTAGAACTATATATGGATTAATTAAGCCAACTCTGCCTCTTTACAACTTTTCGACTGATGCTATCAAACACACTAAGAGGCAAGAAATTTAGGTTATATAATATATACAGGCTAATAGACTTGTTTAGTACCCTAAGCTCTGTATATACAGACTTATTTCCCTAGCTATAATGTACATAATGTATATACGGGCATATAGACTTATATAGTACACCAAAAGTGTATATACAGGCTTATGTTCCTAGCTATAGAGTACACTACAAAGAGTGTTTATACTGGCATATAGTTGTATTATAGTACACTTTACATACTTTTTTGAACACTAGATACTGTTTATACTAGCTTATACATCTAGTAATATAGTACACATAATAGTTACTAATTGTACGGTATACTATACAGTGTACATACTGTCTTGTAGACCAATATAGTACACAACATTTTGTATAAATGGCTTATAGATTTACAGTATAAAGTACACACTTAAGTATATATGCTGGCTTTAACACTTTTAAAGTACACTACATAGAGTGTATAGTGGCTTATACATATTATTATATTCTTCTATAATATTCTTCTCTACATTTTCTCTATATACTATATTATCCTCCTTTTACCCTGTTCTTCAGTGGTCAGGACTGCGACCGTAAGGTGGTGGTGTGTCGGTGTGTGTTTTGCTGGTATGAGTGGGTTAGACACAGCAGTGCAGCGTATCTATTGAAACTCTGTATACAGTATTGACACCTTCCTAAAATAATTTATCAAGTTTTTCAGGAAACACAAAAAAAACTATTTAAAAATGAGCAGTGGTTTAAAATGATAGTTTATCATACAGTCTCGCAGTAGAACCAGAAACAATACTAATTGAAAATTCTGAAAATATTGATTGAAAAGACAGAAAACAATTATGATTTTAACCAGCCACAAATTATAGAGCATTTCTATGTAGCTTTTGGACTTAGCTATTTCGCAGACTAAAATTCAGACAAAAAAAATCAATAATAAGCCTAAACAACAATGCAATATTCATAACCAACATTCTTTAATAATACGAACTACACAATTCTCCTCACTTATCAATTGAGGATGAGCTGTAAATTGTGTAAATTAGTTCAGTAAAGGAGCCTGGTATTGGAAATCTATGAAAATATTATTTTATTTTGACTGAGGCTTAATGAATTAGCTTAAGTCACACTCTTGACACAGGCCATTATCCTAAAGAGGTAGAATCAAATGATATGATCAACTGAGGGTGTAGGCAATTTTACAACATATGGCCATGCAGCAATATTAAGACATGATTTAGACAAAAAAAAAAAGTATTTTTTACAATTTTTTATTATTTTAGGAAGGTGTATAGTGTCAATCATAGGGCATATAACCATAACTCTTACAAAGGGGACATTATAAAGCATATATTGACCACCCATGTGGTCCTTTGTATTGTCTGTCTGTATGTACTGTAGTAGTAGTAGTAGTAGTAACAGTAATATATTGTACAGACAGTAGGCTTTCGTGTTACGGTTGTGCTTTTGTTTGTTCTGTCGACTTTAGCTCCTGACGGGGCTCATTTACCTCAGGGCAGTCGAGCTCAGGCAGATGGGGATGGGGGTCATTAGTGCAGATACAGCAGGTTATTACTCAGTAACTACAGCGGGGTGATGTGTACACTCTTATGCACTCCCAGGAGTGCAGAGATGAAGTGTGTACTGATGTTGGTGTGTGTTTAGCTGTGTGTGTAGACAGTGCACACTTACTGATCTCGGTTTTGAGAGCAGAATTGGGCATGCAGATTTACAGTGTTGATTTTTTGAGTATATTCTCTAAGTTAGACTGCAGGTTGAGTTTAGGCTCACTCTTCGGAAGTGTAGTAGTTTGTACTCACTTTGTCTGGGTGGAGTTAAGATGAAACACACAAAGTCTATCTTTCATATTGGCTTCTGGCAGCATTTATTTGCATATTGGTTGTGTGTAGTCTTGCCAATCAGGGCTATATTTGCTGGGTATTCAGTTATATTTTATATAATGGCTGATTGTCTGTCTACAATGTTTTAGACCATAAGAGCAAGTTACGCTTTTCTTAAATATAAAGTATGACTATAAAGTGGTGTGTCTTTCTCAGAACATCCTTGAACTCAGACGGAGTGCAGGTGTTCAGTTCTTCGGTGCAGGTCTTATCAGATCTGTTATCAAACTTGTCTCACATCTGCTATCAGACAGATAGTGCCACATCAATAAACTCTTGCTAATAATAAAGATGATCACACAGTAGACATTAGTGTATCTGGCCATGTTTTGATGGCACACTTTGATAGAGAACAGTATAATGGAAGGACAGCAGTGTGACCTCGGTTAGTGAGATAGTGGGGCTAATTGATTAGATAGCGTTTGATTATTGCTGCTGTATTACCAGTTCTGACCATAACATTAGTAGTTGGCCTGCAGACGTGTGGAGGCGTGTGGAACGTGTGGTGCATGTGTTCGAGGCTGAAAGTTCAGGGTTAGTGGTGACAACTGATTGTAAGGTTTCTGCGCTCAACTTTGCTTTCTGCTGCCAGAAATTGATAGTAATGCTGTCTAATGTTTAAAAGTCTAAAGTGTAAATAAATGTTTTGGGGTATTATTTAGTGATGCTACTTTACCACTTTCCTACTGTTGAGGTCAGAATGTAGATTACTTTTTACCAGGGCTGTCAATGTTAACGTGTTAACGCACACAATTCTTTTGGAATCAGTAAAGAGTTATTATTTTTAGCGCAAATTAATTAAACCACAAAGTTTGCCCCTGTCGTAACTTCCACCATAATATGCCCCACCTCCAGCCAACATGCAGATTTCATACATACTTTTTAATTGAGCTAAACAGTTTAGTCTGATATATTAGCCAGATGATATACTGCTATTAACAAACGCTGTCTCTGCTGCTCCATGCTGTTTACACATGCAGTAATGTACAGCGTTCACTGCTCGCAGCTGCACTGCACCTGCCATTAAAAATACTGTGTTTAAAAGCTCAGTTACAAATTCTCAGCATTCTGTTTTAAAACAGATTCATACTGCACAGATATATACGCGCTGGAACACAGAATCTTCACGCTATATTTACTTTCTTGCTCCTGCACCAGACAGTTCTGGCCAATCAGAGGAGACAACGTGCTTGCATGGGTTATTGGTGCGCATTTTGGTGCGTTTAGGTTTATACCTGTGTGAAACCAAACCAAACAGAGGGAGATAACGCTCTAAATAAATAAACTGATCAACTGATCTGGACCATGTGTTCGGGGGCTGCTATTTTCATGGAGTGAAAGGTTTTCCAGCCCATGAAAATAGCAGCCCCCAAACACACAGTGGGAATAAAGTCCCTCTGTCTTCCACAGCAGCTAAACTTTGACAGAGCTCCACAGTAACATCTTATGAAAATGCTTGCAGATGCCAGTTACAATTCTGTATGTAAGAGTGTAGATATATCCTCAAATATGTCTTAAGTTTCAGACAAACATCAGCTGTGTTTACCAACAAGGTGAAAACTTTGTAGAGCTTTGCCTCAGCCCTCCACTTTTCATCTAAAAGAAAGTTCTCTAACCAAACTGGGTAAGGAAACAATCCATGTTAATGAATACATTATCTGATTCTGACCCTACTGAGGTAAATTTATTACAAGAGTAGCAGTGCTAAGGTAAATTTGTTACTGGAATAGCTCTAATGAGGTAAATTTGTTTGATTAGTAGTTCTGAGGGTTTTTTTTTTGTTAGAATAGCATTGCCGAGGCAAATATATGACTAAAAACTAATCTGACTAGATTAGCACTAGTAAATTTATGATTAGAATAATTGTATCTGTATTAGTACTACTGAATTAAATGTATAATAATTAGTATTGCACAACTTGGGGAAAATTGTGACTATAAAAGCACTGCTGTGGTAATTGTTTGATTAAAATTGCACTTTTGAGGTTTCCTGTGCTGTACCACAACCATTTGTGCACCTGTTGCACTCAGCAGATCAAGGTCATTCCTCCAGGTGACCTTGGCTGAAGTGGACAAATAGAGGGCAGTAAATCTCCTCTCTCAAGGCCAGAGTGTCGTTTCTGACCTTTCATCAGTTCAGGGATGGTGTAGGTGAAGGTGTGATGCTACTGTGGGCAGGTACCAGCTGTAAATGCCACTCATCTTACCAGCCTTTCTTTTTGCTTAGGAGGAAAATTACAGGTACAGGCATTTAATCAAAAGCAGAACAGTGCTTTATTTAATCAGTTATATATACAGTTGCAAGAAAAAGTATGTAAACCCTTTGGGATTACTTGAATTTCTGCATAAATTGGTCAGTAAATGTGTTTCTGATCATCATCTAAGTCACAACAATAGACAAACACAGTCTGCCTAAACTAATACAAAAAATATATATGTTTGCGTGGTTTTATTGAACACAACATGTTCAATAAGAGTAGGTTTTAAGGAAAATCAGCATCTCAAACCCTGTCAGTGGAGAGGTGGTTCCTTTTTCATCAAGGATGTTGGGCACTCTATTAAAGATTCTCTTACTGTTTATTGAAGTGCACAAGGAAATTTGGCCAGCAGATTTCCAAACGCAGATATTTGATTCGCTCTTCTGATCTTGTCAGCTTTTCATACTTTTCATACTTAGAAACTAGCTCACTGCCATCCTTGCCCACTGATAGGCCAACTGATAGAAATGTACAGTACAATATACAGGACAGTACATTAGCCTTGTCGCTACTTGTTGTCATTGAATACTATAGAGCCAAAAAGACAACTATCACTATTCTAGTGCATATTTCTATTCGCCCACTCTCCGCTTTACGCAAATGTGTGGTGTTTACAGCACGTAGATGTGGACAATGTAATGTCACATTTCCACCCTTTTCTGTTTATTTCTGATCAAATCGGATACATCACTAACCAATATAATTCCTATATTATTGTGCATGCCTACTTTGTCCAATCACAGACTTTCTGTGTAATGAACAGCACTGTGATATCACTTTACACTCTGTGTGGAGGTTTATACTGTGTGCTGTCAGATCACATTACTGTAGCTTAGATCACAGGTTACAGTAATATGGGTGGGGAAGTCAGTGGAGGTGGGAATGTGATATTTCCTGAATGGTCATCAGTGACCCGCTTCAGCACCCTGGTGTGAAAGCAGTGTGTAAGGGTGTGAGGTGTGAGGATGAGGGTGGGAGTGTCTGCATAGTTTACATTCATTCCATCCTCCATGACTATACTCTTTAACACCCCAAACACAATACACAACTGCAAATATTAAATGTAGTATATTTTATGTCTTTAAACTGCAAACAATTAAAAGTAAATGGCAAAACAAATACAAAATAGACTGCTTTCAAGAATATAACAATATCAAGTTTTTATTGTGTCTGAACTTCTGGCAATATTATGACGTACAAAATAAAATGGCACAGCCCTAATACAAAACAGTGACCTATGTCATATTGCATATTTATTCTAAAGCTAAGGCAGGCCCACAATCCTCTCATTTTTCTGGTTGCTAACAACTGGTAAATGTGTCTCTAGATTAGCACTACTGAAATAAATGTACATTTACAATAGCACTGCTGATTTACATTTGTGACTATAATAGCACTGCTTATGTATATTTATCATTAGAATAGCACTGCTGAGGTACATGTATGCTAAAAATAGCACCGCTGAGGTACATTTGTGACAATACTTACACTGCTTAGGTACATTTATGATTAGAATGCCACTAATGAGGTAAATTTATGATTAAAATTGCACTGCTGAGGTAGTAAATGTCACCAGATTAGCACTACTGAGGTTGTATGTATGGTGCTTTATATGTATGGTATGTCTGCTAGAATGCTAAAAACATTGAGTGTTCAATAAATATTTTTAAATTGTAGTTTATCTGTAAATACTTATTGAAAAGCAGAACAAAAATACATTATGCTGTTTAATTTATTAAGTAGCAAATAAAATGAAAACCTGTATGTATTGTTCTGTATGCAGCCTTTGGAAAAAACTTTTTGGTGTCAGACAAAATTTTCCTTTGTATGCATCCCTAGATTATACACACAAACAGCAGTGTGTGTAATCCTCTCTCTCTCTCTCTCTCTCTCTCTCTGTGTAGAGATGCTGCAGTTTGTGAGTAATCAGGCTGATTTTCCGGACCTGTTTGAGGATCAGGTGGGCTCGGTGCCAGTGCAGGCTGGAGTGGTGGCCCCCATTCACTCTTCAGTTCATCTGCCCCCTGCTGGACTCCAGAATAACCCAGTTACTCTCACACCCATTGCCCCTACCCCTGCACCGGCCCCCTTCCTGCCCCTCACACCTCCACACACGCCTGTACAGACCATCACCGCCAGTCAGCAGACTCGCACCCCACCTCTACTGCAGCCACGCCCACAGCCCCAGCAACACATACAGGTACTAACACTGGAAAAATAACAGTCTAATACATGCACACTGCAACTACAACAGCACTGATGACAGCCCCATAAACACACACTGGTACAAATACTTATTGACACAAACACACACCGATACCTATTGATACAAGCAAATATAAATATGTACTTGTACTAACACAATACGTACAATAGTGCTGGTGGTATGACTAAAAATGTATATCACAGTAATTTTTAAGATACTTTACAATATTTAAATGTATTTATTTATTTATATATAAGGTTTATATATATATATAAAGTAAACCCAATAGTAATCAAAGCCCTATATATATACACTACCGTTCAAAAGTTTGGGGTCACATTGAAACGTCCTTATTTTTGAAGGAAAAGCACTGTACTTTTCAATGAAGAAAACTTTAAACTAGTCCTAACTTTAAACAAATACACTCTGTACATTGCTAATGTGGTAAATGACTATTCTAGCTGCAAATGTCTGGTTTTGGTGCAATATCTACATAGGTGTATAGAGGCCCATTTCCAGCAACTATCACTCCAGTGTTCTAATGGTACAATGTGTTTGCTCATTGGCTCAGAAGGCTAATTGATGATTAGAAAACCCTTGTGCAATCATGTTCACACACCTGAAAACAGTCTAGCTCATTACAGAAGCTACAAAACTGACCTTCCTTTGAGCAGATTGAGTTTCTGGAGCATCACATTTGTGGGGTCAATTAAACGCTCAAAATGGCCAGAAAAAGAGAACTTTCATCTGAAACTCGACAGTCTATTCTTGTTCTTAGAAATGAAGGCTATTCCATGCGAGAAATTGCTAAGAAATTGAAGATTTCCTACAACGGTGTGTACTACTCCCTTCAGAGGACAGCACAAACAGGCTCTAACCAGAGTAGAAAAAGAAGTGGGAGGACGCGTTGCACAACTAAGCAAGAAGATAAGTACATTAGAGTCTCTGGTTTGAGAAACAGACGCCTCACAGGTCCCCAACTGGCATCTTCATTAAATAGTACCCGCAAAACACCAGTGTCAACATCTACAGTGAAGATGTGGGAGATTTGTACAGGGTAAAAGGGATTCTGAATAAGGAAGGCTATCACTCCATTTTGCAACGCCACGCCATACCCAGTGGACAGCGCCTGATCTGAGCCAATTTCGTCCTACAACAGGACAATGACCCTAAACACACCTCCAAATTGTGCAAGAACTATTTACAGCAGAAGCAGGCAGCTGGTATTCTATTGGTAATGGAGTGGCCAGCGCAGTCACCAGATCTGAACCCCATTGAGCTGTTGTGGGAGCAGCTTGACCGTATGGTACGCCAGAAGTGCCCAGCCAACCAATCCAACTTGTGGGAGCTGCTTCTAGAAGCGTGGGGTGCAATTTCTCCAGCTTACCTCAACAAATTAACAGCTAGAATGCCAAAGGTGTGCAATGCTGTAATTGCTGCAAATGGAGGATTCTTTGATGAAAGCAAAGTTTGATGTAAAAACAATGTTATTTCAAATACAAATCATTATTTCTAACCTTGTCAATGTCTTGACTCTATTTTCTATTCATTTCACAAAATGAATAAGTCATAAGTGTGACTTTTCATGGAAAACACAATTGTTTGAGTGACCCCAAACTTTTGAACGGTAGTGTATAAACAACTTTTACACAGATTCCTTTACAAAACTAGCTAATTTTTTTAGTTCCATAAACACCAAAAACAGACCTAAAATACTCTATGTTTAAGTATTCAAAGTGATATTTCTCAAAAGCTTTATTACATAAGTAAGACACAACTTTAAAGTGGCAGTCCATACTATTTTGTTTCTAAACTAAAAGCAGTAGCATTTCTAAGTGGAGAAGGGACAAAATATTGGGTTTAAGGGTACCAGTGTGCTGGAACAACAATCCCTGCTAAGCCATATATATATATATATATATATATATATATATATATATATATATATATATATATATATATATATATATATATATATATATATATAAATAATAAATTAATAATATATATATAATAAATAAAAAAAAAACTGGTGTGTCAGGTTTTTTTTTTTGCGGAAGTTCTTCTGGCCACGTCACGCGTCTTTACATGCTTACATACAGCCTCTAAAAGAGGATTTGGCTCAGTTTTACTGAACATTAGCAGCTGGTGGAGCAATGGAGACTTCAGAAGGCGAAATTCGGAGCTCAGTAGCTCATTCACTCATAGTAAAAACAAAATAAACGAAGCAATGAAATTTCTGACTAAGCGTGCTCTCTCTCTCTCTCTCTTTGACTGAACATAACCTGGAATCAGATTTATTCGCTCTGAAAGGAGACCGCATCACACCCGCCTAGTTTAAAATGATTCTTCTGCATGCTCTGTGCAATAACCCATTCTCACCAAAGAGAGCCCTAAAAAACTTGCGGACATCAGCTTTAAAATCAATTTACAAGATGTTATTCCTGAAGCCATGAGAAGCATTACAGTATTAAAATCAGCCACAGTTTCCTTCTTTTTCCAGTAACAAATAAATTCAGTTCAGTGTGCATTAATATTATCCTTTAAGCTACAGCTACAGTATATATATATATATATATATATAAGTTGTAGTTACTTCCTTGTATCCAGAGTTTTAGGGAGTTTTATCTATTGTGCTGAATAAATGACTAACTCAGGACTGATTCTGGGGCACGAGAGGAATGTTTGTCAGGGTTGTGGATCGATTGCGCAAATCCATTCCTCTCAGTCCTGTCACAGCAGTATGTTAGCTTCTTATGCTAACTGCCATCAATATCTAGCGAGCTGTATGCTTTCTTTGGTGGTGCTGTTCTACACGGTGCTTTGCAGCGCCTCTAGTGGTATGACGGTATGTGAAAAATGCATACCAGTATGAACCGGTACACCACCCAGAACTCACATGCAGGTACAAACACACAAATACAAAAAAAGCCCTGATCACTGCCCCATCATCACATACAGGTACTGTGTTCTGACTGTGCTGTCTGTGTACAGGTGGCCGCTACTCCAATGCCTCTGCATACGCAGACGGTGACTGTGCAGTCTCAGAGCTTCCCAGTGCAGACGCTGGCTGTTCAGGCTCACACTCAGACGCTCCCGGTGCACACGCAGGCCCAGACGGTGATGATCGCTCCCACAGCGACGCAGTCACGATTCATACAGAACCAAGTCATCTGCCACCAGAACCCCAGCGCTGGATTCCAGGGTGAGGAACCTGCAGATCCACAAGCTCTCAAACCAGCACCAACAATCATATCATGCCCAGAATCACAAAGGTCACAGTTCTCAAACATGATGTTAATGTTTGATTAGCTGAAGCTGCTCAGTTATTTATTGCACTGCTGCCTCATTGTTGGCTGAATAGATAACTGCATTAATGAGTAGCTGCACCTGTGTTCTTAATAAAGTGCTGGTGGCTGACGTGTAGTTAAAGGGTAATTTGAGTAATGATTGAAAGACATGTATTTATTACATATTTATTACTACAGTAATAATAACTAATACTATTTTACATTCCCACAGTCCTCCAACCACAGATGCAGAGCATTGTGACATCACCACAGGTTCAGCCAATGACCATCCAGCACCAGCGCGTGTTGACCCCTGCTGGTCAAACCATCCAGACACTGTCCACAGCGCCAACTACTGTCCACACCATGTCACCGCAGGTTCAGCAAGTCCAACAGGTGCAGCAACTGCCTGTGAGCATCACACACTTCCTTTAACCTTACACACACACACTACATGAATCAGAAACATGACTGTGAATGTGTGTGTATGTGATAGGTGTTGGTGCACCAGCCACAGATTCTGAAGACGGATTCATTAGTGTTGACCACGCTGAAGCCAGATGGAACCCAGGTCCTGTCCACCATGCAGAACCCCGCCAGCATCACCACATTAACCACACCACTGCAGACGGCTCTGCAGGTCCCGGTATGTACACATACCCTCGCACACACACACAAACACAGATGTCTACAAGTACGTGAGGGAAAAAAACTGTAGCAAGGATGCAAGCCAACTTTTCTACAAAACAATCGGCTGTTAAAACTTAGTTGGATGAAATTAATTCATAAGAGAGGAATCAAGTTCTATAGCTGCACAAGTGGTAAACACTAAAACCCATAGCAGCAAGATAGAACATGCTGGAAACAGGCAGGCATCACAGATTTTTCAAAACATCCCTCAAAGATAAAATGTAATTTTTTAATTAAATTTTAAATTAAATGAGCTTTATCTTCTGCACTAAGGAAAGGGTTTGGATAAATAGTTCTCCTTTTTGAAACAAGACATTTAATCCCATCCAATGCCACACAGTCACATCCTATGCTACGCTATGTACTACAAGCACCCTGCAGTATCCTAATTCATGCTGAATATGGAAGTTACATTTAGAACTGCATTGTTTAGCTGTTATTTAAAATACGAGTTGACATATTTTGTTGCTATTGTCAGTTAGCATTAAATAGCACTAATAATAAAAAAACACTACTTAGTCATGTTGTATGCTATACCGTACCATTCTATGCTACCCTGTGGACTACAGTCACTCTGCAGTAGCCTAATATGCGCTGAATGTGGAAGTAAGTTAAATTAAGAACCCCATTGATGAGCTGTTATTTTAAAAACAGTGTGACACATTTTTTGCTGAATAGCATTAAATGACACTAAAAAAAACTAAAATAGTGACCAGTTGACTAGTGAAGTTACTTTTTTAAATAAGTAGACTAGAAAAAATACTAGTTGTGCAACCACTATCGTGGGCACACACACTAAGTGTCTCTCTCTCTCTCTCTTTCTCTCTCTTTCAGACCCTGGTCGGCAGTAACATCCTGACCACTGTTCCAGTTATGATGGGCAGTGGTGACAAGCTGCCAATCAAACAGCTCCCGTCAGCTCCCACCCACAACGGTGGCATAACCAGGACCGTGGTGGAGCCAGCGGCAACAGTTACAACAGTAGTGGGTGGCGTGGTGAAGGAGGGCGAGCGTAGGACGACCCACAACATCATTGAGAAGAGATACCGGTCATCCATCAATGACAAGATCCTGGAACTGCGGGACCTGGTCATGGGCAATGATGCCAAGGTTAGCCTCCTGAGTTTACATGTGATCCAAACAGCTGCATACACTTTCAATAAAATCATAATATTGTCACAAAAAAAAACACCAAAAAAGTTCACACACACTAATGATTGGTTTGACCTCCTTTAACTTAGATTGCGACACACATTCACTGTGGCCTCTGCAATGCATCAAGATTTATTTTAATACAGTGTTGCATCAACTTGTCATCAAGATCTTACATTGATGATGGTATCTGACTACTGCACAAAGCGCTTTTCCATTACATCCTAAAGATTCTCAATGAGGTTAAGATCTGGACTCTGTGGTGAACAATCCATGTGTAAAAATGATGATCTCATGCTCCCTGAACCACTTATTCACAATTCCAGCCCCATGAATCCTGACATTGTCATCTTGGAATATGTTTGTGCCATCAGGGAAATAAAAATTCATTGATTGAATAATCTGGTCTATATTAAGTATATTCAGGTAGTCAGCTGACCTCAATCTTTCAGCACATACTGTTGCTGAACCTAAACCTGCAGACCAACTGCTGCATCAAGCCCACATCATTTACTTACTGGTGGATATTTTTTTTTGGCCTGGAAGTGCAATAGTGATAATTTATGTAAAAAACTGCTGACTTATAAAGTAGCAGCTTGATTTAAAAAGTTTGTTAACTGAAAGCCCAGTTTCAGTTGGTTAGCCAGGACGTGTTTGATATTTGATGCGTGCTTCTTTAGAATACAACAGGAGCTTCTAGGCTAAAGCTGCTAACAAACAGTGCATTTAATCCCCTTATTACAGGTGTACACTTACAGCAGCATGTGCGACTGACACTGTGGGTGGGTGAACAGGCTGGTAGAAAGCAGGGATAAACAGTCTGTCTCTGACTAGGGCCTGATTTCACAAAAGAAACCAGCTTCAAATTAACTGAAGTGTGTCTGTGTGTCTGTGTGTGTAAAAACAGATGCACAAGTCAGGTGTGCTACGGAAGGCCATAGACTACATTAAGTACCTGCAGCAGGTGAACCACAAACTGAGGCAGGAGAACCTGGCACTGAAGATGGCCAGCCAGAAACACAGTAAGTACAACAACGGCTCAGTGATATATGCAGGACATCCTGCTGCCATATATTGCCTGTAATGGCAGAGCTTAACTCTGGCATTTTTCAGCAGGATAATGCTCATACACACAGTGCAAAGTGTGGGGGATGCATAAATAGATATACTGTACGTAATCTCTCTCTCTCTCTTTCTGTAGAGGTGGTGTGTATACCAGATGATGTGGAGATGAAGCCGGATGTCTGTGTGATGACTCCGCCCCCTTCAGACTCTGGTTCCAGTTCTCCTCCCCAGTTCTCTCCATTCTGTCTGGACTCAGAGCCGGGCAGCCCCCTGCTGGAGCATGAACCGGTAAAACACACACACACACACACACACACAATGTTTTGGAAAGTACTTGTAGCTAACTTTAGTGCTAGGAATCTGGGTATGAATCTGAGAATAATAATGGATTAATGTCCGATTGATAATGATGTGGGAAGCAGAATATATACAAGTAATATGTAATTTACTGAATACTGATTTAGGCTAAAACACAGTTTTGGATGAACTGTCTCTAAAAAATGTGTGATTTATAAATAATATATTTAAAAATAATTGATAACATTATATAATTAATTATTTTTTGCACTATAAGGCAGACCGTATTATAAGGCACACTGTCAATAAACGTCTATGTTCTGCTCTATTTTCATACATAAGGTGCACCAGATTATAAGGCGCATTTTATGTGACACTAGTAAAGAACATGGGTGTCACCATGTTTTCCTTCTAATTCAGCAGCTCTGTATACCTGTAAAGCTAAGTTAAGTTAAGTAAACAAACTGTAATTCTTTAAAAAAAAAAAGTCAACGAGCGTTAATGTACAGAGAATTTTTCTCTTGAAAACAGTTTATTCAGATGAGTAAAGCATTTCCAATTATTTACAATAAGCTTAGATTTCCAGATTTCCACTAAAGCTGAAGCATTAGCATTCATGGTTAACTGCTAGCTCTTAGTGCAGTTAGTGGGTAATGCTAATGCTGCTCCAGCAGTGCCAGCTGAGGTTAGCAGCAGGCCACAGGCCAATAATACTCACCTCTGAACAGCCAAAGAGCTAGCGCTTAGCATATTTAGTGGATAATGCTAATGCTGCTGGAGAACTAAACTGAAACTCCTCTATAACTCTGTACTTCAGCGGAGTGGCTTTACTGCTCTTTATAACCTGAATGGTAAAATTCACACAAAAGAGGCACCAGATTATAAGGCGCACTGACGATTTTTTTGGAAATTTAAAGATTTTAGGTGTGCCTTATAGTGTGAAATACAATATAAATTACATTAGTTATATAATAATTGATCCCTATATTAGCAGCACCAGCTGTGTCAGGGATTGAATCTTTAGGCCGATCCATAAAACAGATCCCTTTACTACATGCTGTGTTTAAGGTGTTTTCAGGTTTAAATTAACCAACAGACTATTAACTATCAGCAGGTAATCCAGCTCATTTCTAGTAATTAAATCTCAGTTTATTCCCCTTGCAGCCATGCAGTGCATGTGTACTAGACCAGAGTTTCTCAACCAAAGGGGCCACTAACTTTCAATAGTCTGTAAAGCACCATCTACTGGTCCACAATATCATATCATAGTATATGTGTCCTCTAGTTTTTGCCTCTAGAGTAGTGATTAGCTTCAGCAGATTTGTTTACAGATTGTTGTTTTGTTATTTTTTGTTTAATAAGTTAGTAGAAAAGTAATATTTAAGTTTAATCCTGATGCTGTAGGTCTCTCCCACGTGGTGAGGTAAACAGTTTATTCATTTAACAATAGTACCAGATCAGGATCAGAAATTTACCAATATGCAAACTGTATCTGTCTGTATTAATATTGGTTCTGAAAAATATGAATGTTCTGCTCTGCAGGTAAAAAGTGAGCCGGCCTCCCCCTCCTCCCCCTCCTCCTCCGTGGGGGTGATGGATCGCTCCAGGGTGCTGCTTTGTGCACTGACGTTCCTCTGCCTCTCCCTCAACCCTCTGCCCTCTCTGCTGGGCTCTGATGAGAACAACTCCCCCTCCTGGCCTGGAGGAGAAGGACACGGCCCCTCCAGATCACTCGTCTGGCTGCCTGTACAGACTCAGAGCTTCGGTGGGTTCATCACTCTGCATTTCCTAAAGGGCAACTCAACCAAATTTCCCCTGAACCTAGGGCTTAAGATCAGTTACCGGAGCCCTGAGAGAGCACAAATGGCCTTGCTCTCTTTGGGTGGGTAGATGGCGCGCTTTCTCTTCGACAGTCCTAGGGTGATGTCCGCAGCACAAGGCTGCATCTGTGAGCTGATGTATTAGAACCAAGTCGCTGAGCTTTCCTCTGAGTGCGCTGTGATGCTATTATCAGCAGCAGTTCAAAAAGAGGCAGTGATTAGCGTAACTTGTGTTGGAGTAGGCATGTGCTAGTCTTCACCCTCCTTGTGCTGAGACATCAGTAGTGATTGGGGATATACAACTGACTAGCAGCTGAAAGGGTGGGACAGTTGGATACATAAATAGGCGAGAAGCATGGAAGAAAAGTAGAAATAAAAAAAAAACAGTGAGTCAGGCATCAGACAGTGTATTTATAATCATTAGGTGTAATGCATTTCTGTGAAGAGTTTTTAGAGCTTAAGATGTTCTGCTTTAATTTACCACCACTGTAAACCATTCTAACTTGGGATCATTATCCAAAGCCAAGAGGTAAAATGGGCAAAGTTTTTCCTTAAGTGTGAACAGTATGAACAGTCTTATTTAGTCCTAATTAAAAGATGTGTTTGATAATGTCTCTCTTTTTCTCGCTCTTGCTCTCTCATTCTCTCTGCAGCGGCGTGGCTGTGGTGTGTGTTGCCGTGGGTGACTGTGTGGGTGCTGAGCGGGGTGGGCGTAGTCTGGGGGTGTGTGAGGATCCTGTATCTGTGGGAGCCGGTTACCCGCCTGCACTCCCCGACATCAGTGCTGTTCTGGAGACACCGCAAACAGGCAGACCTACAACTTTACAGGGTACACACACACACACACACACACACACACACACACAGACGCAAAAACACTTACAGATCCAAAGGTTCTAAAAACAAGTTACATACACTCTGCTGTACAACTAGTGTCTCTCTCTCTCTTGTTTTTCTCTCTCTGTGTCTTTCTCTTGGTCTCTTTGTGTTTATCTCTTTCTCTTTGTCTCTCTGTATTCTATCTCTTTTTTGTCTCTCTTTTTGTGTCTCTCACTGTTTTTCCATTTCTATGTCTTTGTCTCACTATATTCTCGCTAATTGTATCTCTCTCTCCCTCTCTCTCTCTCAGGGGCAGTACAGTGCAGCAGTGGTCAGTTTAGAGACGTGTGTCTCCGTCTTGTCCCGAGCTCTGCCCTCCACCACTTTTGACCTCGCCTGCTCTCTTTCCTGGAATCTAATTCGCTATGGCCTGCACAGGCCCGCCCCCTTTGGCTGGCTGGTGCGTCTGGTTGGCGGAAAGCACGAAGGGGAGGAGTCTCGGACCAGCTCCAGGGACGCAGCTCTGGTGTACCATCGATTGGGTCAGCTGCAGCTCACAGGTATGGTGACAGAATGTGTTTCAGAATCTGTTATAAACGCAGTTATGTAACAATTATAACACTTGTAATACCTAGAATAAGCCTGTACAACTGCTTATTTGTACATAGAGCTTCTTACAGACTACAAACAATACAGTTAGAATGTGGAGGTCATTGTTAGGATTAACACGTATAAAAAAGATACTTATATAGAGATGTGGTCAGAGTGCCATTATTGGTAGATACTTGCACTTTGTCAATCAGATTCTAAGTTTAGAACTGACTGTGTATATTAGAGGTGAGCCATAAGCCCTAAAATAATATTGCGATATTTCATGGTATTTTCGCGATAAAGATACACTTGGAGATATGACAAAACGCTGAATTAAAAAAATATATTAAGAATACACTACTGCAACAAAATGAAAATATTGTCATTTAAAGCATTTAAATGATAGCTAAATAATACAAAGATGCAGAGCTTTAAGACCTCAACTAATGTAAAGAAAACAAGTTCATATTTATTAAGTTCTAAGAGTTCAGAAATGTTCTCCTCCACTAGTTTTGCTTAATGCTTTTGGATAACTTTATGCCACTCTGGGTGAAAAAATTTAAGCAGTTCAGCTTGGTTTGATGGCTTGTGATCATCAAGGTTTTCAGTTTTGTTTGTCTTATTTTTTTCCAAAGCTGTATAATAGGAAATGAGAACAGTGTGAATTTTTCTTTTGCTAAAAACAGCAAAAAAGTAGTACCCTGATGTGGTAATTAGGGGTGCGTGATATGGCACGATATTTTAAGGTAAAAATGTTGGCAATATTGTTGCGTACGATACAATATGGCACACCCCTAGTGTATAACTCTCATAATCATGCATTAGCTACATTGTCTGCTCATCTGGGATTCCACAGCAGTCCTTTAAAAACACCATAACAACCACGTAGAACAGCATAGCTTGATCCTGTGCTTTTTGTGACAGTTATGATGTTTCTAATTAGACTATTTCATAGTAACTGCTTAGCAAATTAGCTGTGATTTTTTTGTGATTATTATTATTTATTACCAATATTATATTGTTGTAATGTATAATTATTTGTGTGTGTGGATTTGTTTAGGTAAGATGTCGGAGCGCAGTGCATTGTGGGGGGTGTCTGTGTGTCTGAACGCAGTTAATCTGAGTGAGAGCGCACAGGGGAAGATGAACCCTACTGAGCATGCTCAGATTTACATCTCTGCCGCCATTGCCCTGCGAGCCGCACTCGGAAACCACCTCACCTGCCTGCCTGTAAGTACACACACTGATTATCCACAACGCTGTCTGAGGTCCACACACTTTACACTGTATATGCATGGGAATGGCTCTGAGAGTGCTTATAACTTTCTGAACTGATCTAATCTGATTTCAGGGATATCTGCTGAACTGTGCTGAGAGTCTTATTGGTCAGTCAGATTCTAAGACCCTCCCAGACAGCCTGCACTGGCTCTTCACCCCATTGGGCCGGCAGTTTTTCCTGAGCTGTGATTGGTCGGTGAAGCCGGACAGCAGTAGAGGAGTTTATACATCTGAGAGAGAGCAGGGTAAGCACATGTGCACGCACACACACACACACACTCTCTTTCTTAATATATTAGCATTAAAACACTACAGTATTTGACTAAAACATTCTTATATGTTTCTGTTGCGTGTTTTGTGTGTTTGTGTTTGTGTGCCTGTAGCGGATCCAATTGCACAGCTGCATCGCTGTTTCTGTGAGAAGCTTTTGGAAAGAGCTGTACACACACTCATCCAACCACACACTGACACTGAGACCAGCAAACGGCGAGAGGAGAATGGGTATGTACACACACGTGCACACATACACATGCAGATACACCTTATACACAGATTGGTGGTGTCCAGAGAAAACAGTTGGGGTAGCATGTGATTGACAGGTAGATAAAGGTAGGACATTTGTTTGAGAGGAAAGGCTCAGGAGTGGAGCAGAGTCTCTGAGTGTCGGCAGGTGTGTTGCAATGTCGTGCACTGGTCAATACTGAGCACATTTACACCATCATTGACCATTACATCCTTACTAGTAATAAAACAGTAGACTGATTGTCATCAAAAACTAAGACAAGACAACCATATTCAACATATTTGTGTAAATGGAATGTGACCTCTTGCATTTAACCCATTCATCAGTAAAAACACTATATATTTAGTGTTGTAACGATACAAAAATGATGACAATACCTGCCTAAATATCTCAATAAAAATACCAAACAATACCATGGCAAATGCCATCAGAAAATAATAAAATAATAAAAGAACATTGAACTAAAATGTATTTATGTTTTTTTAATAATAATAATGGAAAAAGGGCTCTAAGTTGTTCAGCAGTCTAAAGCGCTGACACTATGATTGGTAGATTACTGGTTCGAATCCCTTTCATGCAGCTTGCCATTGGCTGCCGGAACCCCGAGGGAGCACAATTGGCCTTTCTCTCTCTGGGTTGGTAGATGTGAGCTGATGTGTCGGAACCGAGTCGCTGCGCTTTCCTCCGAGTGCGCTGTGATGCTACTTGCCAATGCTGCATTGGCAGCAGTTTGAAAAGATGCAATGGCTGACTACTAATGTATTGGAGGAGGCATGTGCTAGTCTTCACCCTCCTTGTGTTGTTGCATCACTTCTGATGGGGGGTATACAGCTGAATAGGTAAGACAATTGGCATGGCTAAATTGGGAGAAAAATGGGAGAAAATTTGAGGGGGGAAAAAAAACAGAAAAGGGTAACATTGGGATTATGTTTATTTTATGAACATACGTTTCTGGAATTCTGGAATTTCTTTAATAGTTAACCTGATTTAACTGGATTTTTACTTCAAAATGTGTTTGTGCTAAAAACTAAAATAAAGCAGTAAACGAGTTAGAAAACTACTTTGAATAAACTTTGAAGGAGCGCTTACACAGTGATTAAGTTCAACATGTAACTTTCTCTCTCACTCTGTAGAGAGTTCAGTGGAGTGTTGGAGTTCCTGCAGTTGCTGAACAGTTGTACTGAAGACTCCGCCTCCCCGACGCCACCCTTCCCTGCTCTGGCCAATCACAGCTCGACCCCAGGTATGCTGGTCTTACCAGGACTGTCAAACTCAAACTGTGATATGAAACGTTTATCTTGAGGAGGTCTGTAATTCATGCCTTATTCATGTGTGTTCTGTTTGCCTCTGCTGTTCTCAGTGGTAGACCCTGTGTGCCGCTGGTGGTCGTCTATCCTGAAAGCATCGGTTCACTGGCTGCAGGGTGATGACGCGTCTGTGAGGTCACTGCTGGCGGAAGCAGAGCGAATGCCCAGAGCACTGCACTCTATAGAGTGGGTATTTAACCTGTGTGTGTATGAAAATATATGTATTTGAATATGTACGTTTTTTTTTCCATAATTATGTGGGTTTTTTACAGTGTATATGATGCAGTTTATTTTTGTTTATGTTCTCACTGTGTGTGTCTGTGTGTGTGTGTGTTTGTGTGTGTTAGTCACCCGCTGCCGAAGGCCGTGCTGGCTCTGTGTAAGGCGGTACAGATGAGTGTGTGTCCACAGAAGGGGGAGGGAACGCTGAGCTGCCTCACACACTGCGACCGGGCCAGTGCTTACCTGCGCACCAGCATCGCACACACACACACCTACACCTGGCTGCACAAGGTACACTTACAATATCACTGCTTTCTCACACCATAATGCGCTTAATGCAGCATAAACAAACTAACTCATTGTGTGTGTGTGTGTGTGCAGTAAGTGACGGAGGTGGCTGTGGTGCATTGTAGTTGCATTGCATGGTGCTGCAGCCTAGTGCAATGTGTCTGCAGCGCAATACAGAGGCCTGCCATATCCCTCCCTACACACTCACGCGCACACACACACACACACACACACACACTCACGCATTTAGAGACAGAACAACTTGTATATAAAGCCTATATAATTTTTCTTCCATGTGAGGAGACCCCTTGTCTGAAAATTATACATAGCAGGTGTGAACTAGATTTTAGATTTTCTACCGAGATTTTCCACCACTTTCATTGGGCCCTGTCAATCAAGCTAAAAAAAATATGGTATGTGATGAAGACCTAGGTTTTATAAAAAAAAAAAAATAAAAAAAAATATGTAAAGCTATGACATGGTATTCACCATATAGCAAGGTAACAAATCACACTGTGATCGTAAAAGTTGCACGTTAGACACACGACAGCTTTTTCAGTCGTCCGCATTGGTTTATACTTGACACGTCACGAAACCTGCAGCTCCGCACAGATAAAATTAAAAGTTCCACACAGCGATCACCTCAGAGTATGTGAAACTACACAGGATTGCAAACGCGGCCGCCACGCAAGACAATGAAAACTCTTGGGGAAAGAACTCAGGAAGTACAGGCAGCTTAGGTACTCACAGCAAGTGAGCATAAATACAGTTTTCTTAAATAATAGGCTCATGCTTCTTCTGTGCTGCTCTGTTCTTTAACTTTATTCTAAACAGATTTCGCTTATATAAACAAATCAGTATTGTAGTTTTAATTCTGTTTTAACAATCTACTAACTATGGGCCGGGTCAGGCTCAGGCAGAACAAACACACACACTAAGCTCTAGTGTTTTGGCAAGATTGGATCACCCAAATGCATGTCAACACCAGGTGTGAAGAGTCTCAAAAGCTCTGCATCTTTTTTGTTATTTCAGCAATTTCTTATTTTCTGAAAATAAATGCTCTAAATGACAATATTTTTATTTGTGTTTGTAGTTTATAGAATAAAACAACAATGTTTATTTTACTCAAACATATACCTATAAATAGCAAAATCAGAGAAAATGATGTGGTCTCTTATTATTAGGGTCTGATAATGGGTCTGATAAACTTCCTCTAATACGGCTGGTTTGTGTTTCCCCTGCAGGGAATGGAGCTGCTGATGTGTGACCTGCTGCTGACTCTGAGGACCAGCCTTTGGCAGCGTGGAGGCGGGGCTAATGGAGAGCCATGCCCGGCCCCTAGTTCACAATTGGCAGGATTCCAGAGGGACCTGAGCTCTCTACGTAAACTGGCACAGGGGTTCCCCCAAGCCCAGCACAAGGTAATTCTAAAATATCAGTACTGGTCTCACATCAGTACTGAACCTGTGTACCTGTTTTTCTTCTGGAATCATAGGAATTATTAAAGAGGTTATCCTGCTTCTGTGGGAATATCTGTATGTCTGTACTGTCCAAGGAAGTACAAGAAATACTTTCTAGTATTTGGTGAAATGCTGTGAGGATTTGATTGCATTCAGCCACAAAGAAGTAAATGAAGTCTGGATTCTGGCCTTAAGAAGTATTAGACAGAGCTGTATCATTTCAGAGAACACACACTGCCTCTTTAAACTGCTCCAAAGTTCAGTGCTTCACTTTTAGCCCACACCCGGCATTGGACCTGGTGGCATTAGTTTTATGTTTGTTTATCTGCTCCAGAAAATCTAGAATCTAGAATTCTATTGACAGAACTTTTCTACCACAGGGACTAAAATGCTGTGTATGTGTATTTGCACACCTTTGTAGGCAATAGAGGCTAATTATTCGCTAAATGTATTCATTAAAAGGGCTGTCCACAAACATTTGGACTTGTGTGTAACCTTTAAACCCCTTGGGCTACAAGTATAGGTGATAAAAAACCCTTTTTTCTCTTCAGCAAAAATAAGATATTTACTTTCTAAAAACGTTAAGGGCTTTGGAGACTCCTACAGGACACTTGGAGAAACTACCTGTTTACTCTACACCAATTAATAATTTCAGATCAGTAACAGGACTTAACCCCAATTTATGAATTTGAAAATAGACATAAAAAAAATAAACAAAAACATGGATTTTAAAATTAGGTTTAAAAAAAGTGCCAATTTGTTTTTTTAATGCATTATATTTTAAACGTTGCAAATAACAATATATATTTTTTTAATTAACAGGTACAATTAGGTTTTTTATTAAGGTTTCTTGTCAAACATGAATTATTTTTTAAAGTCATGCTTGAAAAGAAATCCTCAAGAATTATGCGTGCAATATCATTGACAAAAATGCTGACCTGATAAGGGGTTTTAAATGTCCCTTTCTCTCTCTTTTCCTCTCTCTCTCTCTCTGTCTCTAGGTTTTCTTGCATGAAACGACAGTGAGGTTGATGGCAGGAGCAAGTCCAACTCGTACACATCAGCTGCTGGAGCACAGTCTGCGCAGGAGAACACAAACTTACTCAGGTAATCTGCCCATCAGTGCTTAGCCTTGTTAGGACAGGATTCGTTTTAGCTGGGAAGGTGGGGTAATGTGTTGTTACATTACATCATCATGAACAGAGATGGGAGTGACTATTTGATTTATACACTGCCGTAACCTCCAAAAATGCGACGATAACCAATATTATAACTCACATTAATAATGATCTTTTAGTTAAAACAATTAGCAGCTACACATTCATAACACAAATGTATAATGTCCAGATCTGATTCTCCACACATTTTTGAGAGAGAAAATGCCTGTTATTAATATGGCTTACCTAACCCCCCAGGGACTATGTCGGGACTATACAGGTTAAAAACCACTGAATGAAGAAACTTTTGACTGATTTGATTCTGTACCTGTTCTTCTGTAACTTCTGTTGCTTTTTACCCTCTGTGCCTGTAGAGGGTGTATGTGTTGCAGGTGAAAGAGAGCGAGCTCATGCCATCCTGCTGGCCTTCAGCCACCTGCCCGTGCCCCTGCTGACCCCTCCTGGACACCGCGCCCGCATGCTGGCAGAGGCCAAACGCACACTGGAGAGAGTGGGGGACCGCAGGACCCTCACAGACTGCCAGAACATCCTGCTGAGAGGGACCACCATCACATCATAGACACACACAAAAACATATATACACACACAAACACACATCTGTAATATAAACTGTACATACTGGAGTGTCTGAGCTTCTCCCAGTGCATCTCATATCTGCTGTAATTGTTGCAGGATGTTTCTCTGCAAGATTTATATTCATATTAATTTCTGAGATATGGAGGCTTTAAATGGGAGTTTTTTTTTTTGCCTTAGAGCTACAGAATGAAGACAGGTGTCCAATTAAGAAATCTGATAAAAAAAAAGGCTGAATAATCCTCTGGAGTATTCTGGGATTTCTTAGTCTGCACATGAGTGATGACAGATCGTGTTAGTGGAAATAAGCAAGCAGCTGTGAGATGATGTTCAAAAACTTTTAGAACAATGCTGAATCTGAAGGATTTAAATAATCATTTTCTGGCTGATTTATGATCATATTGCAGGATGATTTGTAACATACTATATATATAAATTTAAGGTAGAGAACACCTTAAATCCTCCATATCTCAGAGACTAATGAAGACACGCGCCGGACATTCTGCGCACTGTCCACCCAGCCCTGCTTCACCACACACTTCTGAACTAAAGTCTGAATTAAAGCTGGAAATTACTGGGGATGCACCGAATATTCAACTTCCAAAATTATTCACCAGAAAATGACTTTCATTGATTGTTTGATCAAACAGATGTATAACAAATAGACAGTGATGACTTCATAATTAATTAATTATAAGCTACAGGTATATTGTGCTTTGTTGGTATGTCTGCTGGGAAATCAAATATTTAAAGATATCTGTTTAGGCTATGTAATTTATTAATTTGTGAAAAGTTGGCAAATGTATTGAAAACCTGTAAAATAACGTTCAGTCTTCAGTGCATCCCCAGAAATTACAAATTTATAATTCAGAAAGTAGATTTTTTGGTCTGGAAGTTTAAGGGAGGATCACACAATCCACACATAGAAAGTTTGATTAGCATTTGAATTCGTTTAGCCCAGTGTGTCTTTATCTACCTCACACACACAAACACACACAAAAACACACAATAAACAATCCTTAATTATCCTTTACATTTTGCATGAAAACACACACACAGACATAAAATACACAAACAGAGCAGGAATCTCAGTATATACAGTAATTCTGATTTAATTCTGTACTTTATAGATATTATTATACCACAACACCCTTATTTATTCATAATTACCACCAACACACACACACACAGATCTGTCTGTATATAAGGTGTATATAGCAGTGTAGAGACCAAAGTGTTCAGTAAAGCTTAGTGGGGTCAATTCACCTGTACGTATAAACACACACACACACACACACAGGACGGGGTTAGGTGTACAGGTAGATGTGAGCTTTGTTGAACTCTTACATATTTACTTTTTTTTATTATTATTCTGCTTTCTAAAGGGGTTTTGTTGTTTTGTTTATTTGTTTGTTGTCTGAGTATAATAGCTGTTTTTGGGAAGATCGAACACCTCAGTCAGTCAGAATTTTATTTTGCTCATTTGTTGTTTCTTTTGTTTTAGTTTTTTTTTCTTTAATGAGGTGTTTAAATCTGATTTGTCGGTTCAGATTGAAGAACGTCTGACCAGATCAGATCAGCTCTAAATGTAATTACATGTTATTGTTCTAAATAAAAGGCTTGTGTGTGTGCGTGTGCGTGCGTGCGTATGTGTGTGCGTGTGCGCGTGCGTGTGTGTGAGAAGCCCTATAATAAAGTGATAAGGCTGGGTGGAGTTTCTGATGGGTGAAGTTATTCTAAGCTCCTGTTTTACGCTTCCCTTTAAATCTTTTTGAACTTTTTCCTCTTTATTTTGTTTTGTAATAAAACTGCAGAATTATTCAACAGCACCCGACTCTATTGTGCTCTCTGATTTATACAGTTGTGGTCAAAAGTTTACATACACTTGTAAAAAAACATAATGTTATGGCTGTCTTGAGTTTTCAATAAGTTCTACAACTCTTATTTTTCTGTGATAGAGTGATCGGAACACATACATGTTTGTCACAAAAAACAGTCATAAAATTTGGTTCTTTCATAAATTTATTATGGGTCTGCTGAAAATGTCACCAAATCTGCTGGGTCAAAAATATACATACAGCAACATTAGTATTTGGTTACATGTCCCTTGGCCATTTTCACGGCAACTAGGCGCTTTTGGTAGCCATCCACAAGCTCCTGGCAAGCTTCAGGTCGAATGTTTGACCACTCTTCTTGACAGAATTGGTGCAGTTCAGCTAAATGTGATGGTTTTCTTGCATGAACCCGTTTCTTTAGCACTGTCCACATGTTCTCAATGGGGTTTAAGTCAGGACTTTGGGAAGGCCATTCTAAAACCTTAATTCTAGCCTGGTTTAGCCATTCCTTTACCACTTTTGATGTGTGTTTTGGGTCATTGTCTTGTTGGAACACCCAACTGCGCCCAAGACCCAACCTTCGGGCTGATGGTTTTAAGTTTTCCTGCAGAATTTGGAGGTAATCCTCCTTCTTCATTATCCCATTTACTTTCTGCAAAGAACCAGTTCCACTGGCAGCAAAACATCCCCAGAGCATAATACTACCACCACCATGCTTGACAGTAGGCATGGTGTTCCTGGGATTAAAGGCCTCACCTTTTCTCCTCCAAACATATTGCTGGGTGCTGTGGCCAAACAGCTCAATTTTTGTTTCGTCTGACCAGAGAACTTTCCTCCAGAAGGTTTTATCTTTGTCCATGTGATCAGCAGCAAACTTCAGCCGAGTCTTAAGGTGCCTTTTCTGGAGCAAGGGCTTCTTTCTTGCACGGCAGCCTCTCAGTCCATGGCGATGTAAAACACGCTTGACTGTGGAGACTGACACCTGTGTTCCATCAGCTTCCAAATCCTTGCAGACCTGCTTCTTGGTGATTCTTGGTTGACTCTTGACCATCCTGACCAATCTCCTCTCGGCAGCATGTGATAGCTTGCGTTTTCTTCCTGATCGTGGCAGTGACACAACTGTTCCATGCACTTTATACTTGCGTATAATTGTCTGCACAGTTGCTCTTGGGACCTGTAGCTGCTTTGAAATGGCTCCAAGTGACTTCCCTGACTTGTTCAAGTCAATAATTCGCTTTTTCAGATCCACACTGAGTTCCTTTGACTTTCCCATTGTAGCTTTTGCAGCTGAGTCTAATCACTGGGTCAAATGAGCCCTATTTAAATGGGCTCATGAGAAGTCAACAGCTGTAGTCAATCAGAATCACTTACAAGAAGTGAAGAGGCCATGACATGAAGCTAATTTGATTGACACAACTCGCTACATCACCAAAATTGACAAATTTTGTTGCTGTATGTATATTTTTGACCCAGCAGATTTGGTGACATTTTCAGCAGACCCATAATAAATTTATGAAAGAACCAAATTTTATGACTGTTTTTTGTGACAAACATGTATGTGTTCCGATCACTCTATCACAGAAAAATAAGAGTTGTAGAACTTATTGAAAACTCAAGACAGCCATAACATTATGTTTTTTTACAAGTGTATGTAAACTTTTGACCACAACTGTAAATAGTTTGCAAGCATGGTGGAGGTAGTTATACACACTGTTACTGTAGCTAATTATTAAGACCCTAATTTATTTTTTAACCAGTTCAATCAGAAAGATACACACACAGCAGCAGACTTAGGTTAGAAACTTGATACAGAAGAACACTGTAATTTTTGGTTGCATTACACTTTCTAATGTTGATGATGGACATGCAACCTTAACGTTACTAATAGGAATCATTACTGTTGGACTTATGACATTTAATATTGTTATCTGGGAAATATGTTCTGCTTATACAACAGTACAGAGCTGCACTGAATTAGATTTGGGCAGATTTTACTAGACTGTAGAAATTGACTTTACTGTTCACTTGTCGCCATCTAGTGGCCATTTTATTCTCTGCATTGGCGATAACCAAATAAGGTTCAATAATGCCTTTTAAAAAAATATTTCTATCATGTCTAAAATATTATTAGTAGTAGTACTATTAGTATTGTTATTCGTTTCACCCTTTCAACTGACCTTTATAAATAATAACGTTATATTAGTACATTTATAGATTATGATTAGTTTATGGTTATTATTAGTAGTATTAATAGTAGTAGTATTATTGCTATTATGTAATATGCAACTGAGGTTCACATTTTAACATCATTTTATTTGGTTTATATAGTTTAATATATTAAAATATATATTTTTGTTTGTCTTTTGTGACATTGTTTTTTCTTTATAAAATGTAAATAGCTAATGATTGAATTAGTCTCTACATGGAGTAGAATAGAGCAGTACTACAAATAAAAGAACGAAATATTTGCCAGGAATACAATTCTAAAAGCAAAACTTACATATGAATTCTTATTTTGAACTGTTTTCAATAATGTAAATTGATATTATTTTGTCATTGTTGTTACGCCTCCACTGTAGTTAACAATCAAAAAAATATTTTACCAAAAATTTACTAAATAATATATATACCACAGTTTTACCATAGATTATTTGTAAAAAAAAAATAGCACATATAGTTTTATTTATTTATTTATTATTAATGAAAAGACGTGTTTTAAAATGTAAATATAATCTGGTGGCCGAATTAGTCTCTGCATGGGCGAGATATATATTTAAGTATGTATAAATGATAACTTCCAAAATAGAACATAATTACTAATTAAACATGTTTTGTAGTATTTAATATATGTTTTCTAATAAAAAATATGTTTATATATATGTTTTTATAGGGTTTCGTTGGGTGTGAAACTCAATTAATGTGTCTTAAAATAGTGTTAAACCTTACTTATTTATTCTAAATTATAACGCATGTGTTTGTTGTTAAATAAAAAAAGGATTTTTTGGGGTTTTTTTTTTGTTTTGCTTTAAATTGCTATAATCGTAAATATAAACTATACACGAATCTAGTATTGATAATAAATCTTAATAATAAAACAGTGCAGGGAGGAACCGTGTGTGGCAGCGCTGTTCAGTCGGACCACATTTAGAGCCGCACAGCGCTTTTCACGTGTTGAGGAAGGAGATAGAGAGAGTAAATATGAAGAAAAACAGAATTAAAGGGAATAAAAAGGGATTTAAAGGCAAACCTGGAGCGAAAAGGAGAGAAAATAAGCTCGTGTTGGTGTTTGATGATAAGGAGAGAAAGTGAGTATTTTGAGAAGCTCGAATATTGACAAATGTTTGTGAAATCTTGGTTTCACCTTAAATACCGAAGCGGTTACAGTGGAGAATTCCAGTAAGTTAGCATTTCTGCTTATTTTCTTACAGTGAGTTTCTGACGGGCTTCCACAAGAGAAAGGTGGAGAGGAGGAAAGCTGCTGTGGAGGAGATAAAGAACAAAATTAAAGAGGAGCAGAAAAAACTCAGAGAGGAGGTGAAAGAATATAAAAATTTCAGCCTGGATAAGCTGTTTGACAGTGTATATATAGTGTATAGTTTTGTTTGAGGATTTAGCTACATTACCAGTCAAAATGTAGACACACCCCTTCTCATTTAACATTGTTTTTTGTTTATTTTTATTATTTACTACATTGGAAATTAATATTGAAGACATCAAAACTATGTTGGAACGCATATATTTAACATAAGTGGTAAACAAACCAAAATACGTTTTATACTTTAGATTGACCTTTGCTTTGATGCCAATTAGGCCAGACACAATGACACTGATACAGTTATAATAAGATAACATAATAAACACACAATAATCACACCATTTTAAAAGATGCTGAACTTCTACCATCTACCACAGCCTACTCTGTGTATATGATGCCGTTTTTATGCATTGGTCTTTGAATGACTGGTTAAAATATTGATAATATTTATTTTTACGTAAACAAACATTCAAATAAACACAATGGACTATATTGTGGTCAGAAACAATTATTAAGGTCATGACTATTTTTGTATTTGTTTTACGATAAGTCAATAATGTAATTATTGTGACCGATCTAATGCCAACTCTTGGCTGATTCTATCAGTTGCTTCATTAGGTAGAACCTGGAATAAGTTCTAGAGGTCCTGAGATCTTGTTAATTGCATTTCCTTTACTCTGTGCTCCAACTCATCCGAAACCAGACACTTTTGTCTAACACCTAATTGCCTATGTGTTCCTTCCTAGTTTTAAAATCTTTAATAATAATCTACAATGTAGCAAGCAATACAAATAAAGAACAAATCTTAATGAGAATGTTTGCCCAACTATCTAATATGAGACAAAATAAATTAATATATATTAAAGAATAAAATAGATTTCTAGACAAGTAAGTAAATAGCAGCAACATAAATTCAAGAGGCAATTTTATGAAGCAAAATGCATCAGCAGTTCCATTCTAATACACTTTCATGTATAGCACAGTGATTAAGCACATTTTTGCTGCACATCAACTACTTTAACAAGATTATTTATGTTCTTTGTTGAAATGTACAGTTAGGTCGGTGCTTCTTTGAGCACTGATTGTGTTCTGGATATTCTTTATGATGACAATAAAATATCATATTTCCCAGGTCTATCTGAAACCAGCAGAAACTTGTTATAAGCTGGATTTTTTTTTATGTGTATGTAACTGTGTGGTTGTATGTAACTGTGTGTGTATGTAACTGTATGTGTTTTTGATTGTGTTTGCAGAGACATAACGAGTACATAAAGATGCTGAAAGAGAGGACAGAGGCTTTAGGCAAGTGTTTGTTTGTTTGTTTGTGTGTGCCTTAAATGAATTGTTGTATCTTCTAATTATTGTTTTTTTTTTTTTATCTTTGATTAGAGGAGGCTGATGAACTGGAGGATGCGATCACAGGTACCACAGAGTGTGTACAGTATGATCACCCCAATCACACCGTTACAGTGACCACCATCAGTGACCTCGATCTGACCGGCGCCCGGCTATTGGAAAATTTAGGCTCTCAGGTAAAAAATCAGAAGGAAGAGTCAAACAGTAAAGGCCAGTTTACACATCTGTATCAAACCTACATCGTATTGTCACCTACACTGTAGCCTACACCATAGCCTGACGCGCACCTTCCCAGAAATGTAACTACTGGTCGTGTGATATGGGCAGCAGCAGACGTGATTGGTCCACTGAGCTTTGAGGTCTCAATCTTACAATCCTCCTTTCATGGTTTAAACCACAGCATGACACAGAGCCACAAATGCACACACACAAAAGTTGACGGTTCATGTAAGTGACCTGTATCTGTGTGTAATGTCCCTGAATCTGTCCCTAAAACGCCTCACATGCGCACATGGGTATAAATGTGTATAAAAGTCGCCTTCTTCACCAACAACAAAAAACGTCATATTTGAGAGACCTTTATAATGGGAAATGGATGTGTTAGCAGCTCATATGTGAAGCATTTTTGCTGGTGTGGAGAGTAAACAACTGGTCTGAAGTTTATGCTCAGGTTTAGCAGGAGAAAAAAAAAAACAGGGGACTTGCTGTTTTTGCAGCTATAGCACAGCTATAGCACCAAGGGATGAGTGGGTACGAGAGAGAAGCACATAGTACATGCGTAAAAGCAAAAAGACGCATGAGTTCTAATTTTGACCGTTAACATTCACGTTGCATGTTCATGGTTCGGATTTAAGACCACATATGAAAGTGACTCAGATCTAATTTTTAAAAAATTAGATCTGAGTCACATTGAGCAAAAAAGCAGATTTGAGTCACTTCAGCCTGGTAATGTGAACGTAGTCTATTACAGGAGCCATACTCACCAGGAGCACAGATGGAAGGCGTGGCAGAAATAATCATTGACTAATTGAAAAAAGAATAAGCAGATAGTTGGAGCCCTATTCTTTTGCTTTTGAATTCTCTAATGCAGTTCCTGATCACATTTTTTTTTTTTTTTTTGCCCTCGAGTCCTTTAATTTGAAGTATCTGCCGATACTTCACCGATCCGATACTTTGGCTATGCAGTAAAATAAAAAAAGAACAGATCTAAGTTGTCTGCTAATGTTTTTTTTTTCAATTATTATTATAAACAAAAAACATACCACTTTATCACAAACATTTGTTTGTGAAAGTCTTAAAATATTGTTTAATGCATTTTTTTAATTTACTTGAAACAAACAAAATCACCAGCTTTTAAGCTTTAAACAATGGATAATGAGTAAAATATTTAGTGTTAGATTGGTTAAATTGATTTATATTTATACTAATGATTTCAGTCGCTTACAATGTATTGTATTAATGACCACAATTTTTCCCTGTATGTTTAGGATGGGGGCTATTTTAGGTCTATTTACTGTTATGGCTGGTGAAAGGAAACATGCGATTTGTGTTTCAGGGTGCAGAAGAGAATGAGGATGAGGAAAGAGGACAAGAAGAAGAAAAGGAGAAAGTACAAGCGATGCCAAAGAAAGCTGGACGCCCCCTGCTGTCCAAAAAGTATTGTTTTTTTTTTCCTCAAATTTAAGCTGTTTTTAAATAATGACTTAGAAAATTAAAAACATTTATTTTTATTTTCTGATTGTCGGTCTCTCTTTCTCTCTCTGTAGGATTAAGTCTCTTTCAGCCTCGCTCCAGACGTTTACCAAACAGAAAAAGAAGACGATGAAAGGAAAACAGGACTTCCGGGGGCGGGGCCAGCAGAGCTCCGAAAAGGATTCATCAGTTGCTGTGGGAAACAAGCGCCGCCTTGGCCGAACTACAAAAAAGGACCGCAGACGGCGTACGGGCAAGAAGGGGCGGAGTGAGGACTGAGGGGAGAAATTAGAGCTGGAATACATCATAGAGACATGTATGTGCCGCGATGTGACAAAACAACGTCATAGTGCTTAAGGACACTTTTACGGCACACATTTTTAGTGTTTCACTCTGATTGGAGGAAATGAAACCGAATTTAAGTACAGAAAGATTCCTGCAGCGACATATATTCCAGCCTGCTGTTCTACCTTAAGAAACTTCATGAGCGAATGCAGCGGCAGATGCTTGGAGCTACAAAAACAGTTTTCCAGAGCAGGACACAATTCATAACACAGGACAGGCTGCATTTTGAACACTGCCACAAGGGGATACTAGAGCAACGAACCAGCCTAAATAAGTTAAATTAGGTTAATATCCATTTCCAGAAACATAAAATGCACCCCTGTATTTTGTTTTGATTTTGACTGTCTGGGTGGCTCTAACATAAAACCCTGGGAAGCATTTTTATATTCTGGATTTGCCAACTCTAGAAAAGCCTGCAGAAATGATGTTTATCACAATAATGATTCTGAAGTCTCCAGTCTACAGCAGGGGGCTCAGTTTTGTTTGAATTCAGAGCTGTTATCTGTCTACATCAGGAATTGGAAAAATGAGCAATACTGAATAATATCCTTCAGTATCAGCATCGCTCCAAAAGTGTTTTGACATCATTTTTTGGGTGCTGTGTTGAACGCTGCTCACATATTTCCGTTACCATGGCCTGTTTTCACACATGCACAGACTGAGGAACCGAATAAGTTTATACAGTACCAGCCAAACCTTCACAGAGTTCTACAAACTTTTTTCTAAAGTTCAGATGTGATCAGAATGGGGACTAGTGTAAATTGTTCTGTTTTTGTTCTTGTAATCTCCCCCAGTTAGAATAGTGTACAGGGTGGTGGATGGAAATAGAATATCTGAAGATCTAATACTGCACAGAAAGTTTTTGCACCTAGTCATTATTAATACACTGCCTAGTGATGATTTGCTTTTAAAACAGTACATGTAAAACAGGAACTCAACAAATATGTACAACTATGATCCACTGTAACATTGCTAATAAAAATACTGCTGGTTTTGTTATATTTTTACTTGTATTTGTATCTTAATTTTATAAAGAGTTCAATAAGTAAACCCTAAATCTTTCATAGAGGATACTAAATAATTCAGACTGCATACTGTAAAAATTATTGTAGTTAATGAGTAATTCAAAGAGAATATTTAGTTATTTGTAGAGGATACTAAATAATTTGTAGTAAATACTATGTAATTCGTAGTGAATACTAAATAATGATTGATTTTTCAATAATGTATGGTGATTAGTGTTTGTAGTATTGTATGTATGAATATTTAATAATGATCAATATTAATAACAATTAATGTATAGTTGATACTAAATAAATAATTGTAGATACTAAATAAAACAATGTACATTGCGTAAGTAATAGTACATTGTTAATAATTGATAGTGGATATTGAGTAATTCATAATGCATATAGAATATTTCTGTGAATATTGAGTAATTTTTAGCACATTGTGAACAATTCATAATGCACACTGAGTAATTCATAGTACGTTGTTAAGAATTCAGAGTGGTTATTGAGTAATTCATAATGCATATTGAATATTTCATAGTGTAAATTAAGTAATTTGTAGTACATTGTGAAATTCATAGTAGATACTGAAAAGTCATAATGAATATTGAGTATTTCATAGCTTACTGAATAATTTATTGGGGATATTGAGAAATTAATAGTACATATTAAATAACTCATAGTGGACATTAAGTCATTTCTAACAGATACTGACGTATCAACTTTTTGGAGTCACTGTCTTTTTAGCTATATCATTTATTGGCTGTGCGGGAAATTCAAACTGGTGTGGTGTGATCTGAGAGGTTCTGGGCGTAGTGGGCAGGTGGAGCTGTGGTGTTTAGGATTTCACTGCACAGGAACAGGCTCTGCTGCTGCAAGATCAGGTTGATTGATTAATTAATTAATTGATCGGTGCGTGTGCCATCTGCCTGGTGGCGGGACTCTCTTTGTAAAGATGTGATATTTAATCCGACCCCCCCAGGCCTCACAGCCGCGTGGAGCGGCACTGACCACCAGCCACTCTGTGTGTGTGTGTGTGTGTGTGTGTGTGTGTGTGTGTGTGTGTGTGTGTGTGTGTGTGTGTGTGTGTGTGTGAGTGAGTGTGAGTGTGTGTGTGTGTGTATGTAAGTATGAGTAACTGGGGGGAAGAGACATGGGCTGTCCTCATGCACTCTAAACACTCACAGAGTGGAGGCAGCAGCGTGAGCAGGTAAGGCCTGAATACTCCCCACTTCATATATATATATATATATATATATATATATATATATATATATATATATATATATATATATATATATATATATACATGTATGACTGTGTTTATTATTAAGTGTGTGTGTGTGTTTGTGACAGAGCAGTGTTTGCCATGTCTGTGTCTGTGTTGTAACTGTGTGTGTATAGTGTTTCAGTGTTTAGTTTTCTCTCTAAAGCGTCTGACTGTAACAGTAGACTCTTAAAGTCACTGAATCTTTTCAGTAAACTAGAACAAAAAACAGTATGTACATATATTACAGGATTTACAAACTGCACATGCTCACCGATTAATATCTATGCTAATCAATATCTATTCTGGACAGTGGGTATGAGATTAAATTACAAATGTTTTTTTCTCCCACTTTGCTACAATTTTATTTTGGCCTGTCACGATAACTATAAATTATTGGGATAAACAAGATTATTGTTATGCTACTGATATATTGATAACACCGCTAACCAACTACCTACTTCTAACCTCATTTCCTGCTCCCCCTCCTTGGCCTTTTTAAGGCCCTGTTTTGCCTTATGTGTAAGTCACTTTGGATAAAAGCGTCTGCTAAATGCAGTGTAATAACATCTTACCATAATAATAAAATTACAATATTAAAGCACAATTTAGATTTATTCATTAAGAATACTGATACTTGAATTGAAATAGACTACTTTTTACTGCTTTTAAATGATATATAAATTATCTCACATACTCATGTATGTTAATAGGCTTGTCATGCTAACTAAACACAAATGGGCAATACAGTTAAGGCCAAACATATTTGGACAGTGACACAATCTTCATAATTTGGGCTCTGCATGCCACCATGCTGGATTGAAATGAAACAAATGAGATACTATTGAAGTGGGGGATGATTGCAGAATCCTTTTCAAGGTAAAGAAAAACCCTTCACAATCCATCCAAGTGAAGAACACTCACAGCATTCTTTGACTTTTTGACCTAAACAGCGGCAGAGTCAGTTGCAAGATCTCAACCCGATTGAGCAGTATTTCACTTGTTTAAATCAAAATTAAAGTAGAAAGACTCACAAACCAGCAACAAATGAAGACAGCTGCAGTAAAGGCCTGGCAAACCATCATAAAGGAGGAACCCAGTGTTTGGTGATGTCCATGTGTTCCAGATATTAGGGAGTCATCACCTGCAAAGTATTATCAATAAAGTATTAAAAATTAACATTTTATTTGTGGTAAAGTTCATTTGTCCAATAACATTTGAGCCCGTGAAATGAGAAGGCTTTGTAGAAAAATGTTTTTAATTACTAAATGCTTCATAGTATATTTTTGTTCAGCCCCTTTAATTAAATTGGAAAGTCTACACTTCAATTATTATTATAATACTTATTATATATACTTATTACTAAATCATGAAGATTTTGTCACTGTTCAAATATTTTGGGGTCTAGGTCAGGTTATCTAGGTTTAAGTTTATACAAAGCTAGCTACCTAAAAGTTTGGTCTAACGTAAAATGCTAAAGCTAGCTGCTAAAGTTTTGTCTGATGTAAAATGGTAAAGCTAGCTGCTAATGGTTTGCTGTAAAGTAAAATGCTAAAGCTAGCTGCTAAATGTTTGGTCTAAAGTAAAATGATAAACCAAGCTGCTAAAGGTTTGATCTGAAGTAAAATGCTAAAGCTAGCTGCAAACGTTTTGGTCCGACGTACAATGCTAAAGCTAGCTGATGAAGTTTGATCTGAAGTAAAATGCTAAAGCTAGCTGATAAAGTTTTGGTTTAAAGTAAACTGTTACGTGACAGCTAGCTGATAAAGTTTGATCTGAAGTAAAATGCTAAAGCTAGCTGCTAGAGTTTTGGTCTGACGTAAAATGCTAAAGCTAGCTGCTAAAATTTTGGTCTGAAGTAAAGTGCTAAAGCTAGCTGCTAAAATTTTGGTCTGAAGTAAAATGCTAAAGCTAGCTGCTGAAGGTTAAGTCTGAAGTAAAATTCTAAAGTAACTGCATATTATTTTCAATGGCATTTTAGGACTAAAGTAAAATTCAAAAACTGTTTATTATATTTTTTTTTTGAGATTTATTTTAGTCAGAAGTAAAATACTAAAGCTAGCAGGTAATATTTATTCTTTTTTTGTTTTAGAATTTAGCCAGCTGCTAAATTGTATTATATTCATATTATGGGATTAAAAGTAAAATGTTAAAGCTTGCTAAGTTTTTATTTATTTTTTTATGCTTTTGGTTAGAAGTGCTAAAGTGCTAAATCCCAAACTGAAGGATGAATCAGAGAAAATGTTGATAAATAAATAAAACTGGGAGTTAATCTTTATTTTTAGCATTAGGGTAAATGTACGCTAGCTTTTAAAGACATATATATTTGTAAATATTGGTAGCGTTAATAAAGTTAATAATTCTAATGTTTTAAACAGGCTTTGTGTCTGAGTATGCAGAATTTTAGCTTTATGTAAAATAGCTAAGGAATTGATTAAATTGTAATTAATGAATCAGCCTTGTGTTTGAGGCACAATTTGAAGCGTTACTGTTAAGGTGGTCTCGCTTTAAAATTGTCTGGTCCAACCTAAAGGATGCAGTAGATACTGCTACTCTATAGTTTATACGTTTTTAGACATTTGCTTAACAATTATAAACCTTTATTTCAGTCAGAGTTAAAGTAGTTAACGCTAGCTTATTTAACCGAACCTCAAGCTAACTGCTAATGTTTAGTCCGAAAAGTGGAGCAGACTGATTTTCTATAACTCTAGCAGAATTACTGCAATAAATATAAACAATAAATATATTATCTGTGGCATATTAATTGGCATATTAATTAGCTAATTAATATGTGTGTGACTTCCCACAGTGTGTGATGAGTCTGATTACCCACAATGCCCTTCAGCGGTGACGACCTTGTGTGCCCCAAGTTTCAGCCAAACATCTTCAATTCGTCCCGCTGTCACGACTGCCTGCGTCTCAAACACGCACACACACCTGCACACACCCCTCACACACCAGCACACACACCTACACACACACCTCAAACACCTGCACACACAACTCACACACCTGCAGAAACACATGAGAGAGAGGTGAACCCCACTGTGGAGAGCAGCGGCAACATCTCGTCCCAGAAACCCACTGACGAGGAGAGAGACACAAGCAACAAGGTAAGTGCTAAACTGCAGTAACTATAATTATATACAGAAATATATAATTTATTCATGTCTGTACACGATTAGTTTGCAAAAACACAGAACTCCTTGTCTGGGAAGTAATTGTTAATTTGCTCAATCAAACCATTGTTTTTGTTGTTAATTAAACAATTTCAATATCTGCCCTCATGGAAGTCTGGGTTTATGTATAGTTATTATCAAGCACCTGGTTTGGTAAATTAGTGTTGATGTTAAATCAGGCAAAATGTTGGTGAAATTGAACTAATCCATGTTCTAACTGGGGACATCTAGGAAATATTTGCAGCTGAAGTTTTGTTCTTTAAACAGGTTAAGAAGAAAATAACTACCTTTTCAAGAGTGAGAAATTTTTATTACTCATATAACCTAAATTTCCTCACATTATTGACTGTTTATTGATTCCATTATTGACCCCTCCTTATGTATACAATTTATACATTTACTGTAAATATACATTCAGAATATACATTTATTTTACTCTATGAACAGTTTTAAAGTCCACTAGCATCTATTTTCGGTAGAAAATGTAATTTCAGTAATTAAAACATGTATCTTATGTTTGTCTTCTGGTCAACTCTGTTACATCTAATATAAAACTGCATAAAATCTTCAAATAGTTCAAATAAAAGTAATGTCAAAAATGCCTCTGTTGGGGAAACATCAAGATTGTGGTAAAATATTGATGATAAACCAGCTGTATCAGATCTGTTGGTGTGATCTCACATTTTATTTGTATTAATTTTGTGGAATCAAATATTTCCATACTTGTACCTGCAATTCTATGGGCCATATATAGTTGTGGTTTGTGTTGTTGCCCCGGGTATAATATACGATTTGAAATCATTGACTCTTTTTACTGTAAAGCTGAGCAAATGAAACATTACACATTTGAGTCGATTCATGTATAAAAAGCAGCTGATTCAAACCGCAGTAAATTACAGGTGACACCTGAGGGCATAATGCACACCTACAACACTTACTGAAACATTTAATCACATACATGTACACATACCCAGCATACCCCACAACCACAACCTGCATAACTGAAGGAGGACCTTGAACTTGAACTTGTCAGTGATTTTGAAAGAGCTCCAAAAAACAGGTATTGGAAAATGTGTTATGCCACTACATGACTTAAGCCTTGATTTTTAAACCATAGGTCACCGGGAGAAGCCTTGGGTTATTGGCATTGTCCTTATGTATGAAAGATATAATTAGAGTGATCACAAATGTCCCTTATGCCCTATTTAAATGTAAAGCATGTTCAATATCTGGAACTGTCAACAACTCGTAGGCTATGTTCACACAGCCAAAAAAAGTGAACGGGGAAAAAAGTAAAAGTTCAGATTTCACCAAATCTGAAGAGCTATAAGAAGGCCACGGACAGCTAATGCATTCTTTGAACTATATTTTAAATATTTTTTTCTGTGGCAGCATTTGGCCGTTTCATTGGCAACACAGAGCAGTTAAGACAAAACCCTTTTAATATTATTGGAACAGATAATCATATTTATGAGCTTTGTAACCTCACTACGCTGACCATTGTGTGGTGGTGTTAAAAAGCAAATGTCTGCCTGCTTGGACACAGGAAAACAGTTCATTGGTCTTATGATCCAAACAGCAAGCAGTATGGTGAACAGCAGGACCTGCACATCAGCTTAAACCTCCCTGGTGGTGCAGCATGTGGATGTTAGTATCAGAACCGGTTTATGAAGCACCTAATCCACTTCCTACTTCCTACTCTGTTTTTGTCAGAAGTTGATTGCAAATCACTAGAGTGAGTTCTCAATGAATGGGAGTGAATGGAGATAAATGACTCAAAAACTAAAATATAAACATGTATAAATAAATATTTTCTATAGTAATCTGAAATGCTTCATTTCAACTCATTCATTCCGAACTCATCCAGGAGCTCCCTCTGGTGGTCTGACAAACTTGGAGCACACTCTCAAGAGGGAGATGTATATTCTCTTATGTAGTGATTTCTCTAGTATTGTGCTGTGGCAGTGCTCCTCAGTGGAAGGGACAGAGAGACTGGTAATAATGCAGGAACTCTGCCAAATTACTGAAACCTCCCTAAAGTAAACCACCTCAAGAACCCACACTTCTCAGCATGACAGTCACCTGAAGCCTTTAGCCCAAACACCACGGGAGGTGTGTCCTTTAGTGTCCGGGTCAAATGGAAGGTGTCAGGTCCAGCTGCAGGTTTGTTGGAAGGCGTGTCTGGGGGCTCTGCTCAGCAGCTGAACTTTGAGCAGATAATTAGGTTATTCTCACACTTGCTAACATAAACTCAGCTGATTTACAACTCAATATTACATGTTTAACAATTAATTATTTATTGTGTGTGTGGGTGTATGTGTGCTGACAATGCATATTATTAACTATATCGCTTGGTGCTCTTTTGGGAATTACAGGTAGTATAAAAGCATTTATGAAGCAAGAGAATAATATTCCTTAAACCCATGAAGTTATGCTTGTTCTTTCCTGTAGTTCTGATGACAATAGTGATGGCGATGATGACAGTGATGATGGTGATGCTTTGGCAGTACTGTGTGTGATATACCCCGTTAACCTTACTATAGATATGTGAATAGAGAGGGTAAGAGAAAGAAAGAGAGTGTGAGAAAGAAGGGGGTGAGAGACTAAAAGACAATAGAGATTGAATAATGTTTTGAATAATGAGAGAGTGAGATTAGGTTAGAGTAAATAGAGAGAGACTAAAGAAAATAGAAAGAGAGACTAAGTGAGGATAAAAAGAGAGAGAATGAGACTGGCATAGAGATGGATGGAGGGAGAATAGAGAGAGGGATACTTTAAAAAAAAATAGAGAGACTAAAAGAGAGAAAAAGACTAGCAAAGAATAATGAGAGAGACTAAGAGAGAATAAAGAAATAGAGACTAAGAGAGAGAGAGAGAGAGAGAGAGAGAGCGCAGAGATAAAATAATGATGAAGGGAAGCAGAGCCCAGGTATAGTTTCAGCAGTGTAACACAAACCCAGCCCAACACACACACACACACACACACACACACCAATAGAGTGTAAACTGCAGAGAGAGAAAGAGACTGACAACTGACAGTGTAGCAGTCTGATCACAACCGATCTGAGTGGAGTTGAGCGGAGCGAGTTGGTCAGCATCTTGTCTGGGCTGGAGGTGCTGGGCTTGGAGTGCTGGGGGTGCTGGGTTGGTTGTACTGGGCTGAGTGTACTGGGTTTTTTGTACTGGGATGGTCGTACTGGGTGTGCTGGACTGTCACTCAAACGGTAAAGCCGCAGTTGCGTCAGGGTACGTCACGGCGAGGCTCAGGTGAGCATTCCTCCTCAGCCAGGCACCCTGATCCGCACGCAGCAACGCCACTGGCTGCCATGGTGACCTGCTCTGTTCTGTGATTGGCTAGCTATGTTTTTCTGGCCTATCAGGAGGAGTCTGATGAGGGGTCGGTGGTGAGCAGCTGTGGAGATGTGAGTGCAGAATCTCTCTGCATACTTAGCCCCGGCTGTGACCTTTACCTGTGCGACAGAGACCACCACCACAGCTCTGACAGGTAGGGTTCTTCTGTCGAATGGCATGTTTTCATTAGTGCGTATGTATATTTGAATCACTTGTTTGGTGTCAAAACTTTAGTAAAGGGTTATCTAAAGATTCTTTTGCTTATTAAATCCAGATGTTTAGAACCATTCATAAACAGTTCAAATAATCATTTAAATGTTTATGGTTCTGTGCTTGCTTGGTTGTTCAGAACTGTCCTAAAAGCAGTCTTAATACATTTTTGGTATCAGAATTCTGGTATTGGGACACTATAATGTGGGTTTTTGGTCCTGTAACACCCAGAACCGGCTTGTGTTCTACCTGAGGCTTAGTTTTGTGTATCAGTACTTGTGGAACAGTTTGAATGCAGGTTGTTTTACACACTTTCTTACTGCAGTCAATCTGAGGACGACTCCAGTGGTTCCGTGACTCCAGACGAAGATTTTCGCCCCTTTCGCTGCCACAAGATGACGCGTTTAGATTCTTCGTCCCATCGTGCAAACCCCCGGGCATGGATGGAGGAGGCACGGAGCCGCGACAGCTTTGGACGCCATTCTTTACACTCTCATGGTAAGGGAGGCTCCAAACCGCACTTCATTGGATCCAGTTACAGGGTGACGAAGCGCGGGTGTTGTTTACATGATGCTAATGATTCTTCTGGGTGTTCCTCAGTGCTCCTTGGTGCTGGGTTACTTTGTGCCACCCCTCGTCTGACAGGAATAAAATGAGGACTTGACTGACAAATGTTTGGTTCAAGAAGGGGTTTGGTAACAGTCCCAGCACTGGCTCAGTTAGTTCACTTTTTTCTCAGTCAGCAAGTCTATAATAGTCCTCCCAGTCATTGAAATGTCTATTACAGCATTTTATAGCTTCTTAAACTCTATGACTTTTGAAATATAAGTTATTAGCATGAGGAATGACTGCATTCTGTTTACATTCTCTACTGTTTACCTCTTGGTAAATATTCAAATGTAAGTGAATTTGCTAAACTGACCATGTTAAGGTCTTTGTACAGAAAGGTCATGTGTGTTTCAAGTGTCTTACACTGAAGCTTGTATTCAGATGACCCACATGCAGATGAGATCTGCTTATTAACTGCTTGTACACAACCTTGTCCATACAGTTCATCATGAAAGCAGAGGTCAAATCTTTAAGAACCCCTGGTCTACTAATAGTAAATCATAATGATGCTGCAAGACCTTGACGATTAAAGTTACTAGACCTGCGTGTAAGGTGGTGGTAATTAAAGGTGACTAGTTTTTTGCCACAACATCATTGAGAATTTTTTTTAATGTTTTGTAGTATGCAAGCTTCTGATAACAGCACTCATTTGCTTTTAATTACCTGGTTCCAATGCTCAGACTTGGCCTAAACAGAAGTGTAATCCATCTGCGAGTTCCTGTGGTCTGCATTGGCATCATCTGGTTATTAAAGTGCTTGTGGAATTATTTGCAAACTGATTCTGGTTACTCTAATCCGTCTCTGTCTCCGCAGTGGGTTCAAAGGCAGACCGGGACAGAGAGAGTGGATATTTCTCTCTGGGCCGAGCAGCAGGTACTCGAGCCTCAAGCCCTCCACCACCCCATCGACATTCTGAACGTGGCCACCCTCTGCCCAGCAACCGCACTCCAGAACCCAAAGCCACTATCCCATTCCGTAACCCTGACTTGGGCGTCCCTTCCTACAGGAGAACCACTGAGGTTCAAAACCAAGACCTGGAAGTTATCGAAAGCTACCCTCCAGATCCTGTGGACCTGAGTATCGAGGTGGAGGCTCAAGTGGGCCCCAGGTCACCGAGTCCCACACCCTTCAAACAAGCTGAATCGCTGGCCACATCCAGCAGGAGAGGGTTACGGACATCCCACTCGTCCTCCTACCAACAGTCTGGAAACATTTATTCCTCCAGGCAAAGCTCTAGTATCTCTCGCTCCTCCTCTCCTGCCCGAAATGCCTCCCCCTTCAAACCGACTGAGTCAGTCTCCTCTTTTTCTTCTCGAGGGTTTGGGGCATCTGGAGGGTTTGGGACAAGTGGGGGATTTGGGTCTCAAAAGCATGAACAGAGATCTAGAAGCCCCACTCAGAGTTCCTATAGCCGCCAATCTGAGTCTGCAGGCCTGCAGAAGAACTTCAGGTCCTTTGCCAGCTCTGTGGGTACTGCCAGTAGCATTGCTAAATCTGTATCCAACTCCTATGCTGATCTAAGATCTGGGTTACGCAAGCCAGAGGTGACTAACAGTGGATACAGTGGTAACTCTCAGAATATCTCATCAAGGTGGAAGAATAGTGACTCTCCAGGTCAGTCACTTATTCACAAGAGTGAAACAAACAACTCTTTAAAGAACCATGGTCGTGAAAGTCGTAGCTCCTCCCCACCAAGAAGAGGCTATGATGCTAGTCAGTCAAGTCTGCACAAGGTGGTTGAGGGTCGGCGCAGTGCCTCTCCTGTCAGGAAGGGCTATGGTGCACCAAGCAAATCAGAATCAAGTCAAATGCTAAGTAGGAGGGATTATAACAGTACTAGCTCCTCCCTCTCAAGGAGGAACTTTGAGTCAACCAACCAGATGCGCAAATCTGAGATCAACAGCTCCACTCGCAGCCACAGTCGTGACAGTCGACACTCTTCCCCCTCAAGAAGGAGCTATGATGCCCCACCCCAGTCAGTGCTCCGCAAATCCGAAGCAACTCGAAATTCGTATAGCAGTAGGCTTGACAACCGCAGCCCTTCCCCTTCAAGACGGGGATTTGAAACACCTAATCAACCTCTTCTTCGCAAATCTGAGACAAGTAATTGTAGAAGAAGCCAAGACCCTAGAAGTTCCTCTCCTTTGAAATCGAGGCATGAGCCCACAGGACAGTCTCCCCTGCACAAGACTAGAGCTGATTCATCCTCTTATGTGAGAACATCAGCTAATAGCAGTACAGAATCATGGCGAGGTTCCACCTACTCCCTCCACAGCCAACCAATGTCTCGTAGCTCATCCCCACCCCGGAAAAGCAGTGAGAACAAGTCAGTCAGCTACTCTCAGAAACAGGCCCATGTTGCCTGGGACAACACTCGGTCAGTAAGCAGAAGTAGCAGTCGCAATCAACAGAGCCAAGAGGTTCACAGCCTCTCTCCTGAACCTAGGAGGTCCTCTAATCGGAATAGAAGCCCCTCTCCTCAGATGCATAGGCACACTTCCTCCCAGAGTTCAATGGACTCATTTGAGTCAGGGCAACGATCAGCTGGCTCGTCCGGTCTGGACCGTGAGGAGTATGCGATCATGGCTGACCTTCCAAAGGTCAAAACTGTCTTCCAGAAGGAGGGGCCAGGCCGGTTGGAGAAACTAGATAGCAGAACCAGAGATGAACCATTGCTGTACAAACCTGCCAGGTAAATAACATAAATTTATGACCACACTGTGTACAGTTTACAAAATTAACTGTCTATGTAATGTGTACCCTTTCTCAGCCACTCCCACAGTAAAGTTGTCCACAAAGCCTGGGATGAGTCAGGGGACCAGAAAGGAGCTCCAACCTCTGCACACCACACACAGGTAATGCACCTAATGTCCTCCCTGGTTCATTGATCACTTAAGGTGATAACCCGGGTATAGTTCACGTCAAGTGTAGTAAGTAGTAACTACTTTGTTATAAGCTTCCATTTGGTTGTTATCTACATTAGCCTTATAGCTCTAGTGTAAAACTGAAGATGTACTGAAGATGTCTTGGTTATTCAACTTTATTGTATATACTATGAGGAGAATTGAGGAGCTATATTTTTTAGTGAAATATCACTTTAATTAAGCCATCTAAGGAGTATATATTATTGGTACTGGTTTTGCTGGTTTGCAGGGCAGCCGGCCGTCTGTATATTTCTCCTCCAGTGTGGACCAGGCCGAGGATGAGACCCCTGACCAGGCATGTGGTCCTTTATCTCTCTCTGTCTCTCTCTCTCTCTCTCTCTCTCTGTCTCTCTCTATCAAACCAAACACTGCATATGTGGTCACCTGTTAATAGAAAAATGTGCATCTTGCCACACATGTTTTTTAGGAATATGTTTGATATTCTGAATGGCTTTCAATAATATTACTAATGTGTCAGGGACGATTCTTAAGTTCTAATACCATTTTAGGGATATTCCTGATGTTTTGACTAGTTATTAAAGTTCCAGTTGTCTATTATAACTATTTCAGATGTTAAGATTAGCTGCTATGAATATTTTGGATGTTCTGATTTGCAGGTAGTGTTTGCATATTTCTGATGTTTTAACTGGTTAGTTGTATTTTCTAATTGGCTGATATAAAAATGTCTAGTGTTCTGATTGGCTGTTGGTGTTTTCTGTTTGGGTGTTATAAATGTTTCTGATGTGTGTGTGTATGTATATATATATATATATATATATATATATATATATATATATATATATATATATATAGAGAGAGAGAGAGAGAGAGAGAGAGAGAGAGAGAGAGAGAGATAGAGAGAGAGAGAGAGAGAGAGAGAGAGAGAGATATTTTATGTGATGTGTTGGACTCTTCTGATCTGGCTGATATGAATGTGCCTATTGTTCTGATTGATTTAATGATTGGCTGTTTTTTTCTTATGTCTGTTATTAATATTTCTAATGTAATGATTGGCCGTTGGTCTCCTCTGATTTGGCTGATATGAAGGTGTCTAGTGTTTTGATTGGTTGTTTTGTTTGGCTGTTGGTTTTCTGCTTGGCTATTAGGAATATTTCATATATTTTGATTGGCTGTTGGTGTTTTCTCATTGGCTGCTATAAATATTTCTCATGTAATGACTGGCTGTTGGTCTCTTGCATTTAGCTTATATGAATATGTCTAGTGTTCTAGACAACAGACATATTGGCTGTTGTTTTTTTCGTATTGTCTGCTTGCAATATTGTATATATTCTGATTGGCTGTTGGTCTATTCTGATTGGCTGTTGGTCTATTCTGAGTAGATGTTGGTGTATTGTGATAGGTTGCTGTAGATGTTTGCTGAAGGGATCCGCCCAGGAAGCTGCTCGAGCTGGAAGTTGTGACACGGTGAAGTTAAAGTTTAGTCGGATCTGCAGAACCGCCTAACCCGCAGTGCGAGAGTGTGAGCGTGTGAACTGAGTGTGTGAAGTTAGGGTGTGCGCGTGTGCGTGCGTGTAAGAGAGAGAGACAGAGTGTGTGTGTTTATTCCGGTATAGCTGCGCCCTATCCTCCCTACTTAGCTTCAGCTCGCTCGCGCACAGCAACAGGTAACTAGTGCAGCGCGCGGATTAGGAAACGTCACTAATGGATCAGTGATCGATTATATCGGTGGCTCTGCTGATTCTGACCGGCCGGTAAACAACATGACGGTAAGTTTCTCGAGACAATTAGAAAACGTTCAGTTGGAGTATGTGTGTGTGAGGGTGTGTCTGCATTCACTCCTGGCTTGTGTGTGTGTGTGTTTCGTTTTGTCCTGGTCGTGTGTGTACAGGCCTTAGACAGAATGCTAGATAAGCCAGCAGTGTTGATCGTTGTCTAATTCCAACTCTCCATTCCACCTTAAATTCTGCATTAAAACTGCTGCACCATTTAAGGTGGAATGGGAAGTTTTAACAGGAAACCATATAGACCACTTTAATAAACCCATCTGACTGTGTATGTACGGTCAGAGCTACATTATGATTAGATGGACCACATCAGCAGTTAAATACAGTCACACAAAAATGTAAAACACACACACACCCTCCCCAATTCACACTAGTATGTGTGTGTAAGGTCAAAGCAAACAACACCCCCCCCCCCTCCATCCCCACTAAGTGGTTTCTGTGGTCTTTCCTTTCCATTCTCTATTGGTGGTCTTTAGGTTGGGAATGGGTGATACAAGTATCTATTACTATCTATATTTTTTTCTATTATGGGTGGGCATGATTAGTAAGACAAGTATTGGTGTCAGTAACTGGTAGCATTTCTAATAAAATGGCAAGGTAGATGGATATTCTATATTCAAATTCTTTGTATTAGAGACATTGTTCCTAACACTGTGAAACATGTTCCAATGCTGCTAAGTACACATAAATTAAGCCTAGCGTTGTTAAATGTGGCTTTAGCATAGTTCACCAAAGTTAGGTTGTGCCTACTTAAGTTTTACTGTGTTTGCAAGAGTTGCATTACATTTGCCAGAATTAGACTGTATTTGCCAGGGTCAGGTCTAGGGGTGTGCCATATTGCATTTTTGTGCCGTATTGCGTATTTTTAAATATCGCGAGCAACAATAATAATACTCTGACATATTGTGCCATATCAGCCACCATACCGTGGTTAAACTACATTAGACTACATTGGTTGGTCTGTGTTGCCAGGGTTAGGCCTGGGGGTGGTTTTAAACTTAATCTTTATTCAAATTATACAGTATTAAACCTGAACTTTATCTTTAAAATGAGCATGTTTTTCCCCTGTGTGTATACATCTTTAATCCACAATCTTAATATTTTTTTTAATGCAACAAGATCTGGCCTGCACATCAGTTGTTCAGTTGTTTGAAGCTCAACTACTAACAGATTTTTTTTAAATAATGGTTGGTTGCATTTTCCTTGTACAATTACAAAATAAAAATTTAAATATCCCTTAAAAAATTGATAGAAATCAAATCGAAGTGAAATCAGTATCAAAACAGAAAATCACTGTTGATACCCAGCCATAGTTATGCTGTGATTGCAAGCATTTGGTGGTGTTTAAGAGTGTTTGGTTGTTACCATGTTTACAAGGGTTGGGATACCCTTGTACCATTTAAGCTATGTACATCGTAGACCACTTTTGATGGGGCCACGTTTATCTGTATTAGTCTGTGTTGTCCAGAATAAGGCAGTGTTTACCAGAGTTAGGTTATGGTGTTTGCCAGGGTTGGGCTGCAATTGCTAGTGTTGGTCCAAATTTGCAAGGGTTAGGCCATGATTGCAAGCATTAGGTTGTGTTTATAAGTTTTAGTTTACGCTTGCCAGCATTAGGCAGTTTGGCCTGTATGCATGGCTTAGATTGCTTTTGCCATAGCAAGGATTTGCATACTTGAGTTAGACCATGTTTTACAAGATTGGACTACCTGTACCTGTTGAGCTGTGTGTGCCAAAGTTGGGCCACTTTTTCTAGGGCCAAGCCCTGTTTGCCAGGCTTGGGCCATGTTTGCCAGACTTGGGCTGCTTTTGCTAGGGTCAAGCTGTGGATTTGTGTACTAGGGTTGGGCCATGTTTGTCAGGGTTAGGTTGTGTGTTCTAAAGCTTGGATGTGTTTACTAGACTTGGGCCAGGTTGATTAAGGTTTGGGATATGTGTATGAGACTTAGGGCAGATTTGTTTATATCAAGCCATGTCTGACAGAATTAGGCTGTGTATTCTAGAGTTAGACTGTGTTTACCAGCAGCTGATTCTGAGTCACATGAAGCTTAAGATGCACATTTAAACCCCTCAGAGCTGAACACACTGAACACAGCAGAACCAGAACCGCTGTAATAGTCTAACGCTCTGCTGTTCCACGCTTTCTCTGTTTTACCATTTCACTGTTCTAGTTTTCCACTGTATTCATGTACTGAGTGAGTGAGTGGGGAGAGCAGTGTGTGGAGTGGCATGTTGAAGCGAGAGTAGCATGTTTGAGAGAGTTAGAAAAGTGTGTGTGTGTGTGTGCGTGCGGGCGTGTAGGAATGCAGTCAGCTTGAAGCTTCCTAATCTTATTCCACGATCAGGTCCTTACTGATCACTCAGTGTCTGTTTGTGTGTGTTTTAAGAGGTGTTTGTGTGTGAATTTGGTGGGTAGTGAGTTTATTAACAGGAATAAACTCTTTCTCTCTGCAGCCTGATCTGCTGAACTTTAAGAAAGGATGGATGTCAAAACAGGACAGAAGTGGAGAGGTACGACATTCCAGTTTTCTGCTCTATCAGTTTATCTTTTTCTCTAAATGTGTGTGTGTGTGTTTCTGGTTGTGTTACATTGTAAGGAAAGTGATTTATAATAATGATAATGCCACACCAAATGAGAGAAAGTAGAGACTGGAACTGTTCAATATGACCAAAATTTACATCACATTATATTTCTTAATTTTGCGAAATAATTTCAATATTGATATGAACAGTATGAAGGACCCTGCCCATGGTGTTTGTAATCAATCAATTACAGAGCTGATATATATATATATATATATATATATATATATATATATATATATATATATATATATATTTTTTTTTTTTTTTTTTTTTTTACTTTTAATTAATGAAAAGTCAAAGGAAATGTTAAACAATGTGCTTTTTTTAATCACTTTTTCCATATTGTCCCAACATTTTTTGTTGATACCAAAAAAAGGTGAGTTCTGTTTGTTTATCTTTTCCTGTATGTGTTTGTACAGTGGAAAAAGCACTGGTTTGTGCTGACGGATGCTGGACTGAAGTATTATAGAGATTCTGGAGCAGAGGAGGTGAGTGGTCGCTTGCTGTTTTGGCATTCTCATCTCTCAACAGCTCTGATAATTGTCCACCTTTTTTTGTTTATCTGTGTCCACTTATGATAGGAAATTATAAGAATTGAAGACAGGATTGTGGCTACATTGTGTTTGAAAATGAGAGAGGGTTGTATGGGGAATTTTTGGATAAAATCAAGGTGGGGTTGTAGGCAGAATTGAAATGAAAGCGGGATTGTGGGTGGGATTTTTAGGTGGAATCAGGGTGAGATTAGGGTAGGGAGCGGGGCAGGGTTGATTGTAGAATTGAGGGCAGGGCAGGATTAGAGTCAGAATTGGGGTTGAGGATTTGTGGGTGGATTAGGGGCAGGATTGTAGGTAGGGCTGTGACGATAATTTTATTACCGCAATACCGCGGTTATGGGACGTCACCGCGGTGATGAGCTCATTACCGTCATTACCGCATTTTTTATGGCTGTCAAATCTGATTGACTGCGTTTTGAGCGGTAGTAAAATGCTCCATATAAGCACAACTGTGGTGAATTCAGTATTAATATGTCAAGTGTAAGTCCTACACTATAGGGCTGTGCAATATATCAAATATATTTTGATCGCGATAGATATTGGTGTCAAACGATCTCAAAATTCATAATATCGAATATAAAATTTTTTGTCATTTATCTGTGCTGCCGCTGCACTGGCGCGGCAGCGAATGGGTTAAGCAAAACGCGGTGCGTGGTACTCATTGAGGTCAGAACAGCTCTGGAGTCTCCTGCTCACTTCGTCTCCATTGAGGCTGCTGAAGAGAGTGAAGATTAGCAGCACTAATATTGGCTCGGAAATGGAAGCTACAGGGCAGGCTCAGTAAGTTGAGAAAAAAGGAAGAAAAAGACTCAGAACAGAAGAGAATCATCTGCAAGATTTGCCGGAAAGTGGTGTCTGCACCTCTCGCCAACACATCAAACTAATTCACCCACCTCAAGGTAAACCATAGAGCCATGTAAGGTGTTCCGTGGTCACATTTTGAGAAAGTAAAATATATTAATTCATTGTCTGGCTGCTGGCTGTTCTGCGTGAGCACCGCGGAGAACGCGCGGCATTGCGCCTCAGTCTTGGTAAAAATAGTAAGGTTGGTTGAAGTGTAGTTCAAACAGCAAAGCAATGATATAAAACTATAACCACCATCTTTACTGAAATGTTGTTATCTGACCAAGTCTGAGGTAAAATGCGCTGCGCCTTGTCTCTTTCACAGCACGCGGAACTGAGTTCAGAACCGCTACAAATATAACCATATAAAACTCAGTTCAGATAAATAAACTTCAGATGAGTAAGGACAAGTAAAGTGAAACAAAAATTGTCAAACATAAAGGACAGGTTTCTATTATTTTAAAATGGAACTAATGTCTTTTTTTTTGGTCGGTTGTCTCTTGCGAGCCGATTTCTTAACGTCACGACATTTTAATCAACATATTATATGACGCGGGTCCCGTCAGGATATCTTGCGGCACAGACAGAACTGAATTGTTATTGGCGGGAACAGGAGTTTAATCAATCCAGAGGATGTGGGAGCACATTAATAAATAGTTAAGAAAATTGTAATAATCACGCAGTGATTCTCATGCACGCAACAAAAAAACCCTAAGCACAAAAAAGGAGCGGAGAATGGACCGACACGCGCACACACACACCGATTTTTTTTTGTAATGTGGTAAGAAACGTGACCGCACTATTCAGCGCGGTTTTAATAAATATGTTTTTTTAATTTTAAGCACTAAATGTAATTTATTAAATTTATTTAGGACCGCGGGGCAGGTGCGGCAAAACTGTGTATGTGGCGGGCTGATGCGGGATTAAAAGAAGGATTTTTTTGCGGAACGGTAACGGGACAAAAAAGAAATGATGTCTGAATTAATTTCCTCCAATCGAATATAATTTAACATGGTTTAAGAATATAAAATAATTTATAAACAAACGAAATATTTAATATTGAGCTAATAGCCCAAGTGCAAAAATACAAAATCTGTAATACTCTGCACTGCACAATTCAAACGAAATAGCCGTAACGCAGCTGCGCTCCTGCCCTGCGATGCAGCCGAAGCCTGGTGTGAGGCAGCAGAAATTCTGGGGTGAAAACTACATAACTACACAACATAAGGAGACATAATGCACTCCAAATATTCAGGAGGGAAGTGAAATAAATGATACTGTACAGATATAATCTGTATCTAGTAGATATTTAATGAGAAATAAGAAGAGTGTGAATAAAAAAAAAAACAGACGCCTATCACAGACTTCTTGAGCCTTGAGCCCGAACGGCCCGAGGAAAGGGGTGAGAAATATATTTTTTTCGGGGCCGGGGGTCAGTGGAAAATTTTTCTGTGGATTAATTCGTCTTTTTTTTTAAAACGAATATTAGAATATTCGCTACCAATTACTGCCGAATATCCTGAGCTCAAAACCGCTATTGGGCCAGCCCTAAAATAGATCTATGGATGGAGAAGGGGGAGGCGGACAAGCTCCTCCTTCAAAAAGTCTGCGCGGAAAAAGACAGGTTAGCTGTACAATGACGAATTATACAGGCAGCATATGTTCACTTGTTATGCTGTATTTATGGTTTATGTAGAGGTTGTATGTAGGCTGTATGGTTTGAAGAATAAAGATTTGTTACCAATAAATTTGTGGGGGGTTTTTTTTTTTGGGGGGGGGGGGGGGGGGGGTTGGGGTCTCGCGGTTAACCGCAATATCGCGGTGATGCGTTAGTTTTTTACCGCGGTTATAAAAAATCAATACCGCCCCAGCCCTAATTGTAGGTAGAATCAAAGTGGGGTTATGGGTGATGGAATAAGGTTATGGGTGGGATTGTGTGCAGAACTGCAGAAGCAATGTGGGTGGGATTGTGTGCTGAATAGTGGGCAGGGCTGTAATTCTGAGTGATTTTTGTGTTCCACTGCAGAAAGATGAGCTGGATGGGGAGATTGATCTGAAGTCGTGTCTCAAGGTGTCCGAGTTTGACGTGGAGAGGAACTATGGGTTCCAGATCCAGGTGAATATGGAGGAAATCTGTCACAAGTAAAACTATTTAAAAAAATATTAGAAAAAAATATTAGAATTAGTAAATACAAGCAAATCTCTCTCTCTCTCTCTCTCTCTCTCTCTCTCTCTGTCTCAGACGAAGGATGGTGTGTATACACTGTCTGCCATGACGGCAGGTATCAGGAGGAACTGGATTGAAGTTCTGAAGAAGAGTATCCGACCCAGCAGCTCGCCCGACCTCACACAGTCAGTCTTACTCTCTAAATAATACAGATGAAAAACAAATATGCAATATACAAATGTGCAATATTTAAATACGGAACATGCTTTTATTAATTTATTTTTTGTTTTTTTGCTTGTCTTAGTCCTCCACACACACACACACCCTCTCTCTCTTCAGCCACACATAGTTTAACTTACCCACAAACCTAGATTTGCACAAGATCTCTGACCCACACATTACTCAATACGGCGCACACACACATACACACATAGTAAAGAAAATGCAGTTATGAAATTAACTCATCTTTATCTCTTGTGTATCTTCTCTCACTCTCTCTCTTTTTCTCTCTCTCCAGGCTGCCCGAGAGCAGCAGTGATAAAGAAAACTCTCGTCACTCGTCATCCCGACGCCTCCTCTCACAATCAGAAACCCCCTCCAACACAAACCCCGCCCACCGCAGATTCGATTATGTCGAGCTCTCTCACGTAGCCACACCCTCTCCTGCCCCAGCCAATCAGAGAGAAGCTGGGGAAGGGCAGGTTCGTGACCACGGCCAATGGCAAGAAGAGAGGTCCCAAGACGCCACACACATCCAGTGGGAGGCGGTGCTGCAGCGTAAGGGGCCGGGCACGGCTTCGGAGCAAAAGCGAATCGAAGAGGAGATTGAGAGAAAATGGGCGGAGTTTGAACGCTTGCCACTTAAAGAGATGAGGTCACTTCCTGCCCTGGGAACGCGGTCCGGGCCGTTGGCCAATGAGGCGCTGCAGAGGGAGGTACAGCGTGCAGATGATTCTCAATTTGCAAAAAGGCAAATTAATAATCGATCTGTGTGTGTGTGTTTGTGTGTGTGTGTTATGATCCAGGACATTTTGATCAAAGACCTGCAAAACTGTAAGAATCAGAAAACAATGTCATGATTTTAATTAGAAATTAAAAATTCTTAAAATTTTACTGAATTGCAGTCTAACCCTGTGTGCACATGAGCTCTGTGCATCAGCAAGAGCTTGGCAATAAGATACATAAAACAATACAGGATGTACGACAAAAAATATCACAATATATTACAGTATTCTAAACAAGGCAATGTACTGTTTAAATAAATTGTGAAAAAAAAAAATAGCATATTAAATCTGAGTAAAAGAAAAGCTGACTTTCTATCCAATCCGAATAGCGGGACCTATAAAACAGTGTATAGTCCTGCTACCTTATGGGTTGGGTTTAAACATAACGCACAATAAACCACTGCCTTTACATGTAAACTAATGATTTAAAATTAATAATGTGTTTTTGACAATCTGTACAGCATTGCAAATAACAATCACAATATGATACAATACAATAGTGATATAGCAGGTGATGAGCATGCTGGACCACTGACAGTATACAGCCACTGTCTATGATTGAGTTGCTTCATCGAGCAAACCAGTATAAACAAACAGCACTGATATAGGGCGTTAACTACTCACAATCTTTTATATACAGTTTTATATTATAAAAAATAAATCAACATGCAAACTGCTACATGTTTACAATGGTAATTTGTTCAGGATGCAAATCCTGAACAGAAGAATAATTGTATTATTTTATTTTGCATATGAAAAGTACAAACCTTCAGTTGGAACTAGGGCTGCACACTATATTATTTTAGCATCATTTGCATCATATATGCATACACAATAGTAATATTGCAGAGCATGCAATAGCATATGCTTTTGTTTCTACTTTTTGTTTTGCTCAATACAAATGGATTATTTATTTAAGCGGTGGATTAAAAAGGCGCAAAATATAGAAGTCTGTGCTATCTATCTATTTTTTAATATTGCAGTATATATCGCAAAAAAGACTTATTGCAATGTCTTTTTTTTTTTTCTTTTTCAATATCATGCAGCCCTAGCAGGAACCAAAATCAGTGGAGTGGGGATTTTTAGGGAATGTGGGAACCTGATTTCTGATAGTCATTGTTCATTTGCATAAAGTTAAATAGAGTTAATCTTGCTCACAGTGCTACAATTAGCAGTTTGATTTGCTCACGGTCTCTTAGCTAAATGCTGTAGAGTGTTGCCAGGTGTTGCTGTGTTTTGCTGAACTACGCAGATTCTCATCGCCATTGCTTTTATTGTGTTCAGTGTGCAGGCAGGGTCATATTCCAGCTATAGCAGTGGATAACACCAGGAACACAAATCCCAGAAAAAGCAGATAGTAGATTAGTAGGGTAGCTCAGAAATATGAAATATGAGCCTGTTATAAATGTGTTATTACAGCTTTATGAAGGTCCTTTAACCAAAGTGTCCTGCTGTGTGAGTGTGTGTTTGTGTGTGTTACCTATAGTTGCTTGCGTAGTGGTTTGGTGAGTGTGTGCTTTGAGTAGTGGGGTGGTAAATACTGGCTGACCAGAGTGGTTAGGCTAGTCATATGTCACTGGTTAGCTACTTGATACACTGATAATTTAGCAAATTTTCCCACCTACAAAGAATGAAGTCTGTCATTTTTATCTTGGGTACAATTTAATTGTGAGAAACAAAATAAAAAGAAAATAACATTATATGATTTTTAAACAATTAATTAGCATTACTGGTACACAATTTTGTTTGCAATTATATTGGCCAGACCTTTTCTGTGAATTTAGGCCTACTCTTCCACACAGATCTTCTCCAGATCTTTTAGGTTTCAGTGCCGTTGCTGGGAAACATTGAGTTTCGGCTCTTTTCAAACATTTTCTATAGAGTTCAGGTCTGAAGACTGGCTAGGCTACTCCAGGACCTTAAAATGCCTCTTACAGAGCCACTCCTTAGTTACCCTGTATATGAGTTTTAGGTCATTGTCCTGTTGGAAGAATCAGACACACCTTATCTTCAATGCTCTTACTGAGCAAAGTAGGTGATACATGACTACATCGATCCTTCCTTCAATAAGGTGCAGTCATCCCATGCTTTACATTTGGGATGGTGTGTCTTCCATTTTCTAATACTTGTGCCAACAGCTTTTTCACTAAGTTTCGCTAATGTCCTGTAGCCCATCCCAGCCTTGTGCAGGTCTACAGTTTTGTCTCTGGTGTCCTTAGACAGCTCTTTGGTCTTGGCCATGGTGGAGAGGTTGGAGTCTAGATTAAATGAGCATGTGGACAGGTTATTATATACAGGTAATGAATGCAGATTAGAAGAGCTTCTTAAAGAAAATCCAACAAGTCTGTAAAAGCCAGAATTCTTGCTGATTGGTAGGTGATCAAATACTTATTTTGTGCAAAAAAAACATGCAATGCGTCTCAGAGTTGAGTGTACCTTCGATAAAAATGAAAGACCATTCTATTCTTTGTAGGTGAGAAAACTTGCAAAATTGGCAGTGTACCAAATACTACCGTAATTTCCCTGCTATAAGCCTTTATACACCTTCGCAAGCCAACACGGTCTTTCGCCACGATATCTTGCAGGGGTGCAGAAGCTGACATGCAATATAGGCTAGGATACCGGTCGTGACGCCTCGCAAAATGTGGACGCTGTATTATCTAACTGTAGCACTAGAGCGTTAATAAGCAGCAGCAGGTTATAAATGTAACTGACTGATGGTAATCACAGCAGCCCTTTAACATATTATGATCGCAAAATGCTCCTTTCCCTCTGAGCTTCATAAACTTGCAGCCCAAGTAATAAATCTACTTTTTCCTGTTAATATTATGACTTTATTCGTGTAAAATTCTGACTTTACTCGTACGTAACTTTATTTGTGTACATAGCCTATTAAATTAAAAGTGTGCCTCATAGTCAGGTGCGGCCTGTATATGTACAAAATTTACAATTTTACAGTTATTGGGTGTAATAGTCTGGAAATTACGGTACTACATTGGCTACATTTGCCTTGTCATTTTAGAACTAATTGGTGAAGTGTAAGCTTACTTCACTGGTTAGCTACATTTAGCATTGTAGTTCATTTTTACTATTTTGGTTCTGGTAGTCTTGGTCAGTTGGCTTTACCTCTCTCGTCCTCTCTCTCTCTGTCCACCAGGTGGCGTCTCTGAGGCAGCAGCTGGCGCGTGTGCAGGGTGACGGGGGTGTGTGTGGAGTGTGTGTGTGTGGGGGGGTGTGCGGTGGGGTGTGCAGTGTGAGTGTGGAGCAGATGGAGCGTGCCCACCGGCAGGCACTGGAGGAGCTGCAGAGGAAACACGAGCGGCAGTCATGCGAGCTGAAAAGGGAGAAAGAGAGGCTGCTGCAGGAGGAGATACAGGCCACGACACGCGGTGAGAACACAGACACACACACACACACCCCCCCAATGATAGTTAGTAATGTTACTAAGCTACTATGATAACTGAAGAAATAACCTGTGTGTGTCTGTCTGTGTCAGCTATGGAGTCTTTAAAGAAGGCACACAAGGAGGAACTGGAGCGGGAGGTGCAGAAAGCCAAAAGCCTGGCAACACACACAGCGGGCACAAACACACTTAGAGACCAGCAACAGTGAGTAGTTACACACGTGCACGCGCACACACACACATACTGAGCCAGTCAACATGCTTATGTGGGGCGTGTGTGGTGGAACATGAGCTTGGGGTGCTTCAGGTGGGCATGGGCTCTTGAGAAGGTTTGTATGTGTGTTGTTAGTGGGACTCAATTGGGCTTCTTAAATAGGCCCCATCATTCCAGCCCACCTTAATCCCACAAGGGTCCCATCTAGGCCCCATGTGCAATGTACAGTGGTTTGCAAACGTATTCATTAGGGGTGTGACGAGATCTCGTGACGCGAGACGTGACAATATTTCTCGTCAAGCTTAAACCTGTCTCGCAGGGGAAAAAAGCAGTTTAGTGTGGACTTTTTATGAGGGATCTGGCAACACAGTAGCGATAGCAGCGAGTGTGGTGGGTGAGCAGTGAGAGCAGCGCTCAGCAGAAGTGGAAAATTTGGGCATTTGCATAGACGATGCTTCTGCTACTTTTAAGTCGTACGTCTGGCTGCATTTTGGCTCCAGTGGAAACAATAAACAGTAACAGAATGACCAACAAGACACAAACCATATATAAATACTGTAAGTAAATCCTACACGTGACTGTTTCATAGGCAGGTGTACTAATCCCTTAGCTCTGTACTGTATTTAAAAAAAATGTTCCGTCTCTGTTTGCACTTCAAGCAAAGTCTTAATATGACTGGTTATGGTTATGCATAGTTAAATTACAAGAGATTTAGGAGAAAAAAAAACACAAACCATAGTCTTAATATGACTGGTTGTGATTTGCACTTATTGTTGCACTATATAAGACCTAGAAAAGTTGTATTGTTATTTTTTTTTTCTTATTCTTATTTCTAATAGAATCAATGTGTGAGAGAAACCAGTCTGTTAAGTTTGCGTTATATGATTTTGTCAAATAAAACTCTACTTTTCAAGCCTTTTTTTATTTTATTTTTTATGTTTTCTTTAAAATTTTATTTTTAAATCTCGTCTCGTCTCGTTCTTGTGGACCCAGTATTGTGTCTCGTCTCGTGATATTAGTGTCTCGTCACACCCCTAGTATTCATACCCCTTGAACTTTTTCAAATTTTGGCACCTTACAACCACAACCTGACATTGCTTGTGGCAAACTGCAAAACGGCACTTCTTGTGTGTTTCGTTCAACAATGGCTTTCTACCAGTCTTGCCACTTATTCATATAGGCCAGATTAGTGGAGTGCACAACTTATGGTTGTCCTGTGGACAGATTTTCCCAACTGATCTGTGGATTTTTGCAGCTCCTCCAGAGTGACCATGGGCCTCTTGGCTGCTTCTCTGACCAGTGCTTTGTTTGCTTGATCTGTCAGTTTGGGTGGACTGTGGCTATGTCTTTATTGGTTTGCAGTTGTAGAATACTTTTTTCTATTTTTGGCTGATTGATTGAACAGTGCTCTTTGTGATGCTCAAAGCTTGGGATATGTTTTTATAACCTTGCCCTGCTTTAAACTTCCCCACATCTTTATCTCTAGCCTGTCTGGTGAGTTTCTTAGTCTTTTTAATGCTGTTTGTTCACTAATGTTCTTTAAGAAACCCCTGAGGCCTTCACAGAACAGCTGTATATATACTGAGACTAAATTACACATAGCTGGACTCTATTATTTAATTAAGTGACTTCTGAAGGCAGTTTATTGCACTGGATTTTATTAGGGGTTGTAAAGTAATGGGGGCTGAATACGTTTGCTCACCAGGCTTTTCAGATTTTTATTTGATTTAAATTAAATAAAATTTAAAACCATGTATCACTTTCCTTTCAGTTCACAGTTATGTGCTACTTTGTGTTGGTCTATCACTCATCTCAAAAGGTTGCAATAAAATAAAATAGTGTTTATAAAGTGATCAAATGTAAAAATGTTCAAGGGGTATGAATACTTTTGCAAGCCACTTGAAACCCATGTTTAATCCCTACTGGACCCTAATGGGACCTATCACTGACATCCATATGTAGGACCAACATGAAACCTGTTCAAAAAACGTTCATACAGACCCGACATGTTGTCCAGAGAGAGACCCGCAACAGTGATTAGCAGACTGTAGAAAAGTTGAGCACATTTTAAGATTTGTGTTTGTGTGTGTGTGCAGGATAGAGGTGCAGTCTCTGGGCCGGGAGCTGGGGGTTCTGTCGGAGCAGTATTCTCAGAAGTGTGTGGAGCTGAACCGGGCTGAGCTGCTCGGCCGAGAAAGGGAGAGAGACGTCAGCCAGAAGGAGAGAGAGATAGAGCAGCTGAAGAAAGAGAACCAGGTAGGCAAGAAACTACAATTTTCTCCTGAAAACGGGCGTGTGCCATTCATAATCATTACTTTACACACACTCTCACACTCCCTCTCGCTCTGTCCCTCTCCCTACTGCAGGACCTGCACACTCGGTTAACTGAGAAGATTCGGCGCATGCGCTCGTTTGTTACAGGTCAGGGGTCAGAGGAGGTTGCCAATGACAAAAAGGAGCATTCAGTTTGTGAATTACAGGTGAGCCTACATCACTTTGTGTCCAGATTCACCTTCATTACTAGCAGTAATAGTAGTAGTAGTAGTAGTAGTAGTAGTAATACAGACTTAGTAATAGTACTATAGTAGTACTAGTAAATTGGTCTTGTTGGATTGGCTTATTGTAATAGGTTAAAAATTTGGAGTTTTTTTTTTTTTTTTTTACAATGGAGTGTGAATACTATAGGGTAATAATAATAATAATGTTGAAGTATCTGTAGAATCCTGTTAGTAATAGAAATATTTAAATGTGTATGTGTGTGTGTCTGTTCAGGTGCTGCTGAGGGTGAAGCAGAATGAGGTGGAGTATTTACAAAAGGAGATCATGTGCTTACGGAACGAAGTGCAGTTTCTCAACACGGTACGGGAGGTGTGTGTGTTTGTAAAAAAAAAGAGAGAGAGAGAGAGAGTGTGTGTATGCAGAATTACACACAGGCTCCTTACTACTCAGTGTGACTGCTTCACTTCTGCACTTTATACACTGTTCAAATGACTGTATAAAGCATGATCAGCAAAATGTCTCTCTCAAAAGTAAAGCCACTAGAGGTCTAGAGCCTCTGCTGGTGCAGTAACATATGTAGCCCTCTGTTTCAAATGTTTCAATGAAAGAACATTTTCTATGTCCAGTGTCTAATTCCAACAGTTAGTTTCCCCACAAAAGTTTTCAAACTTATGCAGACACTTAGGAATTAAGAACAGACACGTTTTTTTTTTTTTTTGTAAGTCTAATGTTAGCCTAAATTAAAAAAAAAAATTTAATTGCTAGTTAGCCAGTCAGCTAACACTAGTGTAGTTAGGTATGCTGAGATAGTATTTGTACCTGTTCCCGGTTAGTGCTCTTGTCACGTATACTTTGTGTTCTGGTCTGATTTTAAATAGTGTTTAAAAGTAATCCTACCTCTGAACTCACCTGTAGTGATGCAGTTTTTTTCCTTCAGCTCTGTAAATAGAGAAACTGATGTTAGGGCACTGGGGTCAAGCTTATTAATTTATGTTAAAGTTCCCAGATTGTGTGCATTAATGTCTGTGTGTTTGTGTGTGTGCCCATGCAGGAGAAGCAGAGTGTGTGTGAGCGGTATCAGGGTGTGTGTGAGGAGCTGCGGGGGATGAAAGAGCGCAGTGAGAGGGAGATACACGCTCTAAAAGAGCACCTGAGACTGGCCATGGCAGCCCTACAGGAGGGTCAGCAGCTCAGCAACAGCCTGCAGCACTGACCCCTACTGAACACTCGCAGGTACTGCAGCAACTGCAAGGGGGGCCGGGTAAAAAAATGCTCTCTGATCACGATTTAGAGGTCATGATTTGGGGTAACAGTTTGAGGATTGGGGTTTAGAGGTCATGGGTTGGGGTAACAGTTTGGGGATTGGGGTTTAGAGGTCATGGGTTGGATCATGGTTTAGGGATAAGGGTTTAGAGGTCATAATTTGGGGTAACAGTTTGGGGATTGGAATTTAGAGGTCATGGTTTGGGGTAACAGTTTGGGGATTGGGGTTTAGAGGTCATGGGTTGGGGTAATGGTTTAGGGATAAGGGTTTAGAGGTCATTGGTTGGGGTAATGGTTTAGGGATAAGGGTTTAGAGGTCATGGTTTGGGGTAACAGTTTGGGGATTGGGGTTTAGAGGTCATGGGTTGGGGTAATGGTTTAGGGATAAGGGTTTAGAGGTCATTGGTTGGGGTAATGGTTTAGGGATAAGGGTTTAGAGGTCATGGGTTGGGGTAATGGTTTAGGGATAAGGGTTTAGAGGTCATGGTTTGGGGTAACAGTTTGGGGATTGGAGTTTAGAGGTCATGGTTTGTAGTGACTTCGGGAATTGGGGTTTAGCGGACATGGGTTGGGGTAACGATTTGGGGATAGGGGTTATAGGTCATGCTTTGGGGTATAAGAGTGGGGGTTTGGGATTATAAATCATGGGTTGGGGTAATGGTTTGGGAATTGGGTTATAGGTCATGGTTTGAGGTTGCAGTTTGGGGATTGGGGTTTAGAGGTAACGGTTTGAGGATTGGGGTTTATAATTCATGGTTTGGGGTAAAGGTTTTGGGATTGGGGTTTGGGGTTCAGAGGTCATAGTTTGGGGATTGGGTTTTAGAGGTCATGGTTTGGGCTAACAGTTTGGGGATTGGGGTATAGAGGTCATGGGTTGGGGTAACTGCTTGTGGATTGGAGTTTAGAGGTCATGATTTGTAGTGGCCGTGGGGATTGGGGTTTATAAGGCGTGGTTTGGGGATTGGGGGTAATAGGTCATGGATTGGTGTAGAGTTCATGGGTTGGGGTAACGGTTTGGGGATTGGGATTCTTGGTCATGGTTTTGGGTAACAGATGGGGGATTGGGGTTTAGAGGTCATGGGTTGGGGTATCAGTTTAGATTGGGGTTTATAAATCATGGTTTTAGAGTAACAGTTTGGGGATTGGGGTAGGGGTGTGCCATCATATCGTACACAATAATATTGCCAAAATGTTTTAATATCGTAAACAATATTATACCCTGAAATATTTTTTTTTAATTCAGTATTTCGTCATATCGTCAAGAGTATCATTATCGCGATAATACCATGAAATATCGTGATATTATTTAAGGGCCATATCGGCCACCCCTAGATTGGGGGTCATGGTGTAAGTATTACGATGTAGATTGTATAGGTTAGGTATAATAGATGGGGGGTATGATGGGATTGGGGATTTTGAACAATTTCCAAGTTTTTAAATTTTAAATTTTTTAAGTATATTTGTTTTTGTATGTTTGTTTTATCTGAAGGGGTAGGAGCCAGGAGCAGCATGTGCCTTTCATTTCAATCCAGTCAGCCAATCAGCAGCGGGGACCTGCTTCAGCGGAGCTGTTCTGATACACTGGGTCGCTTAAATCTGTCTCTGCACTTTTATCAATGTGATTTTGTTTTTATTTTTATAATAGTGTGTTTTACACAGAGAGAGTCTGAATCAGAACTGGATTATGGGAAAGCAGGACTAAATTTTTTTTCTATCTGGAATTTTATTAGAACTGGCAAACATGGAAATCTGCAGCCACAGTGGAAGAGTGGAACTTGCAGATGTGTTTTAACCTGTTAGCTCTCATCCACTAAATGGTGTGCGTGTCTGCGTCTGCATGTCTGTGTCTGCGTGTTGACATGTCTGTGTCTGTTATGGCGCTCACTGAGTGTGTTTACATGCACTCATAAGTCTCTTCACCATATTACTGCATTTAGATTATTAATGAAGTAAGCATACTCTGTTTTTTAGATCACAGTAAGGTGTAAAAATCTGATTTTAAATAAAATCAGAACATGGTAGCAGAAATACGCAACCCGTGTTTAACACAGCACTCTCCAGATGGCATCCAAATGCTTTCAAAAAGATGCTGAAAATGAGGGATTTAAACATTCTTCACCTTCTAGCTAATATATATTGTGGGAGTCTATTTGCTGCAAAAATCAGATTATTGTCTGACTGAATCTTCTCATTATTTGTTTCCCCAAATTCATGCAAAGGTGTAGTTTAGATTACTGACAGACGGTTTATAAAGTGCATGTAAACACATTCAGTGCTGACTCATATACTGTGTTTAACCCTTTAAACTGTAAGGCCGTGTTTCCTGGACTGGAAGTGAGTCTAATTCCATACTGCACTTTGCTTTCAGTGGACGTTATCTGTTTACAGTGCTGTGTAGTTCAGGACAAGGCTTAATCTCTGTCTGAGGTACTGGTCCTGTGGGTGGGGAGGGGTCCTCCCTTCACTTCCTAACTTTTAAGATGTCAGAACTACAGAACCGCAAGTGTTTTTCATAGTGTTTACTCAGTAATTCATAGTGAATATTGATTCAGAGTGGATACCCAGTCCTTCATAATGGATACTTTTTCAGGGTGGATGCTCGGTAATTCATAATCGATACTGATTCATAGTGGATACCCAATCATTCTTAATTGATGCTGATGGATAGAGGATACTCTAGTTCATTGTAGATGCTAAAAATGTCAAACTGGTGTTTAAACAAGTCATAGTAGTTGCATACCGCAACTGCAAAGGGTTAAACCTGTGTGTGTTGGTGTGTGTGTGTCTAAGTCATATTGGGGACAGATTGTGGGTGATAAGAGGGTCAGTAAGGACTGGATCAAGATCCCTGAAGATCGCTGCAGCCCACCGGATACCAGCTAACCTCTCTGACCTGCAGCCGAGCACAGCGTCCGTCTGTCTGTCTGTTCGAGTGCCACACAAACAAACAGCCTTGCTTCAATGAGCCAATGTTTTTATCCTAAACTGAACACTGTGTCTTTTTCAAATGTTTTTTTTTTTCATATTTAAAGTACTTATTATTTTGCAATCAATAAAATACAGGTTGCATCATTTTTGTAGCCTGATTTGGCTAATTTGTGTGCAGAGATGTCGATCAGTCATTCAGTTGGCCAACTAAAGCCTCAGTTTCACTCTCAGATAAGCAAAGATAAAAATAAAATAATAACTAATAATATAGATGTGATAATATACAAAATACAAGAACTTAAAACATTAAAACACAGACATCAAAATAGAACGATTTTAAAAAAAATGTAGAATAAAAAAAATAATAATTCTTATGGATATTTCGTGTCACGTTTAAGATCTTATTGATCTAATGTATTACGTTATTTGTCATACTTTCAAAAAATCTACAGTTAAAATAACTAAAATAGTGGGTTTGATAGGAGGTAGTCCGTGGTAATTATTTAAAACAAATACTAAACTAAATCAACAAGCTATAATTTTGCAAAGGTAAAAAAACAAAACCTAATTACAAAAATACAGCAATGGACAAACTTAAAGGAAATATTAAAGTAAAAACACGTAATAAATTTAAAAACATTAACCATGATAAATTATTATATTTATTATTAAAATCTGTATAATTTAGTAGTTTTTAAATACAATCATTATTTTGATTTGTCTTGTTAATCTTTGAGTCTTAATTTAGTCACTGCTTTATATGCTGCCTTTCTGTCTCATGTCAGTTTTATATCTTATTGATCTAATGTACTACAATTTTATGTTTGCATTGCCAATGTGCAGAAAAGTGCTATATAAATATGTGATTAGTTATATGTAAATATGAATAAAATATATGGACAACTAAAATAGTGAGTCTAATAGGAGATGGTCAGAGATAACTTTTGATCTCTCTACAGTGGTGATGACTGGAAGCAGATTAAACACTTTTCTTTAGGGTTTTATTTTTTGCCATGCTACTCCTTGCATGTTGTATATGTATCCTTCCACCATGTTAATGATATTCAATTTAAAAAACAGAATCATGTTAGAATTCTACAGAACTGGTCAATATCAGTCAATAGGTTGGACACACCTCTTCCAATTTAATGTGTTTTCTTTTTATCCATTTTTACGTTGTATATTTAATATTGAAGACTTTTCGATTCTTCTAAGTAGCACATGTATCTTTGAGGACAGATCTGCACACTCTTGGTATTTTAATCTCAGTGTCTTCATGAGGGAGAGTCGCCTGGAATAGTTTTCTCAGCATCTTGAAGGAGTTTCTGGAGGTGCTGAGCAATTGCTGCTGCTTTTCCTTCACGCTTTGAAGCTCCAGTCCATCCCAAATCACCATCTCAGTTAATCAGGTTTAGATCAGAAGATTGTGGAGGACAAACACTTCACTGATTACTACGTAATTCTATATGTATAACTGTTTTCATGTATAAAATAAATTAACTGTACTTATAAACATTGGGTGTTCTCGCCAGTCCTGCAGGGGGTGGCAGTGCTCAGCCTGAACAGCTCTCAGTGACAGCAACAGGAACGATTCATTAGAACTGTTACACTCAAAGAACCGAATCTCTGATTCAGTGATTCACAGCTCAGGTGTATATTTGATTCAACATTGATTCGGTAGTTTGTTGTGTTGTTTGCATTGAACTTGTACTGTGTTAATGCTATTTTAGTATAAGAGGACATTTTAATAATAATATTAATAATAATCGTACTTATATTATTATGATAACTAATAAATTTTAATAATATGAACTTCATAATAATATTATAGCACAATAACTTTCGCTTATAAGGATTGTGAGTGTATAAGAGCCTAAACCATTCAAAACATGTAATTTCAACACTGATTGTTAAGTAAAAGTTTGTTTTTCTATCATATATGGCTATTCTACAATCGATTTTTAGGATTCAAAAGATATTAATTACTATTTAATTATCACCTTTTTTATATGTCAATCAATATTTAACCATTTTTATTATGTTTATATTATTGTAAGCTTAAATGCTATTACAGCGTTATAATCATTTTAATTTACCTGTCTAAACTCAATACACCACGGATTTTACAGAACCGATTCTGAACAGAGGTGGATCTAAGTAGTGATTCGGTTCAAAAGAGCCGATTCGTGATTCGTTGGCGAGTCGCTGCTCAGAGCGATCATGGCGTCGTCGGTGGCTCGCGGAGCCGCGAAGGCCGTCAAACCGATTTTTAGCCGGGATGTGGACGAGGCCAAGCGGCGCGTGAGGGAGCTTTACCGAGCCTGGTACCGAGAGGTTCCCAACACAGGTACTGAACCTCACCTCACACACAAAGCGGCACAACACACACCGGCTCAAGGTCAGAGCGCGCAGGAGAGCTAACAGTGCTACAAACAGCTAACAACACACTGACCTTACTACAGTACTACAGCACCGTACTACTGCTGTAATGTAGTACCGTACTCCTGTACTTCTACAGTTCTGTACTACCGCTGTACTGTACTACTGAGGTCCTGTACTTCTACAGTACTATACTACTGAGGTCCTGTAATTCCGCAGTACTGTACTACTGAGGTCCTGTACTTCTACAGTACTGTGCTACTGAGGTCCTGTAATTCTACAGTATTGTACTACTACTGTACTACTAAAGTCATGCACTTATACAGTACAGTACAACTGAGGTCCTGTACTTCTACAGTATCGTGCAACTGAGGTCCTGTACTTCTACAGTACCGTGCAACTGAGGTCCTGTACTTCTACAGTACAGTACAACTGAGGTCCTGTACTTCTACAGTACCGTGCAACTGAGGTCCTGTACTTCTACAGTACCGTGCAACTGAGGTCCTGTACTTCTACAGTACCGTGCAACTGAGGTCCTGTACTTCTACAGTACTGTGCAACTGAGGTCCTGTACTTCTACAGTACTGTGCAACTGAGGTCCTGTACTTCTACAGTAATGTGCAACTGAGGTCCTGTAATTCTACAGTACTGTACTACTGCTGTACTGTACAACGGAGGTCCTGTACTTCTACAGTAGTGTACTGTATTGTACCGCTGCACTGTACTACTGAACTCATGTAATTCTACAGTACTTTACTACTGAGGTCCTGTAATTCTACAGGACTTTACTACTGAGGTACTGTACTTCTACAGTACTGTACTACTGAGATCCTGTACTTCTACAGTACTGTACTACCCCTGTACTGTACTACTGAGGTCCTGTACCACCTATGACTGTACTGTACCACTGAACTCATCTAATTCTACAGTACTATACTAATGAGGTCCTGTAATGCTACCGTACTGTACTTCTGAGGTCCTATACTTTTACAGTATTGTACTGCTGAGGTCCTGTAATTCTACACTGCTGTACTACTGAGCTCCAATACTTCTTTATTACTGTACTACTGCTGTACTATACTAATGAGGTCCTATACTTCTACAATACTGCACTACAGCTGCACCGTACTACTTAGGTTCTATTCTCCTACTGTGCTGTTACTGCTGTATTGTACCACTGAGGTTGTGTACAATTGTGCACAACTGTTGCACTGTTCCTTCAAGCCACTGTTCTACAAATGTATCGTACTGTTGCTGTGCTGTACTACTGCTGTACTCTATTATTGTACCATTGAGGTCCTGTACAACTGGACTAATGCAGCACTGTAATACTAAGGTACAATACTACTGCTTGTTTTACTTGTGTATCATACTACTCCAGTCCTGTACTACTGCTGTACTGTCCTACTAAGATCCTATACTAGTGCAGTACTACCACTATGGTCCTGTACTATTGCTGTACTTTACTACTAAGTCCCTGTAACATTGTAGTCATGTACTACTGCTGTACTGTACTACTGATGTCCTGTACCACTGCTGTGCTCCATTACTGTGGCACTGTAGTCCTACTACTACTGCTGTTGCCCTGTACTATTGCTCTACAGTGGGTGGTACTGTGCTACTACTACTACTACTACTACTATCATTGTCCTGTACACTGAGGTCCTGTACAAATATTTTATATTTTAATAGTATTCTACCACAGAGGTGCTTTACTAGAGCTGTACTCAGGAACAGCACTAGCCATTTGAGTGAAATTAACAATAATTCAGTATGTCAAACTCTGGTTCATGCAAAACCATATAGGCATTTTTCCTATGTTTGATCTCCCATTACTCTAAAATGCTACAGTATTATCACTTGATTTATTAATTATTAATAGTATAGAAAAGGGTCTTTGTGGATTAAATGGTGTCATTTAATTACAGTGTGATTTGCTGGTTTTATAGAACTCCAAATTCAGTTTTTTGCAAAACAAGTTAGAATTTTTTTGCTAGAGTAATATAACTGATTAAACCATTTTTCCATCCCATTACTCCAAACAGTAACATCATTTGAGACTTCAGTGGTTTCACTTGATAACACCTTAATTATCTTCTTTAACTAAAACTAAAATAGGTTAAATCCACTGAAGTCTTTATTAGAGAACGGCCTGCATTTCAAGAGTGCAACATTATTCTACAGATATGTAGTTGGATTTCTAGTGTATTTTTGTTTCTTCAACAAGTATGTTACTTTTGTATTGCTTATATACTTATATTAACTTAAATATATAGTTATATTTTTTAGTTTTTTGGTTCACCATGTCCATTGGGTGATTTGCATGAATGGTACAACAGCTCTGGTTGTACTCTACTACTGTGGCACTGTACTACCACTGCCTACCACTGTATTACTAATCACCTTAGGTGATTACCAGAATAATCATTAATTACAGCCCTACTGACCACTGACTTTGTTTATTTGGGTTTATTTTATTTTAGTTTTAGAGGTAGACCCCTCACACTGATTTCGTGTGTGTGTGTGTGTGTTGTTTTTGCAGTGGCGATGTTTCAGCTGGACATTTCCGTGCGGCAGGGCAGAGATAAGGTCAGAGAGATGTTTAATAAAAACAAGCACATCACCGACCCCCGAGTCATCGATATGCTGGTCATTAAGGTGAGAAACAGCCCAAAAACTGTGCAACATGCATACACCTGCTGGTCATTCAGTATAATGTCTGAATACTTTTGGCAATATAGTGAATATGCCACTTACCACACAGTCTTGAGTGACATCCCTTTATTAATCCATTTTGTTAATTAATCCCTTTATTAATTATTAAACAAATGTTGGATGTTTTTGGCCGGCAAACAACAGCGCTGAGTGATGCAGATGCAGGCAACACGTTGAGGATCTCAAGGGGATTGCCAGTTTAATACAGAACCCTAAGTGGGGGGATTCTGACAATAGGTCCAAGGTCTAAAGAGACTCGTGTAAGATTATAGAGGAGAGTTGGGTTTATTGTAAAATCAGCTTCAGGAGTTGATGTTTGTCTTTTCCTTTTTATGGTACAGTTTTATCCTGCATTTCTGGATTGATTACAGTATGGTAAACTGCTGATTCACAGTCAGGGATTTCTGAAAGTGTTGCTGAACCCATGCAGTGGTTTCCAGTACAAAATGTCTCACTTTAAATATCTGATGTTCTATGTTGAATTTTAATTCTGTTTTAATTTGCAATTTTGAACGTACTGTTCCTCCTCTGCAGGGTAAAATGGAGCTTCAGGAAACCATCAACATCTGGAAGCAGAAAACACACGTTATGCGCTACTTCCATGAGACAGAGACGCCCCGTCCTACCGACTTCCTGTCCAAATTTTACATTGGACACGACCCCTGATCCTTATGTCTATGCTCCACCCCGTCTGTGATGGACAGTGTGCTGATTGTGTGCTGTTGAACTGTAAATACACACCTGCTTATCCGAACACCGTGTCCGTCTGTGTTCATACACACCACTGCACTCACTGCTCGCCAGCTGAGATACCTCAGCAACCACCTTGAAGCAGATTGTCTGAAACTCTGAAAGCTCTTTACAAAAACATATTAAACAATGTTTATGAATACACAACCTTATACCCGACTCACTGTTTTCTGAGTTCTGAGAGAATTCTGGATATCATTTTTTTGTTTTATAATCCCATATTAACAAGGTGGAGGGATACATCCTACAGGGTGTTGTGTGGTAAAAACCAGTCCCAAAAGAAAAGTGTGTTGAGAATGATATCAGTTGGGGGTGTAGGTTCGCTAGTGGATTTGAGGAGCAATGTGCATTAAATCAGGGTTTTAAATGTAGTCCAGGACTAGGTTAAGCTGCTTCTTAAAGTGAGATCAGGTCATAAACAGTCTTATTTTTACTGAATGAAAAAAAATCAAAACACTATACGAAACCAGCACACCCAAAACAAACGCAGTATCAACTGATCTTTATGATTATTTTGGTAGTCGAATAATCTGCCAATTATTTTTCTGATTATTCATTAATTTAATTTGATTTGATTTATCCATCATATCTGCCATATCTCTGTTTCCTGTGTGTATGGCTCCTGGTTTTACCTTTCATAGTCAATTTAACACTATAAAAACAGCTGAATGTTTAAGCGTAAAATATTCTGATATTTAGTCATTAAATTTATATGTTGTGTTTGGGCAACTTCGGCAAGCTAGCCAAGTGCGAACTGAGTGAGTGAGCTGCCTGTTAACCCTACCCTATTGCATTTCTGCCTCCAGCACTGTGTGTAGTGCATTACAGTTACAAATTAGCGTTATTTTTTTAGTTAATTAGACAGTTAATGATTCAGGGCAGGGGTGTGCCATTTCGTATCGTATGCAATAATATAGAAAACATTTTTGAATATTGTGAACGATATTATACCATGAAATATTGCGCCATATCACCCACCCCTAAATTATCACATCACAGTACTACTTTTTTGCTGTTTTCAGAAAAATTTAAATTTAAATTATTTTTTCCCATTAAATTTCTACTAGAGACAGATTATATCTGTCCAGTATCATTCATTTTACTTAAATCCTGGATATATGGAGATATCTGGAGTGCATTATTAATATTATGACACTCTGGATCATTTACTTCTGTAGCAATCTGATAAAATTAATGTATTTTTAATATCTCAGTTAGGGTTGTGCCATATACATGCAATAATATAACTTAATTTTTATTTTGTTGCATTAGGTCATTCTAAAAATATTTTTTCAAAGTTTTCAATGTTTTGTCGTATCGCTAAGAGTATCGTTATCCCAAAAATACTATGCAATATCATGATATTATTTTAGGACCATATTGCCCACCCCTAATTTACAGCCTATCTATTGCCTGTAGGAGCCGCCAAGGCTGATGAGGTAGTCAAGTAACATGATCCCACAGTACCAATGAGAAACAGTAGTGCAAAAAATGCAAAGAACATACAGAAAAAATCTAAAATAGTCAATTTAAAAAACACAGTACAGAAACCAAGACAGTGAGATCATTTAGGAGAGATCATTGTCAAAAAAAGAATATCTAGGTCAGGGGTGTCCAAACTACAGCCTGCGGGCCATTTGCGGCCCGTTTCCTTTTTTGGAGCGGCCCGCGAGGTATTTTAGAAATAGAATGAAAGTTGGCCCGCTGTTAAGCAGATTTTTATAAGAGGGTGCGCATTTCTAGCAAAGAAAAAACGGGGCAAAGAGTGTGCGCATTTCTAGCGCAGAAAAAACGGGCCAAAGAGTCTAAAATCGGAGAGGGTGCGCATTTCTTGCACAGAAAAACAGGGCAAAGAGTCTAAAAGTGGAGAGAGTGTGCATTTCTAGCGCAGAAAAAACGGGCCAAAGAGTCTAAAAGCGGAGAGAGTGTGCATTTCTAGCGCAGAAAAACAGGGCAAAGAGTTTAAAAGCAGAGAGGGTGTGCATTTCTAGCGCAGAAAAAACGGGCCAAAGAGTCTAAAATTGGAGAGGGTGCACATTTCTTGCACAGAAAAACAGGGCAAAGAGTCTAAAAGCGGAGAGGGTGCACATTTCTTGCACAGAAAAACAGGGCAAAGAGTCTAAAAGTGGAGAGAGTGCGCATTTCTAGCGCAGAAAAACGGGGCAAAGAGTCTAAAAGTTGCCGTAATTAAAGAGTTTAATATTAAGAGACATCATGAAATTAAACATCAATTTGAAAAATCTTAGTTTACACGACACTGTCAAAGATAAAGATAGTAAGTCAAGTAAAATGGTGTGTAAATGAAATAATCAGGAAAAAAGTCTGTGGCCCTTCAAATATATTTCTCCTTCTGGCCCCCAACAAAAAAAGTTTGGACACCCCTGATCTAGTTGAAACCTGGACAGCTGGCAACCCTAGATATGCCAGATAAGTCAGATTTAGACTGGCAGTCTGGTCATACCTTACGTTGATGTTCTTGTGGTGTAAACAAAATCTGTTCAGAACAAGATAACTCTCACAGACACAAGTTTTCTCCAGTGTGAACTTTATTCATGATTCATGCAGACAGTAGGAGAGCACAGCTCTGATAAATACACTCACGCACCCACTCACACACACATGCACACGCACGCTCACACACACTGCAGAGAGAGACTCTAAAGCACTGTTTGAGATATCGGACACCCCCGCTTCCTCCATTAGCAGCATCTTCACCTCTGTCACCTGCAGCACACCAAAATACACTGGATAAGACAGTGGACTACAATCCCATAATGCACTATAAACACCTGCAGCTCATCTGTGATGCTTATGCTAATGCTAGCACCCTTCTGAGCTATCTAATAGTATTTTAGCGATAAGTGAATGCTTGTTGGACACGTTTTGTGTAGTTAATGTAGTTGAGCCTAGTCCTAGACAAAATATTCATTTAATAAGAAATCTACATTCAAACGGCTGTGTAGTAAAAGACTAGGCTTATTTCCCTAGTGCAATCTGAAGCTTGCAAGCTTGTGAAGACTTTACAATGTAAACTACATGTTCAAGTGTTTGTGAATACCACTTCTGATAAATGCATTTAGCTAATTCAATAAGTTTAAGACTCATTTTAGACACAGATATGGAGCTGTGGAGCAGCATGGAACTGTGGAGCAGTATACCTGTGTTCTCTGGAATGATGGAGCTCATTACAATACTTTTGAATGGGATGGGTGGGGGAGTTGGGGATTAGGTGGGTCTTTTACCACCCTGACCTCACTCATGTTCTTGTGGCTGAATGCAATCAAAGTCTCACAATAATTCTGTCTATATAGGGCATTTTAGATCATTTGTTTTACATGCAATTCATAATCTGATTACTGCATATTTGAATTAATGTATTTATATGATTTTGGGTAATCAAATAAAAGAAAAAATTGTGGTAACACTTTATTTTAAGGAACACAAATTAGGCGTCTTACTATTTGCTTAATAAAGCCTTAATTAGCCTTAATTTGTAAATTATGTATTCACTACTTATTAGGCTTTATTCTGTGTAAGTGTTTTTGGTGCTAAATTAGGGGTCTGTTATGTGTAAATGATTAATAATGGCTGTATTAGATCTTGTAGTGCACAATAAACGATTTGTATTCTTGGGAATAATTAAAAAAAATATCAAAATAACTTGATATATTTAGAAATAATTTAGTATATTTGGGAATAATTTATATATTTGGTATATTTAGGCATTATTTGGTATATTTAGGAATAATTTTGACAGACCTCCTAGCTCTTTATAACTATTATAATTGTTAAGTCATGTTCATATGTTGCCATTGCTGTTACAGTTGCAATTTTAGCTATATTGGTATCTGCAAATAAAACCATTCAGTCCATTAATCTACATTTTAAATTTAGAAGTTGCGAGTCTACATCTAACAGAAAATAAATCTGTTTGAATTCAATAGATAAAAAATGTGCTAAAATGTGTTTTCTGTTATTTCATTAGGACAATTGCATTTTTGACATTCAACTTCTGTTAAAGGGAAGTAAAACACACAGTTCTTTTAGTCTCTAATTAGTGATGAACAGGACCTCACTATAGAATATGGTGCACATCTTGGTCTATAAGTGACTTATTAAGCCCTTATTAACTCAGTAAACTCCAGCACAGCCATAACCTTGCCAAACTCACATAGATCAAACTGCTGCCATTCATACACTAATAACATGTAGAATTAGCTAATAGTAATGCTTAATAATCTGCTTAACATGGTGCTAACATAACTGTTTATTGTGCACTATAAGAACCAATACAGCCATTATTAATCATTTCTACATAACAGACCCCTAATTAAGCACCAATACACTCTTACACAGAATAAAGCCTAAAAAGTAGTGAATACATCATTTACAAATGTCTAATTAAGGCTTTATTAAGCAAATAATAAGACCTTAATAAGCGCCTAATTTGTGTTCCTTAAAGTAAAGTGTTACCAAACTTGTTTACACTAAATGGATTTTTATGGATAATTTAAGTGTTTGATTACCATCCCGTGGGTGCTGTGTTAAACACAGCACGGAGTTTACATGCACTAAGAAATCTGATTTCTGAGCTAAAATCCAGATTATCAGATTTTACCTAATCAGATTTTTTTGCTTTTACTGCAATCTAAAAAATATATACTTGAATAATCAGATAACTGCAGATTTGGTCTCTTTTAGTAAAGTCACTGGTTGGATTATTTTTTTGGGGGGGGGAGATTTTACCTCTGTTTAGTTTCTGAAGGTCCCTGGAAGTTGTTTGCTCTGCTCAGTCTCACTCACCCGGGCTCAGTCATCATCGTCATCATCCTCAGGAACGAAGATGTCATGCTCCTCCAGCAGGGCAGCAAAGTTTTTGCTGATCAGCGTTCCCACATATAGAAAAGGAACCACCACCATGCAGATCCGTATCAGTCCAAATGGAGTCTGAGGGGAATGTCACACAGTGTTGGTTATTATCATAGGCTGTGTCCTGAACCCCACACTATTGCACTCTATGACATATCACCTGTACTATATAAAATATCACAATGCAGGGTTACACTACTAACAAACACTGGACAAATACATTCACAGGCAATTAAATTAACAATTTTACTATTTGAAAGTTCTTCCTCAAGTCGGGTGAAATAATAGGAAACTCACAGACAGTAGCTGCCTGCTGAAGTGGACTCTATTTTTCGTTCGCTATATCACAACAGGCTGTTCTACAGTGAAGGTAGGCCTGGACAATAATTCGATATCGCTATTTATCGCGATAAGAAATGTTTCAATAACGGTGATATCATTTTTGTGGTATATCAATATGTATTATTTACACGGACAGGCATTTGTACTGGTATAAGCTCGCCCCAGGGCTGAACACAATCAGCCTCCGTAGCTGGGCTATGTCTGTGTGTGATGACGTAAACACACAGGCACGTAGCATTTGGCTAGGCTAGGCTAGGCTCGGGTCCGCACCGCTACGCATCTAAAATGCCTCGCACTGGAGGCAAACGGAGCCGGGACGAGCGGATTCAAGGCTAGGGTAGGCTAGGTTCGCATCTGGAATGTTCCGCGCCAAAGTGGAGCGGAACCAAGCCGAGCCTAGCCTAGCCTCGGATCCGCTCGGTCAGCGGTCAGCCACGGGTCAAAATCCATAAAAACATGTCCACAGATCTAAGCACGCCCTTTAAAATTTATTTTAAAACGTACTAAGCTTTTCAACATATTTTTAAGAAAATAAATAATAAATTACTTTTTGGGAAGGTGTTTATGCAGATGAGATTGGTGACTTCCCACAGCATATCAACAGTGGTAGACTAGCATCTGCTGTTGTGAATAAATGAGAATACATTTATAGCATTAGTTTAACTAATAAAATGGCTAATACCAACAGTTAACATTGCCAGTTAGCTAATAGCAGTCAGTTAGACTAATCCACCATTTTTGGCTTCAAAATAAAAGCCCCATGGAATATAATATAAATGAAAAGATGTATACTGAAGTCAATGTCTGCATTAACTAAAATAACAACATCCATTTTTTATGTGGATGTTATTAATTAAACTGTTGATAAAAATATGGTCAAATATCTAAATTCTGTTAACATTTGAATCTCATTTTTAATAAAGTTAAGCAGGACAGTGTTGTAAGAGATATACAGTATTTACAGCATCTGTTACTGACTGATTTTCATTAAAGAGAGCTTACAGTATATGCCAGCTTTTCTTTTATTCTTTATTCAATGTTCCTCATATAAAATTAAACTAAATTGTACAGTTTAAAATATTTGATGATGAATGTGATTAAATATGATTAATTTAGATTAAATAATAACAAAGCATGTCATTTATTTGGGGTTTTTTATTCACCTGAGAGCACTAATAAAAACTAAAAAATGTGAAATATGATTAAAAAAAACAATGAAAACCTAAAACAGAAAAAAACAACAGAATTTGCCAAAACATAAAACTGATTTCACAGGGACCAAGACTCCCTAAACAGTGCCCTTAAATCCCCTTGTTAGACAATATAGAGTCCCTGTGAAATTTTTCATGATATATAAATATATAAAATTTAAGATGTAAGTACTATAAAGCACAGTTATGAAATTCTGGACTGCTGATTGCACAACATCTACAGGATCCAGCTGCAGCTGAGTGTAAATAAGCACTCAGCCAATCACGGCAAAGGAGGCGGGAAATCACTTACCCTACCAGCCAATCCCCACGCCAGAGAGTGGGTTATTTTGGGCCGCGGTCGGACTCACCTTTCTGGGTTTGGGGAGCAGAGCCCCGCTGTTGGTGCAGACTGCGCCCCGGCTTTGAGACACCGTCCCCCCGGGGCTTCCGGAGCCGCTGCCGCGGAGAGAAACCGCCGCGTTCCGCCTTAAAACCGCAGAAAACCTCGCAAAGTGCAGCGCAGCGGCCATTTTACCCCACAGTCTGCGTCTCATCCGGTCCGGTGCGAAACCCTGCACCCTGAGGACCCGTGTGGTGGCCGCGTTATCCGCCTGATTAAACCAGCTAGCAGCTCGGCTATTTTAAAAGTATCTTATTATATAGGTATATTGACAGAAATAATACAAATTCCATATGATAATTTATTAGGATCAAGCTTAATAAAATTATATAATAATTGAGACGTTTTTTGTGTTTCTGTACTTAATTTTTTTATTTAATTAATTTTTTACAGTAAAGCACACAGATATCTATGGAAGCCCATTTCCGCCACCTGAAGAAAAAAAACGTCCTCAACTAAGTCATAATTATGAGATAGAAAAGTCATAATTATGAGATAGTAAGTCATAATTATGAGATAGTAAGTCATAATTATGAGATACAAAAGTCATAATTATGAGATAGTAAGTCATATTTATGAGATAAAAAGTCATAATTATGAGATACTAAGTCATAATTATGAGATAGAAAGTCATAATTATGAGATACTAAGTCATAATTATGAGATAGAAAGTCATAATTATGAGATAGAAAGTCATAATTATGAGATAGAAAGTCATAATTATGAGATGACTTTTTATGACTTTTTTAAAAGGCATCTTCTCCATTATTCTCCCATACAGCCTCTCCTTGTGTTAAGTGTGTTGAATAGCTGAATGACACACAGTGACTCAATCTGCAGCATGATGATGTTGTAGGTCTGCGAAAATGCTCTGTGGGTTGACTATGACGGTTCTCACCATTCTTCTTCTCTGCTTATCTGAGATTTTTTTCAGCCAAAAACACTATAAAACGCCCAAAACAACGACATCAAAGTTAAGTTGAATTAACATAGAGTCTTAATGGGGTGCAGTAAAATAACATGCTTACATTAGTAGTCTTTTCTCAAAATCATCAATTCACATAAATTAGCTATAGTGTGAACAGTATTAAGAGCACAGCAACACAGAGTTACTGCAACTGAAAATTATGCTTGTTCCTATAGCCTACAACATAGAGACCAAGCAATAATCATTATATATGATCTACAAGTTTACCTAAGGTAGCTTGGAGGAAATCACTACACTTAAGTAAGTAAGTGTCAGAAAATGGGGGCCACACCAACTATGCAAATAAATTGAATGTATTTGTGCCCACAAATGTTCAGCTAACTCAAAATAGTTTAGATTTTTTTTTTTTTTTTTGAAATATCTAGTTTTATGTAGAACAGACCTAATTCATTTGAGTTCAAACTACTTATGAGTTTACAGTGTATGTCATCTACGGTTTTACAACAGAGCATAATTATACAGCTATTTACTGTATGATTTTGGTTGGTTACAGTGTAGGTTATTGTGATGTGACTAAACATAAAAAATAATCAGTCCACAGATTCTTTAGCAGCGGATTTGGTTGTTTTATTGTTCGTTTGTCCAGCTGTAACTCAAAATAATGCAGCAATACAAAGTTCACCTGAAACAGAACAGAAATCAAAAGCCTCTGAACCACAAGTGCGAAGAGGTTCTCAGATCAGAGCAGGAATGGAAGCTGTGCAGTGCTTCAGTGGGTTCAATAAACATTATACAGCAATAGATCCACATCTACACACCGTCACATTCAGCAGGAGATTATAGAGAGAAAAGAACATCAGCAAGAGGAATAAAGGAATAAAATCATCACTAAGAAGAAGAGAATGGCAGCAGGCCTGTCATAATTATAATATTATACATAATTACCATATCACAGATGTTTGAGTCAATCATAAATATTTTACTGAACAGAATCATTTCCTACAGTTGTTCCAGTTGTTGACAAATATATCATATATATATGTGTGGAGCATGGACTGGGTTTTTAAGGTTGAGGTCAATGTAAATAAAAAAAAACACATATTAAAAAAGTTATTGCATTAACTCAACACGAAAAACATTTCACAAAAACAACAAATATTTCACCACATAATGTGGTGATGCCATTCCAAAGACATAATTAATGAGTAGTGCAGCCACTGGGAGTTCTCATAACTCTCAACCCAGCTTCCATTTAAGGATGAAGTCTCACCCTTCATCAAAAAAGAGCCAATCAGCTTGCTGCTAACTCTCTGAGTGGAGGAAGGTCAGCCTGCTAGTGAAGAAGCCCCTCTCCCTCTCAATAAGGAGATATGCACAAGCGCAGTAGCCAGAACTGGATGAAAAAATGAAATGAGTTTTATGCATTGTAGAGTCTAATGCTAGAAAGGGTTCATGAGGTGTTTTTTTCAGACTTTATTAAAGATTTTAAATATGTTTCTGATTCTAAAATGTCATTAGATCTTCAGTTTAGACTATTTCAAACAGGTAGGAGGCTGGTTTTGTATGAGTGAATGTAACTGCATGGTGGCGTTAAAAAAAATGGGCACAGAGAGAACTGCCTTGATTATAAAGACCCAGCATGCTAGGTGGCTGCCCATTCTTTATTGTTGGGGTTATATTGTATTGTATACTTATTGTATCTGTGTTGCATTTGGTTATTTGGGGGTGTGGGGAGGGTCTGTGGAGGGGTGTGTGGTGGTTGTTCCACTGGTGTTGGGTTGAATAAAAGTCTCTACACCGGTAATTAGCCGACGATTTATAATACTATTTCTGCTTATTGATGTTCTAAATAAAGTTTGCTTAATTGGACTTTTATTTGGAATTTATTTAACATAAATTTAAAGCAAATAAACAGCAGCCTTCAGCAGTTTACACTTCCAAAATTAATGTTTCAGAGAGTTTCCCACTTAAACTTATTCACCATCCATAAACACACCATAAACCTGCATGTATCGACATGTTCCTATTTTAAAACAGACTTAAAACATCTTTGTGGATATAGCTTAAGTTTATCTCACAGAACGTAAGACACAGGTTCTTGTTCTGTTAACTTATTAAACACACTCAATTTACCCAGCACAGTGAAGTTTTTTTTATTTGAGAGATAGCTAACACTTATGTTGCTAGCATGCTTGTAGTGTTTTTTACCTATTTTCACTCTGAGAATAAAAATACAAGCTTTGCTTGACGTGATTCTGTACAACTTAGACACTTGTGTAAGTGTGAATGTGAGTGTGTAAGTGGTCAGTAAAACCTAGTGTTAGCTAATAATAAACAGAGCTAGAAAACAAATTGGTTAGTTGGAATAATGGATAAATGGATTAATTGCTGTAAAAAAATAATAATTATTACAGATTTATGGTACCACTTTAAAGTAAGACTACCCTCATAAAAAAGTTTCTAAATTATTTAAATTACTTTCTTATTGGTTATTATTTAGATTGTAAACATCTTTAAATAATTCATAGACATTTACCACATTAACATAAAAATCAATAGTACCTTCAGCTATACATAAGCATCTTACTGTATAATATTAATACCAGTGGCAATCATGAATATGTCATATAGCATACTAAAAATGTCATGGTTATTAAATATAGATGTCATTTTAGTCATTTAATGTGCTGAAGTACACCACATTATCAGTAATAACTAAATATGTGCCGTTGGTAATAAAATAAAATAAACTTGCAATATATGAGGCTGAAAATTTAAATGCTGAGTTATAAACTAGGATAAGTATCCAGAAACATCTGAGGTTTAACTGTATAAGTAAATGTGGCTTCACTATTTATTTACTACTAATTAATAAACTCATTTAAACCATTCATGAACTTTTTATGAGGAAAGTCTAATTGTAAAGTAGCTCTCAGATGTAATCATAAGCTAAATTTTAGGATTTTGACAGGCCTGCATGCCAGCGCAGCTAAAGATCTAAGCTGAAGCATAATGTATCTGTGCTAATCTGAATTCTGAATATTATATTTACATCTCGATGGCGTTCAGTGCAGTCTGCCCTGTTTTTTACATTAAGCCCATATATACACATTATTTCTTTAAAAATCTCACTAAACAGTTAGTTAGTTAGTGGATCTCGTACCAATATTAGTGGTCTCTCTCAGGTCTGTGTTCAAGTTTAACAAGCAAAACATAATCGCCACCATCTCTCAAGAAAAATAAATACCAATAAATACATTCAAATATATGCACAAATTAAAATAATAATAAAAACGTAGTGGAATGCCCGTTCAGGTAGTGACTGGTTAAATGTAAAACATGCTGCAGGTTTTAAACAGGGTTAAAAGCAGAGCTGTGGTCGTGTGGGAGCAGAGGAGGCAAATGCAGTTCCACAAAGTTAAAATCTGCCCAGATTTTGTTCCAACGGCCTGTTGGGCTCTGTGTAGAGCTGGAGTGGGTTTGTACAGGACCTGCATTTGCCTCCTCTGTGTGGCAAGATCCGGCTGTGTGTCCGTAGCTCGAGGTCTGATGGTGGTTTTCCACAGGTAGTAATGGAGGAGAATTAGCAGGCTCTTACTGCAGAGAGAAACACAGACAAACACAGAACAGAGAGTCATAAAACCACACCAACACATCTATTACACATTACATTACACTGTATTAACACCTCATCACAGCCTGAGCAAATGATGAGGTTATTGGGTAAATAAAGGGTTTATACTGTAGGGTGAAAGGGTTTTACATTGTAAATGAGGGTTACCCTTAATGTATTCCTGAGGTTATATATAATTTGTGTAAATGAATGGTTAATAGAGGTATAAGGGATTTATTAGATAGATAGATAGATAGATAGATAGATAGATAGATAGATAGATAGATAGATAGATAGATAGATAGATAGATAGATAGATAGATAGATAGATAGATAGATAGATAGAGTAATTGTGGAGTTTATGGGGTAAATGAGGGGGTTATAGGATAAATGAGAAGATGGCTGGGTAAATAAAAGTTTTAGAAGGGGTTTTATTTGAGGTGTTTATGGGGTAAATTAAGGGATTATAGGGTAAATAAAGGTTTCATATAGAAATTGAGGTGTTTATTGGGTACATGGGGGGGTTTATAGGGTAAATGTGTTAAGGGTTTATGGGGTAAATGAGGAGATTATTGTGTAAATAAAGGTTTCATAGGGTTTATAGGGGAAATGTGTTAATAAGGGGACAAGGAGGGGATTATAGGGCCAAATGAGTGGTTTATAGGGTAAATGAGGGGGATTATAAGGTAAATGTAGTGTTTATAGGGAAAATGAGGGGTTGATTGGAAAGATGGGCAAATAAGTAGTTTATGTGGTACATAAAAGGATTAATGGGTAAATAAAGGTTTTATAGGGTAAATAATGTTGGTAAATTAAGTTTTCATAGAGTAAATGAGAGGGGTATGGGGTAAATAAAAGGATCATGGGTAAATAAAGTTTTTATAGGATAAATAATGGGAATACTGGTTAAATAAAGATTTTATAGGGTTACTGTATGGGTTTTTGTATAGTAAATAAGAGGATTATAGGGTTGATAAAGGTTTTATATGGTGAATGCAAAGATTACTGGTTAAATAAAGGTTTTATAGGGTAAATAAAGGGATTGCTGTGTAAATAAGGTTTAATTGGGTAACTGATGGTTTTATGAGTTAAATCATGAAGGGATTATTGGATAAATAAAGATTTTATAGAGTAAGTAAATGGGGTAAATGAGAGGATTATTTGGTAAATAAAGTGTTTTAGGGTAATTGATGGCTTTATGGGGTAAATTAAGAGAATTTTATGGGTAATTACTGGGTAAATAAAGGTTTTATAGGGCAATTGATGGGTTTGTAGGGTAAATGTGTTAATAAGGGGTTAATGTGGTAAATTAGTGGGTAATAGAATAAATAAAGGTTTTATAGAGTAATTGAGGGGTTTATAAGAGTAAATGAGGGGATTATAGAATAAATAAAGATTTTATAGAGTAAATGAGGGGATTATAGAATAAATAAAGGTTTTATAGAGTAATTGAGGGGTTTATAAGAGTAAATGAGGGGTTATAGAATAAATAAAGGTTTTATAGAGTAATTGAGGGGTTTATAAGAGTAAATGAGGGGTTATAGAATAAATAAAGATTTTATAGAGTAATTGAGGGCTTTATAAGAGTAAATGAGGCGATTATAGGATAAATAAAGGTTTTATCGAGTAACTGAGGAGTTCATAGGGTAAATATGTTAATAAGGGTTTATGGGGTAAATTAGTGGATCAAAGATTAAATTAAGGGTTTATAGAGTAATTGAGGAGGTCATAGGTTAAGTGTGTTAAAGCTCACCTTCCGTCGTTTTTTCTTTCATTTTAAAATGTCTAGTTGTGGTCTCTAGTATGAATGAATGACATGTGAGCCGTTTTTGTAAAAAAAAAAAAGTGCTCAGGTGTCTCTGTATAGCTCTTTTTTAATGGACTGTTTTAGGGGTGTGTCCAAAATGACCGGATTCCAGCTTTGCTCATGAATATTCATACATGCAAACAGCATGCAAATATCTCTCCTCTGATTGGCTAGGAGCACTGCGACGCCCCTCCACCGCTCTGCCGCTCACTGCCTCCCACCTCCTAACTGATGAGCGGTGATGTTGCGTCGCTTCAGCTCCGCCTCTGGGAGTTTCTCGAGCCAAGGTGGGCTGGTCTGTGAGTTTCTGCCTACGTAGGCAGAAAGATAATTCAAAATTCACCCGTTTTTCGGAGGGGGGGGAGGGGGGATTTCTTTGCTTAGCTCCTGCAGACAATGGGGGCTGCAAAACAGTTTAATGTGCAGGTGTACACATTCAACTCGGAGAGACCTACTGTATTCCACAAAAAACAAGAAAAATCGGATTTTCGCGGAAGGTGAGCTTTAATAAGGAATCACCTGCTGTCTGAAGGAGAGCTGTTTGAAGAACTTGTTGATCTGGAAGGCGCTGGGCGTGTGTGAGCTGCCGGCAGCTTTATTGTCCTGCTCCAATTGGACGGTCAGTGCGGTGGCCAGCGACGCCCTCACGCTCACACTCTTCACCACCTTAGCCCCCGGGCCCAGGCCAGACACGGGCCGGGACAGAACCACCACGTACGAGGAGTCCTTCTGTATGTCCTGATAACTGACTGAGGAGAACCAAGACGAGACAGAATGAAGACTGAGATGCTAAGTTAACTTCACTAACAGTCTCTATAAACAATGTCTATATATACACCCTGAAAACATGTCTCTCAACACATCTCTCCTACGTATATGTGTGTTTTGTGGGTGTGCGTGTGTATATTACCTATAGCGGTCAGTGCCGTGTCAGTGGTGCTGATGAGCTGCTGGAGGACTGTGGGATATGCCGGGTGCAGCAGGAACAGCCTGCGGACGATGGGCTCAGGCGTGCTCACCTGTTACACACACAGACTTATTAAATTATGATTTTTTTTTCACACTTTATATTCAATCTAGCCTAATATAATAATATCAGGTAGCCCAGGTGTAGCTGATGTCCACTTTAAGCTACAAACACATATACACACCCAGCTGTATAATCACTGATGCTCTTACTCACATACACAGTATCCCAATTACAGTATGGACAAAAGTATTGGGACACCTGCTCATTCGTTATTTCTTCTGATATACAAAAAACAGTTTATTCTGCATTCTGCATCTCTTGTAATATAGCCTGTAATAATGGGTATTTAAATATAAATAAAATAATCTGCATTAATATTGGCAAATATACCAAAATTAATTGTATTAATAACCAGAATATGCTGTAATTAATCATAATTATAAAATCATTATTATAAAAATAGTCATGATTTATTTTTTTCAAGTGCTGGTATTTCCCTGTATGTTTGGGAGTGGGGCAGTAATAATAGTGTGTTGTGGTGTAATATGTCGATAATATGGTGCTAAACGGCACAACAGTGCAAGCACTGCAAACACACTCACAACGGACATGGTGAAATGCAAGATCAAACAAAATGTGTACATGTTGGTAGGTCTGTAAATAGCTTAGCTAACACTGGACTACTGTATTGTATACTGTATTTTATATTAAATATAAACATTTTTATTCTGCTGGTTTATCTTTAAAGAAATATTAAATTAAATTATCTTTTTTGTTTTGACTTCAAAATGTTTTATTCTTTTGATTTGTTATTTATTATTTTTATTCTATTTGATTTTACGTTATTATTGTGTTTATTTAAATTGTTTTGTGCATATTTAAAAAGGTAAAAAAAATGCACTTCGGAAATCTAAGACAATATTTATACATTAAAAATAAGTCTAATAAAAAGTCTTAGTGATTAATATAACAATCCTAAAAATATTAAATTAATTAATTAAGTTTACTTAAGTACAAAATGTGCACAACTCACATGTACAGATTAGTCACAATATACCCTGTAACAAACACACACACACACACACAAACACACACCACACACACACACACGCATGCACACGCACGCACGCGCACGCACGCACACACATGCAGACACAAGCAGACACACACACACACACACACACACACACCTTCAGAATATAAATGCAGTACTTGCCTTGGTAGTGTTCCTGGAGGGTGAAAGAGGGTCTCCAGCCCAGAACAGAAACACTGATTGACCGGCCGTGGTCTGAATGGTGGAACCTTCCAGAACCAAAAGAGGACACACAAACTCCGCCTCCCACAGACACACTCCCCGAGCTCCGTCGATAATCTGAACCTGAGAGAGAAAGAGGGGACAGGGGACAGATTCCTTAAGGTGGAGGTGTGTTACAAATTGTTCATCACCGTTAGAACTGTATTTATTAATGTAGTTAGTAAAGTTAAGCAGTGTGTGGTTTGGGACAGCCACCCTCCAGTTAGGAACATGTGGCTAAAAACTCGCCCCAGGAAGTTGTATGCTTCGTTGTAGGTCTGTCAAAGTTTAGACCGTTGTTTTTTGTGCAGCACAGCATAACAATGATCTAAGAGCCGTGTCTTAAACGCTTCTTAATTTTTTAATATTCAGTAAGTGAGCAGTTACATTAATAAACTAATTGAAATAAATATATAAAAATTATTAGGTGAGTAATTACCTTCCGGACTCCGCTGGCAGATTGCTGAATCAGCAGGTCAGGAACTCCATCATCATTAAAGTGACCAAAAGCAGGAGGACTAGAGAGAGAGAGAGAGAGAGAGAGAGAGAGAGGGTTATAATGAGTTGAATGAGGTTGGGTGTAGTTAAGTGTGGTTCAGTGTAGTTGAGTGGGGTTTAACAGGGTTGAATAGGGTTGGGTGGGGTTATAATGAGTTGGATGAGGTTGATCGAACTTGAACAAGGTTAGGTCGGGTTGAATAGGGTTGGGTGGGGTTATAATGAGTTGGATGAGGTTGATTGAACTTGAATGAGGTTAGGTGGGGTTGTGTGGGGTTATAATGAGTTAATTGAGGTTGAGTGGAGTTGAATGGGTTTCAGTGTGGTTGAGTGTGGTTGGGTTGGGTTAAATAGTGTTGAGTGGGGTTATAATAAGTTAATTAAGGTTGAGTGGAGTTGAATGGGGTTGGATGGGGTTAAACTGCATTCAGTTGGGTTATAATAAGTTGAATGGGATTGAGTGGAGTTGAATGAAGTTAAGTGTTACCTGTGTAAGGTGGAGTTGATGGTCCAGGAGGTGTGTGTGTCTCTCTCTCTGATGACAGATACCTTGCTGTTGGTGCTCATCAGGACCCAGTTGCTTCGGCTGGAGTTCCTGTTCGACTGAGCATCCAGATTATTGCGGTTTTTACTCACTCCGGCCACCAGGGGGAGCAGGTACTCAGCGTGATCGGTACCACTAATGGACAGAGTTTTAATATGAATTAAAACTTACTATAAATTTGTATATGCAACTCAGTAATGACTCAACAATCTCTGAACTTAAATAAATATAATCAATCAAATAATATTTTAAAATTGAATTTTTTTACTTCCAGTGAACCCTAAAAATAAGTAGCCCAGAGGAGAGTGACTACACACTCATGGTGTCAGGGCCGATATGGTGCCATGAGCAAAACATTGCCTTGTATATACAACAGTTATTATTATTATTATTATTTTTTTTTTAAGATTTTCAGACAAGAAAAGTGTAAAAGAAAGAATGTGCGTGTTTAAGTGTGTTTGTGTACACACCTGTAGATGTGTATCAGACTGGATCGGTTGCTCCTCCTCTGTTTCTCCCAGATGGGGTCCTTTAGGCCGAGGCTGAGGGGCGGGGCACTCCCATTTGTTGCTTTTTTGTAAACATCCCTCAGAGGAACAGCCTCTACAGTGCCTGCAAATAAAACACACACATCACACACCACCCACCTCCAAAATGATGAGTTCTAATGCTACAAGGCTACCTAAATAACAGCTAATGGCAGTTTATAATAGAAATAAAGACTTTGGATGTACTGACATTAGCAATCCGTGCCATGCCTGGGCACAGTTACCTCCCAAAGCATGGCACGTTTGAATAGTGTGATCGCTCCAATCACTGAACCATGCCCAGGCTCGCATGAAGAGTGAGTGAGTGTGAGTGCTATCCGTGTCCAAGCACAGAACAAGCTGTGTAAACAAATGTGGTGGTGTTGTGCCGAATTCAGCACCCCCACCAGGAAAAGTAATCGTGACTAAGATAACTGTGACGTTTGGCTTGTATTTTTTTTTGTAAGTAGCAGATTATCTCTTAATATGTTTTTTATTAAGAAGACAGTGCGTATGCTCTCCCAAAAGAGGGTGCTTTACATGGCAGGGGTGCTGAATTCAGCAAAACACCTGCAACCTCACTGAGCAGTGAGTAAGGATGTAAGTGTGCTCAGGCACGGATTGTTTAAACACCGTCTAAGTGCAGGACAGCAGTGGAGTAAAGAGGGGGCAGAACCATGCTCCAGCTGATTCAACCAAAGCATGCTTAGTGTGAGTACCCCCTTAGTATCAAGTGCATAAGTAGATCTGTGGTCTCATCCCTCTTACCCAGACCAATCAAAATGTAGTAAGCTCCCACTACTGTCTCATGCAGCAACGGACCAATCAGCTTTCCATCTGCCGTGAGATTGAAGTTCACTGGGCGACCAATCAGAGCGCCATCCATCCCTGAGTGCAGGACCAGAGACAGATCCGACACCTGGTCTGCAGGTAGCGTAGCGATCAGCAGGTCCAGAACCCCGTCCCCCTGCAGGTCCGGAACCGCTACAGCCCGAGACTGCACCTCCCCCGCCGGCACACTCCACAGCTTCTTACCTGAACCAATCAACACACAATCAATAAACTCCACCAATCAGTGGACAGCAGAAGAACAATGTGGTAACAGTGACCAGTGACTGCAGCACAAGTTGGCAGGTGCTTCTAATTAAGTGACCAGTAAGTGAAAGTTCAAGGTAGGTAGGTATGTATGTGTTTCTAATAAAGTGACCAGCAGAAGCAGAAGTGACTTAAATGCAGGGTAGGCGTTTCTAATAATTCGGCCAGTGAGTGAAGCACATGGTAGGTGGTGTTTCTAATAAAGTGGCCAGTGAGTAAAATGACAAGTTTGGTAGATGTTTCTAATAAAGTGGCCAGTGAATGAAGCACATTTTTGGTAGGCGTTTCTAATAAATTAGCCAGGGAGTGGAAGGACAAGTTTAGAAGGTGTTTTTAATAAAGTGAGTGAAAGGACAAGGTTTTGGTAGGTGTTTCTAATAAAGTGGCCAGTGAGTGGAAGTACATGTTTGGTAGGTGTTTTTATTAAAGTGGCCAGTGAGTGGAAGTACATGTTTGGTAGATGTTTCTTATAAAGTGGCCAATGAGTGAAAAAACAAGTTTGGTAGGTGTTTCCAATAAAGTGCCAAGTGAATGAAGTACATAGTGGTAGGTGTTTCTAATAAAGTGGCCAGTGAGTGAAACACAGGGTAGGTGGTGTTCTAATAAAGTGGCCAGTGAATGGAATTCAGGTGAGTTGTCTGTTACCTGAGGAGGCGTTGATGGCAGTGAGGTGAGAGGGGGTGATGAGGAGACAGACGGGAGGAAAATTCTCTTTCTGAGCTGCAGAGTTTTGTGGAAAGGTGGTCCGCAGACCACACTGCAGCGAGGACACGGTTTCCTTCAGAGAACGACTCCACATCACCTCCCCGCTCGCCCCGTCCAGAGCCACCACACTATACTCTAGAGAGAGAGAGATAGATACATAATGACCTGCTGTAGACTAAATGGGAGGGGCTGATTTGCTCTTTGATTTTAATTCAGTATGTTAAATAAAAAAAAGGTTATTAGTAGCTCATACCGAGGGGTTTGATAAGTGTTGGATGTGGATTTAAAGGTGTGTGTGGTACCTTTACTGTTGCTAAGGGAACTGATCTGCTGGCTGTTGTTGGAAAGTTTGGTGACTGCGATCAGCAAATCCTCAATTCCATCACCGTCCACATCCCATAATGCCATTGGAGGTGACTTCACACCTGTAAAGAAGTGCAGATGTTGACGATCACATTTGTCTGGTATTACAGTATTACAGTATGGTTGCAAGTCTGGTTGCAGGCCAAATATTTTCCAAGCCATTACGTGGAGGGCCACAAAAAATCTGTTTTGGAAATTGAAATGTAATGGGATAGAGTAATACAGACTACACTGTAAAAAAAACTGTAGTTTTTACAGGAAAACACTGGCAGCTGTGGTTACCAGAGTTTTCCTGTTAAAATTACAGACGATAAGTAAATAACTCTACTGAAAAAAAATGTAAATTAATTTACAGTGATTGAAATCACTGCTAAATTACAATAATAATCTGTCAAGTTTACACAAATTAAATGTTAATTTTGCATAGCAGTGTTCTACATAAAAATACCCTTTCCTGCATTTTTTACCTCTAACAAATGTCTTTAGCTCTTCAGCCCAGAGGGTTTTTCAATCATAAATAAAAATTGCTAGTAATTTGTCTCAGTAGCTAGCTAGTAATCCCATTCCACCTTAAATAGTAAAACAGATGGCTGAGGCCCATCACAATGGAATTAAGTATTGGACAATAATAATAATCAGTTGCTGCATCACCTGCCCTTCTTTTTTTCTTTTTCTGAATTTATTTCCAATTTTTCTCTAAATTTAGCTAGGACAATTGTCACACTCATTGAGCTGTATATCCCCTATCACTAGTGAAGTCACAACACAAGGAGGGTGAAGACTAGCACATGCCTCCTCTGATACATGTGAAGTTTGTCACCGCTTCTTTTTGAACTACTGTTGATGCAGCATTGCCGAGTAGCTTTACAGCACAAACGGAGGAAAGCCTTGTGCGGATCAACATCACCCTAAGTGTAATGAGGGTGTAAGAGCGTCATCTGCCCACTCGGAGAGAGCAAGACCAATTGTGCTCTCTCAGGGCTCTGGCAGCTGATGACAAGCTGCATAAGAGGGATTCGAACCAGCGATCTACCGATCATAGTGGTATTTTTTCGCCCTTTCCTGAAGTTCCTAAACCAGTTAACCAGCAGCTAGGATGCTAAACGTTAGTGCTCCACTACTATATATCTGTATTGGATGATTGAAGGGTTGTCCCCTTTCCAAGGGAAAGAATTACAATCAAAAAGAAGGGTAGGGGTACAAAAGAGAAATGGGTTTGGGCCGATTACGATTACTCACCTCCAACATCCCCCAGCTGGGTCTCCCACTGTGGGTGCTCTAGTGCCCCCGGCCTGCAGGGCAGCAAGAATGCACAGAGCAGCACGGTCAGTGTAGCACAGACCAGTGGCAGCAGGAAGGCAGTAGTTCGCATGGCTCCTCGTTGCCTCGCCTTCTTACCCTCCGGATCTCCCACCTGGCCCGGCCCCACCCCGGCTCCTGTCCCATCCTGCCTCTTCCCTGACCCCACTCCACGTTCTTCTTCCTCCTCAAGCTCCTCCTCTTCCTCCTCCAGCCTCGTTCTGCTGCCCCGTGGTTCTGCTGCACCCGGACCCAGACAGCCGCCCCGCCCCAGCCCGTTCCGGGGGTAGTTAAGCACCAGGTCATCTTCCTCACTGTCGTCATCACTGTCGGCCTGGGTCAGGGGGTCATACTCGCCCAGGTCCGAGCCCTTCTTACCTACAACACACACACACACACACACACACACACACACACACACACACACAAGTTTAATCCTGACACATATTGTTTTCTTTAATAAAAAATATGGTTTTCCAGTTTTATTTGATATTTTTTTTCTGCTTTGTCTGAAGTGAAACACTGTGGGAATGAATGGAGGTGCGTGTTTTGTCAGACATGCCGTCTCCACACTGAGCCGACTCCAGATTACAGCTTCATTCGGGAGCAAAAGAACCAGCAGCCACACAAACCTGTTATTACCTGATACTAACAGAGAAATTCATCACCCTTATTACACTGTTTCTAAGTCCAGAAAACAACCAGAAGAAGCTGTTCAGCAGATGCCAGCGTGAATGTAGCTAAAAAGAGTTTGGTAATATGAGCTGAAGCCCATTTAGTGCTTTAAACTCAAAATGAAAACACATTAAACCACTTTTGTAAATAATATACATTATCTACACTGTACAACATTACTTGTTTCATGATATAATAATGATTTAACTTATGTAATTCAACATGTGTATGGGAAAATTGACAGGCTTTCACAGCCTGGCAATGCCACCGCATTATGACGTACAGCACAGGCAGAGGCATTTATAATGTTCATATCAATATCAAGATTATATTGTATCAACGAAAATTAAGAAATATATCATATAATAGATATAATCTTATCGCCATATGGTCCAGCACTACTTACAAATCTAAGGAGTCAAACTGAGCATGTGCAAAATAGCTTGACTTTAACTAGGATTTAACTACAATTAGTAATTTTTGCCAACACAGGTTTTATAGTCATGCCATCGTTTAACAAAAAACATAATGAAGTTTAATCCATTATTTTGCTACAGTTTATGGGGCACTTTAATATATACTATATTTTCCACTGACTTAAAAATCATATTCAAGACAACAATTTCAACATCAGTTTTTACATTGAGTGCAAACAGTGAGCTAATAACAGAGCGCTAATCCAGCTCTGTGGAACTCACTGTGTTTTGGGTAAACAGCGATTACACAGAACCCAGTGCTGATTCACCTAGACTGTGTTTACATATTTATATTTATATATTTATACATACATCACTGCAGGAACAGTTCAGCAACCCATGCTTCATGAGCCAGCAATTCCTGCAATTTAGATTAATACAAAAAATATAAAATAAACATGTGGAATTATCAAGAATCAGGAATTAACAAACCAGAATATGTTTTTATATTTTAGATATTTTCACTTCAATGTAGCACCTCTTGTTTTGCACATCTCAGTCAGATTTATGAGGTAGAGTCACCTGGAATTCAGGCTTTCAGTTAACAGCTGTGATGAACTCCTCAAGAGTTAATTACTTAAATATTGTGTATCTTAATGTGTTTGAGAGCATCAGTTGTAAAGTTGTGAAGAGGTAGAGTTACAGGTATACAGTGAATAGTGAATATCTGAGTAATGTTCTAATCCATATTATAGCAAGAACTACTTGAATAAGAAAAGAAAAAAAAATACTTTAATAAACGAAGGTCAGTCAACCCCAAAAGATTCAAGAACTTTGAAGTAAGTAAGTAAGTAAGTAAGTAAAATTTATTTATATAGCACTTATCCCAGACAGTTGTCACAAAGTGCTTTACAGAGGATCAAAACAACAAAAACAAACATTAACATAAAAACTGAAAATAAACATATACACCTAAAAAGATTAACCAAACGCTTGTTTAAACAAATAAGTCTTCAATTGTTTTTTAAAAAGACTCCACTGACTCAGCAACTTGTATTCGTTGCTCAACCGGAAGCCAATGCAATGATGAGAGTAATGGAGTAATATGAGAGCGCTTATTAGATCTAGTTAGCAGTCTAGCTGCAGCATTCTGAATTGTCTGGAGGCAATTTCGAGCAGACACACTAAGAGATGTAAAAAGAGCATTACAATAATCAATGCGAGATGAGATGAAAGAATGGATAAGCATCTCTAGTTTTGCATTCGAAACTACTGATCTCAATTTACTGATATTCCTTAGATGGAAGAAGCATGATCTTGCCAGTTGTTTAACATGTGAGTCAAAAACATAGACTGGTCAAATACAACTCCCAAATTACACAAACTCGAGTGGATGGCTGAAGACAAGGACCCAAGAGCATGTTAGATTAGAGGACCTCTGTCTTGTCTGCATTTAACTGCAAGAAGTTATCAGCCATCCACTCTCTTATAGCTTCCAGACAGTCAACAATCTCTGAAGACACTGAGTTCCACTAGGCTTAAGAGAAATGAAGCTGAATGTCATCCGCAAACAAATGATATGGAATATTAAAACTATCAATAATCTGACCCAGAGATAACATATAAAGCGAAAATAATAGTGGCCCCAACACTGAGCCCTGTGGAACACCACATGACAGTGGAGTAGAGTCAGAGACAAAGTTTCCCATTGACACCGCAAAACTTCTCCCAGTTAAATAAGACGTAAACCATTTTAAAACAGTACCCGATAGCCCCACCCAATCACGTAATCTGTTTATTAAAATGCGATGGTCAACAGTATCGAACGCCGAACTAAGATCAAGCAGTACCAAGACTGCACAGTCACCTACATCAGAAGACATCAAGAGATCATTTGAAACTCTCAGTAGGGCTGTCTCTGTGGAATGTCGCTTACGAAACCCAGACTGAAATTTATCATATATTTCGTTCTTCTCCATAAAAGTAGTAAGTTGATTCGACACCACTTTCTCTAGAATCTTCAACATATAAGGAAGTTTAGAAATTGGTCTGTAATTTTTAAGCTCAGCTGGATCCAGGTTTGTTTTTTTCATTAACGGCTGAACAGAAGCGTGCTTAAAACAAGAAGGAACACAACCAGACGACAATGACGAATTTATAAGGGTTAATACTGTCAGACCTACATCCGGCAATACTTGTAAAAATACTGACGATGGTATAACATCTAAAGGACATGTAGAAGGTTTCAATTTCTTAACCACATCCACCAAATCATCCAGAGTAATAGTTTCAAATGAATCCATAATTGCAGACACTTTTCGGGGACCAAAATTAAAAGAACAAATAGAAATTTATTGCAATCCTCAACCGAGAAGCAGGGCATAGTTGTAACTGAAGGAGCAACTATATTGTTTATGGTATCAAATAAAATCTTGGGATTTCTTTTAGACGATAAGATTAATTTAGAAAAATAAGAAGACCTGGCTTCCTTCACTAAAACATTAAAAGAAGAACGAAGATCTTTGAGGTAGAGGCGGTGCACTTCCAACCCAGTAACTTTTCATAATCTCTCAGCTCTGCGACACTTTAGCCTGAAAGAACGAATCCTGTGTTATGGATAGCTTTAGACCTAGTCTTTAAAGGGACCACTTTCTCCATTATCACAGAGCAATGTTCAATGAAAGACTGCATTAAAAATTCAGTATCATCAGAATCTATATTAAAATCATAAAGTGCTGAAAATTGGAGAACTGATTTCTGAGTTATCAAACGAGAACAAAAAGTTCTTTTAGGACAGAGAGGGTCTGCATTGCCAGAGAGATTGAAAAAGATAACTCTATGATCACTGATTTGAAGATCTTCACAACAAATCTGATTGATGTCTAGTCCTAAAGAAAACACAAGATCCAGTGTATGACCAGCTGTATGAGCGGGACCCGACACCTTAAGTTGCCTCAAGTGCAGTCACAAAGACCAACACAAACGAGAAAAAAAAAATAGAACTGGCTCCCATTAAGACTGCCCCAGGAAAGGAAGACCAGGAGTTACCTCTGTTGTACAGGAAAAGTTTGTCAGAGATAACATCCTCAGAAACTGCAAAGGAACAGCACCCTAGATAAGAGCACCTAAAAGCATCACAGAGTATTTTGGTTTGTTTAACTTGTTTAAGTTATTACATGATTCCTCATGTGTTCCTTCATAGGATGACTTCAGTTTTCATTTACAATGTAGGGGAAAAATAAAATAAAATATATAGAAAAGGAAAGTGTGTACAATGTTTAGACTAGTACTGTATGTTTCTTTTTATGGTCTCTAATTGGGTCAAATTTAGAAAGCTTTTGTTCTGCATGTGGTATATTTGTTGTGTTTTGCCTGTTGTTTAATATAACAACAAAGCCTAAGTAAAATCCTCAGAAATGTCTTAAATATAACCAAATGATTTTATATATTTATATATACATAAATATACAGCTCTGGAAAAAAAATAAGAGACCACTTGAGTTTCTGAATAAGTTTCTCTGATTCTCAGCTGCTATTTATAGGTATAAGTTTGAGTAAAATGAACATTGTTCTTTTATTCTAAAAAAAAACATTTCTTCCAAATTCCACGTAAAAATATTGTCATTTAGAGCATTTATTTGCAGAAAATTAGAAATGGCTGAAATAACAAAACAGATGCAGAGCTTTCAGACCTCAAATAATGCAAAGAAACAAGTAAAGTGATAAAGTTTTAAGAATAACCCTGGTTTTTAATCACAGTTTTATGCATCTTGGAACGTTCTCCTCCACCAGTCTTACACACTGCTTTTGGATAACTTTATGCCACGCTTGGTGCAAAAATTCAAGCAGTTCAGCTTGGTCTGATCACCCATCTTTCACTTGCTTATACTCCAGAGGTTTTCAATTTGGTAAAATCAAAGAAACTCAGCATTCTAAAGTTATTTTAAGAGCTGTATATATATATATATATATATATATATATATATATATATATATATATATATATATATATATATATATATATATAAGAATATTACCCTCAAATGTATAATATTGGTCTTTACAAGGTCAGATGTGTTCCATCTAAAGTAAAAAGTCCTTTCAAACAGCAGGAAAAACATATTTGTACAATTGTAACAGCCAAAATGTGCCTTCAGTATTCTGTATCACTGTATTAGAAAAACATCCTATATTAAATTACACATTTTTCCCTTAAAAGCCGGACAATTTTGCATCATCGCGATTTTCAGTTCAGATTTTCAGATTCAGTTGATGATAATGTTTATAATCTTTATCATCTTTACTGGTAAAAAAACATGGGTACAAAACAAGACTGTCACTGATTGGTACTTTATTGTCCCTCAATATAAAGTACAGTCCCATCGACAAGCTGTGTAATCTTTTAAATACAAATTTGTATTTATTTGTCTTATTTTTTATAGGGCATCCCAAGAAACACTGCGTTCTACATATAACAGAATATGATCAGTAAGCAGAACATCATTATTTACTGTATGAATTTACTGTACATAACACAGGGGTTGGTTACAGTGCAAACACGCGCGCACACGCTCACGCACACAGAAATCCTAGGTTAAAATATTAAAACGGATTGTAAATAAGAGCTTCACGCGATCAGACGCAGAGATTAAACAGAGCTGAGTGTTTGAATGTATGACAGCGTATCACTGGAACCCTGCAGAACACTGACCGACTCCTGCGCGCGTGAACCCCACCTACAGCCCCCTATAACCACCCCACCCCCACACTAACACACCGCTAATACCCGCAGTAATAACCCCCTCATAACATCAGTAATACCGTGAAATATGATGAGAGCTGATGGTCTTACCGGGCAGTTTGAGAGCTCGGGACAGCGCCGCTGCCATGCTGCACAATAACGGGCCTGTTTACGGAGCCTATCTCTGCAGACCAGAGACCAGCCAGTGGGAGGAGCTTACACAGGCAAGGCATCATGGGAGGTGTAGTCTAATGCGCAAGAGCTTTTTTTCACAGCTCTGCAATTTATTTTCCTTCTTTTTTGGTAATTTTATTTTGTATAGACAGACATGTATAGCGTATTAAAGATCCAGACTGTGTAAAAGTAAAAGTGATCTATATATATTTTTAAAAATAATTGTAACATTTGTATAATTGTAGCGAGTAACAATGCAGCACATAAAATGTATCAGAGTAAAAAGGTTGGTAACACTTTCCTTGGATGGTCCATTTGATGGCCTCTTTGATGCTCAATTTACATTCAAATAACATCCAACGGAATGTCTATTAACTGCAACTTGACCATATGTTGAATGTAAATGATTCAAAGTAGAACATAACCCTACACCTAACCCAAACCTTAACTTTTAATCAACCCAAAAATCTGACCATACACTTAACCCTAACCCTAGCCCTAACCTAAACTTAACCTAACCTAACCTAACCTAAACCCAATGCTAAAATGTTAAAATTAGAGTTTGGGTTAGAGTTGGATGTTTGGTTACATTTAATAGAGAATTATTTACTTTCACATTTCTGTTCAATTTCATTTAACAGACATGCAGTTGAATGTTGGTTGAATGTCAGTTGAGCATCATCAAATGGACCATCCAAGTAAAGTGTTACCAAAGATTTATTATACCTTCACATAGATTAACTGCATATCTACAAAAACTATAAACCCCCTCTGAAAAAAACATTGATGTAAATATTGTGTAAATACATCTATTCAGTATAAACATCTCTGAAACATCTCTTAGAACAATAATCAACACAAAAGTCCATTCCCTACAAAAACTAGTACCACTAAAGTAGTTATTTCTTTGTAATGTAAATACTCCCAAAGAAATAAAAAAAAATAATAATAATAAACAAACCCCAAAGCATTATGGGTAACTCCTCTCTCACAGAACTTTAATGTCACCAAATGGACCTCACTTTTTTCCCAGCAGACAGAAAATCTTAGTAAAAGAACAACCATTTTCTGGCAGCAGGAGTATCAGAGATTTACCACTTTTTACAGATATTGTCTGCCACCCCTGCTGTGTGTGTTTTTTTAATTATAATTATAGTGCATATTTTGTAGCAGGTTAAGTAAAATAATGAAAAACAGCCACTTTGTTGTTAAAAAATATTTTTATTTTTGGATTAGTTTAGGTAAAATTGGCATATAAAAGCTTGTGGAAAAAGAGAGTTGTCATTGTGATATGCATTAGTCATATTTGAAAATACAAAAATGAATACATTTAAACTGAGTAGAATGATTCAACAATGATTCAACGTGTTTTGACAACATATTATTACATCAAAAAAGTTCAGTGTTAGGTGAATAGTGATACTAATACTTATGCTATTTTCTGAATGAATGCTTTATAGGCAGAGATATATAATTACAAAGTAAAACTACTGCACTACTGTACTTAAGTACTGAATGCTGTATATCTACTGGAGTATTATTGTTTCTCCTACTTTTGACTTTATTTTTTGATGAGTTTTAACCTTTTGGTAAAACTTTACTTGGATGGTCCATTTGATGATGCTCAACTGACATTCAACCAAAATACAACTGCATGTCTGTTAAATGAAATTTAACTGCAATGTGAAAGTAAATAATTCTCTATTAAATGTAACCAAACATCCAACTCTAACCCAAACTCTAATCTTAAAATTTTATCATTGGGTTTAGAGCTATGTTTAAAGTTAGGTTAGGGCTAGGGTTAGGGTTAGGTGTATGGTCAGATTTTTGGGTTGATTTAAAGTTAAGGTTTGGGTTAGGTGTATGGTCAGATTTTTGGGTTGATTTAAAGTTAAGGTTTGGGTTAGGTGTATGGTCAGATTTTTGGGTTGAGTGGGTTAGGTGTAGGGTTAAGTTCTACTGTGAATCATTTACATTCATCATATGGTTAAGTTGCAGTTAATAGACATTCAGTTGAATATTATTTGAATGCAAATTAAGCATCAACGAGGCCATCAAATGGACCATCCAAGTAAAGTGTCACCATTTTTTTTGTATTCACATATTTTGATGTAACAGCACTACTCTGTTCAAATCTTCCTGGTTACGAAGCTTTGTCAAGTTTATCTTATTCCTATTTGAGACCTATGTTTAAAACTTACACCTCACAACAACCATGTTTGAACAATTTAACAGTTCTCTGTTTTTAAACCGTGTTTAGGGGCGGGGCAGATCCTGGTTCCCGGGGCATCCTGCAGAGTAGGCTGGACACCCTCAGGTCAGACCTGTACCCGTTCAAAAATTCATTTCGCGAGTAAAAGCGAGGACGCGGGCGTCACCCCGCATCGTTATTTTCCTTACTCATCAGTTTAAGGCATGAGGAGCTCATTCCTGCTCCGCCACACTGACGCACCGCGGCGGGCTGCTCGGGGACGGTGAGCTCGGGATCACCGCAGGGCATTGTGGGATATCCCCTCCTCCTCAGGGGCTCCAGGTGAGCTCCTCATTTGCATATGCTTTCAGTTGGGGGTAGGGGGTGGGGTCTTTAACAGAACAAATTCCACTGCAGAATAAACTCAAACTCACAACATTTATATTAAACATATCAAAAGTATTTGAAAATATATATTTTGAAATCCAGCCTGTTGGCTAAGATCAAGTGTAGTATCTGTTCATATCAGATAGTATAAGACAACATGCTCCATGGAACCAGATGCCAAGCTGAGAAGTGTAGGCTTTGAGAGCTTTAAAATTATTATAAAGTTTTTTATAGGAATGATAAAAAGAGTAACCTTGTAAAACATAATACTGGTGAAAAAAACATTTAAAATTGATATTATATGATCAAGTCAAGTCAAGAGGCTTTTATTGTCATTACATCAGAGTACAGGTACACAGTGTATCGAAATTACATTCCTCAGGATCCATGCACTGTAAACAATGACTACTAAAAAGTCAATTCAAATCATTTACGGAAATTCGTTGCTTCAAATGAATTAAGTTTTTTTAGTCAGTTATAATACGTTATGGAGTTGAACAAACATTCATCGTTAAGTTCAACAGACAAACCACAAGTACAACTCAAAATGTTGTATCTTACTTGTTTAAGTACATTATGCTTATTATTATTTTCCTATTAAGTTATTTTCTCTCAACATATGGATACTGTAGTTGTTTTGTATAGCCAAAAATTCTAAATTAAAGGGGTACCACTAAAAATAAGTAAAATAAATTGAATTAACCTAGACCCTTAACAAGAGCAATCACTTATTAACAAAAGCTAACTATTTTTAAAGCAAGACCAACACAGAATTAGCAGCTCTAAAAACAATGCTTGTTTCTTGTATGTCCTACAACATTAAGGCCAAGCAGATCATCACGACATATGCCTATGAAGTTCAACTAAGGTAGCCCAGGGGGATTCTCTACACACTGGTGGTGAGTAAGAAAAAATGGGGGGACACACCCAGTATGCAAATAGATTGTGCCAGAAGCCAATGGAAAAGAAGCTGCCAATGGCAACAGACTTGGTTCAACTCAAAGATCTTTGTATGCTTTCAGCTGCCTCCAAAAAAATCTGTGCTCATCTTGCAGGCATGATTATCTGAAACATCGATCTAAACAACAGCTTCAGATTAAGTGAGATTTGTGTGAGATAAGTGTTTTAGGCCACAAAACCATTCAGTTTAGTGGATCCAAATGATTTGGTGTATGGCTTAAGTTTCTAGCTTTTTGTTGAACAGCACTTTTAAGTCCTAAGTGATTATAATAATTATGACAACAATAATAATACTTATCAATATTATTTAATTATCCCTTTCCACACTGCAAGAACTCATTAAAAGACATAAGAATATAATAAAAACAAGACAACCGTGTGTAATGTAAATAAAGTTTAATATAAGCAAGGCAAATAAAATAATTAGTGCCAAATGAAAAAAAGCAATCACTAGAGTGGAAAAACATGAAATAATAGAGAATAAGATGATAAAATCCTGAACCTATCAACTGTTATTAACTCCAGTCCATTCCCTGCACCTATACTAGATTCACCCACTACTTAACCAGCTCTTCCCAGGGGTCAACAGGTAGGCACCTCCCTTCAACAGCGACCTAACGACGCCTCTAGAATCCTGAACAGTAAGACCCACTCCCCTCCAAGCTCACTTCACAGACCTAACTATCACATGGAGACAGACCATTTATTCCACCCTATAACCACAGTCTTCCATTAAAACCCAGAGCCTGACACAGAGCCTGCTTTTGCACACCGCTCCACGTCTTATACTACACTTAAACTAGGGGGAGCTAAAATCCATTTGCCACTTTATGTCTCTAGCTTTATGCTTTCCTCAAATTCCATTAATTTCAGTAAATCTGTGCAAATCTTGCCAAAATACACTTCTTTTTTTACCTTCTGCTCTCCTTAATCTCTACCCCTGATATCTTAATAACCTTTTACCTCATTACTCCCTCATTTCCACTACAATCTCAGTGATCTGTACTGCTCAACGGGTTTATCTATCTTTGTCTGCTCTCTGTTATTAGGTCTGGACTCTTTTTTCTTCCTCTCTGTTTAACCCACTTCTCTACAGATTTCATAACCTTGTGCTCCACCTATGAGTGATCTTCCACTCCTGCTCTCTGATGCAGAATCCTTGAGTTTTAAATCCAACCATTTTAACAAAGCAATGCACACATGACATTTATTTTCCATAGTATCAGTTAAATTTAGTTTTAAAGAATGCTGTGAAGCAGCGTCACAGATATCCGGGTCCGAGCCTCTTTTGAGCAAGCCAAAGGCGACAGCGGCAAGGAAAAACTCCCTCAGATCAGCAGGAAGAAACCTTGAGAGGATCCAGGACTCAAAAGAAGAAACCATCCTCCTCTGGCCGACACCGGATACCTCAACTACTATCATGCAGAATATGAACCAAAATAAAAAACAAAACCACTAACATCGTGTTTAAACCAATGGCTGTATAAAACATGAACTCTTTAATTTAATTTATTTCAACAGTAAATCTGCAGTTCATGTTTTTTAGTTACAAAACCAAAACCTCTACCGGAGCTCAGCTCTAACTGCGAACTGGAACTACTACAGTAATGTTTAAGTTCTATCCATTTGCCTGTATAAAACAAGAGCAAATGTAAATACAAATCTTTGTGTATAATATTTTAGTGTACAGCGACGTAAAAAAATGGTTTTGCTTTTTATTTTGGAACATATTTTGTGCATGTTCCTATGGAGAATTAATGTCATGTGTGCACAGCATTTCACAGTTTTTCCACTGTAGTGATTGCCTTTCAATTTTAAACTAAGCTCAATATACTTTAAACTATCTCTGCTCTTTGTGCTGATGATCTTTTGGTGATTTTCTCCGCGATCTGAAAAACAGAACAATACAAATCAGTTTGATATGTGTCTTCATTCTCTTTAGAATATTTCTAGGTGCATCATAGTAGCTTTTCTTCAGATTTCTCTATAAAAACTCAGCAATCATTTCCTCTCCTCCCTGACTAACCACTACCTGGGCTGGGAAGCTGGGCATAAACCACTTGTGCTTTAAGATCTGCTGTAAACTTGGCCTCGAAATTGGTTTGCGCTGCAGACACCATCTAACTAGATCGCAGAACTCTAAACAGAGTGATGGGATTGGATGGAAGAAAGATGTTTCACATTTATCATCTTTTATTCTCATGATTTCGACATTTACAAAAAATACCATTAAAAATACATGTTATGAGATTAAGAATTTTACATTTCAGGACAGCTATAAAGTTTTAACTCTGCATATTCTTATATACTTATATGCTTATTGATATCAAACTAGAGACTTTTAATTTGTGCTTCTCTGCAATTAGTTACAAGGTTAAAGCTGATAGTCAGTGTGTGTTTTTCTCTGATTCATCAGGATGCTCTCATTTATCTTACCATCTGACAGGTCGTCTTTAAAGCGCAGAGGACCGCCAATGATTTCACTTTCATCTTTAAATGGTACAGATCCACAGACCATCTCGTACAGTAGCACTCCCAAAGACCACACTGTTGCAGGAGTGGCGCAGTACCTCCCTGTTATGAAGAACTCAGGTGGGCAGTATTGAAAGGTGCCTGAGAAAATAAAAGACAAAGAAAAACTGAGCTGAGCACAGAACTTCATTTATACTGTTTAAGTGACGATGGGACACTAGGGTATTCTTAGGATCATATTTTTTAAGGTAGTGTTTGAATTTTGACTCCATCTTACCTTCAAAATAATTGTATCCAGATCTTTTGATTAAATCACCACAGCCAAAATCGATCAGTTTGATCTCTGTGGTCTCCATGTTGATCAATATGTTCTCTAATTTGATGTCTCTGTGGATGACACCTCGCTTTTGGCACTCAAACACTGCCTGCACTACCTGCAACATAAATATTCTGGCCATTTCTTCACTAAGAGAGCCTCCATATATGTCAATTAAGGTATCCAGGCCTTTGCAAGGATAAGGGCGCTCTAGAATCAAAATATAGCGCTTAGGCTCATCAAACCACTGGATGAGTCGTATGACACTATCAACAGGTGTTTCACTCATCTTCTGCATCACGGCCACTTCTACAGGAATGGACCTGGAATCTTCAGGCTGCAGAAACATGGAGTACAATACATGGAATTAGTTAAATAGTAAATGCAGAGAAGAACATATAAAGTTTAGGACTTTAGGACTATGTTACTGCTAATATGATTTTTGATCATGTTTTGAACGTACGTTTTGGATGTATCGATCATCCTCCAGTTTCCGGACAAATTTTATGGCCACCTAAAAAAACAAAGACAATAAATGGATTAAAGATTATTAGGATTAAAAAGGAAGTATGTGAGATAATAAAGTTATAGAGTTATGGTCAGGAACCTGTAGGCCATCGGAAACACGCGTTCCTGCAAAGACCGATCCAAACCCTCCTTCGCCGAGTTTCTCTCCAACAGTGTAGAGAGATTCGAAGGTATCTGTGGAAAATAATGTTAAAACTGATTGTTACCAATATTTTAATGATTTAGCATAAGTTTACGTATTAATATTACTGATTATGAAGGATGCATGGGAATCAAGTTTCTGTGAATATTTAACATTTTGATAATTACCATGTTTTTTGGACTGTAAGTTCACTTAAAATCCTTTTATTTTCCCAAAAATCTTAAGTGTGCCTTAAAATCCAGTGTATATTGTGTAAGTATGTATATTTTACCAGCCTTGTGTATAATAAAAATACACCAGAAAATACGTGTTTATTTATAGTGAGAAAAATACGATACAGTTCTCTTAGAACTAAATAAAATTTAAATATAGCACAATTTAATTGCATGCAGTGGTCTGGATAATGAGCTAACCTGGCTTGTTGGCTTTTCGCAGTCTGGGACTTCTCCTCTGAATGCGCCTCTGTTTCCTGGGCTGTTGTTCTACTTTGGGCTTCTTTCTCTTTCTTTCGAAGAAATCAGATTTGGGAAGATCATCTGTTTGTTGGAAAATCTCCTCCTCGTCTTCTCTCTTCCTCTTTCCTCTCCTTAATCCAAACTCCTCCATCTTCTTCTGATGAACTTAAAGATAACAAGCCTAACTGCTTCTTCTGCTGCTTCCTCCTCAGTGAGGCAGGATGAAATGTAAGGATTTAGAATATAGATGCTTTATATATGACACTATGACATCATCAGTAGAATGAGGTGCTTGGTTGCCATGGTGATGAATAGACCTTCACAGTCAACTGGCAGCATAGGCGTGCACACATAGACATCCAACTCTGCCCTTCATTAACCAAAGTGCCCTTTTGAAACTTCGTTTTTTTTGTTTAAATATTATTATTATTATTATTAAGATTTTACTGAAGCCGTGTTGAAATGATCTTTTGAAAACCTGAGCTATTAAAAACGAGTGAAAACAGAATGCCCTGAAATCAGCTCACACACACGACACCGCTCTCTTCCTCTGTCACGTGACCCCGCGCGGTCGCGCAAGCACAGGCCAATCACGAAGCCGGTTCAGGAAGAAAGTCCCGCCTCTTAATAGAAACAGCCAATCAGCTCGCTGTTTTGCGGAGCGCGGAGGAGAGTGGAGGATTTATAAAGTTTTCTTTTTTAGATTCAGCAGCGGGGTGCAGCGAGCTGACGTTAAAACAGATCTGGATGTACAGCGATTTTTCTAAAAGGTAACGGAGCTTACCATTTACACTGTTATGAGATTATTTCTGATAGCTGGTTAAAAATAAACGACTCAAAACGCACAGATCAAACCCTCTGTGAGCTTGTGATAGTCATTGTGACTTGTAGACTAGGATTACTGTAAATTATAATGAAGGAAAATTATTTTAGCTAGTTTAACTAGTTAGCTAGAAGCTGGATGTAGTGGATAAACATAATTTAGTACAATACTTTATGTAGGTAGTTTAAAGCAGTTTCTTAACCCATCCATATGATCAGCTAATAAACTCTCATTTATTGAGTTTACCTGTTAAAATCCCTTAGCCCCTTAGATTTACTAATGGAATATATCTGGTCCTTTAGTAAAAGCTCATTTAACAACAGACTAGGAGGGTTTGGGTCATCTAAAGTTTATATTAACATCTGCTAATAATCTCTATGAAACATAAGATTACATTTGCGTAAAAGTCCACCATCATAAGTACTTTTAGTCGAAAAAAGGTGGCGTAAATGTAAATATACAAATGTACAACAGAATTGACATGCCAATACATAATAATAGTAATAATAATAATATCTGTTATATTCTTTTAAACATTAGGTGATACCTCATCAGTTGTTTTTCATATATTTATATATAGTTCAGACATTGCACGTATATATTTTTTTATCAACAGTAAATGTAAAGTGGAGTAACATGTTTAGGTTGTAAAGTGACCTTTACTTGGATGTAATAAATAATAAACAGAAGTACAAAAAGAATGGTTTATTTGTGATTAAAGGTAATTCCACAAATGTTGTTTTAAGAGACTATAAAATGGGCTTATTCAAATGAGCAGATTACTTTATATTATATTATAATTATATTACATTATAGATGTGTTCCCTCCCCAATATCAAACCTGCTCCTACGTCCTTGCTAGCAAGTCACACTAGATGCACTGCAGCAGCAGTTCAGTTCAGCGAGTCTTCAGCACAGCACGCACGGCAACAGTCCCACCAGCCACGTAACATACACATCAAGTAAAATCCTACCGTTTGCCCTCTAAACCCAACCTGAAATCAGTTTGTTGTGCAGTAATATGTCTCATACAGCACCAAACTACTATGTATTTTATCAGTTGGTGGTGTGACATTTTTCCATTGACAACTCACGTCTAGAGAATGTTACAAATAAAAGTCAATTTTCATTCAACATGTGCGTGCAATTTTTTTATAATGAAGTGTTCCACATGCACTAAAAAGTGCCCTTTTTCCCCCCTGAGCACTTGCCCCCCAAAATATCTGTGCACGCCACTGACTGGCAGTGTTCTAAACGTTCCAGAATAAAGTTTAATGGGATGCTCTACAAATGTTACATGGCCTTATTCAAAGTTCCTTTAGTGTTAGAAGAAAATATCCCCACGGTAACGTGTACCATAACCCCATTTTAATACTGTTATATTTGTGTTCATTTGCATTTATACTAAATGTTTCTTTCTTTACTGTTTTTGTTTATTTGCATTTATCGGAGTAGAGTTTAGTTACTTTATGTGTATACAGTGAGTTTTTTTTATGTATATAATTCTGCATTTTAGTAATATTTGCCTTATTGCCTATTGATTCGCATTAATAAAATATTTTTATGACTGTTTTGTACTTGTATTCTGATAGTGTTTTACTGTCTTTGTTTACTTTCATTATTTAAATAAAATATGCCCCAGAAATGAATTATGTACTAAAACTTAAATTAAGTATTTACTGATTTATATTTTGATAATGTTTAAAGTAAAAAGAAAAACCTTTACACATTGAATTAAAAAGCATAATATTTTTGAAATAAACTTAATACTTAATAAAATATTAAGCCAGTTCAGGAAGTACGCAGATGGAGGGTCTATGATTAATCACAATACAGCAGGCTTAATATTTTCTGTATTCCAGGTAAAAATATACAAGTCCTTTTTAAAATATATCTGCAAGAAATTGTAGTATATTAAGTATAACTGAAAATTATATTGACAAAAAATATAATACATGGATTAATATATCAGTGTTAAAGTTAAAAATAAATGACAATGTACAGTAAATCAAAACAGTAAATCAAGTTTAATTTACCTTAAGCATTTGATCATGAGTGGCAGAAGTGGGTTTTTTAGGAGATCAAATCAAATGAACAAATTCATTGATCAGCCACCACAGTGATATCTGAGGGGTCTTGAATGAAGCGAGCTAACTCAGTTAGCCAATTTTATGGTACCATCCTTGCTTATTTTGTTCTAATTCAGTTCTGCAAACGAGGCTAAACTTAAGCCTTGCTTAGTCACTATAGGAACAGATGCCTTTGGCCAAACCTGCTCTGTACCAGGCTAGAATTAAACCTGCTCTGTACCAGTCTGTAATTAAACCTGCTCTGTACCAGTCTATAATTAAACCTGCTCTGTACCAGGCTAGAATTAAACCTGCTCTGTACCAGTCTGTAATTACACCTGCTCTGTACCAGGCTAGAATTAAACCTGCTCTGTACCAGTCTGTAATTAAACCTGCTCTGTACCAGGCTAGAATTAAACCTGCTCTGTACCAGTCTATAATTAAACCTGCTCTGTACCAGTATAGAGTTAAACCTGCTCTGTGCCAGTCTATAATTAAACCTGTTCTGTACCAGTCTATAATTAAACCTGTTCTGTACCAGTTTATAATTAAACCTGCTCTGTACCAGTCTATAGTTAAAGCTGCTCTGTACCAGTATAGAGTTAAACCTGCTCTGTACCAGTCTATAATTAAACCTGTTCTGTACCAGTCTATAATTAAACCTGCTCTGTACCAGTCTATAATTAAAACTGCTCTGTACCAGTCTATAATTAAACCTGCTCTGTACCAGTCTATAATTAAATCTGTTCTGTACCAGTCTATAATTAAACCTGCTCTGTACCAGTCTATAATTAAACCTGTTCTGTACCAGTCTATAATTAAACCTGCTCTGTACCCGTCTATAAATAAACCTGCTCTGTACAAGTCTAGAGTTAAACCTGCTCTGTACCAGATTAGAATAAAACCTACTCTGTACCAGTCTAGAGTTAAACCTACTCTGTACCAGGCTATAATTAAACCTGCTCTGTACCAGGCTAGAATTAAACCTGCTCTGTACCAGGCTAGAATTAAACCTACTCTGTACCAGTCTATAATTAAACCTGCTCTGTACCAGTCTAGAGTTAAACCTGCTCTGTACCAGTCTATAATTAAACCTGCTCTGCACCAGATTAGAATAAACCTGCTCTTTACCAGTCTAGAGTTAAACCTGCTCTGTACCAGGCTAGAATTAAACCTGCTCTGTACCCGTCTATAAATAAACCTGCTCTGTAAGTCTAGAGTTAAACCTGCTCTGTACCAGATTAGAATTAAACCTGCTCTGTACCAGTCTATAATTAAACCTGCTCTGTACCAGTCTAGATTTAAACCTGCTCTGTACCAGGCTAGAGTTAAACCTGCTCTGTACCAGTCTATAATTAAACCTGCTCTCCACCAGTCTAGAGTTAAACCTGCTCTGTACCAGGCTAGAGTTAAACCTGCTCTGTACCAGTCTATAATTAAACCTGCTCTCCACCAGTCTAGAGTTAAACCTGCTCTGTACCAGGCTCGAGTTAAAGGAGGCCGAAGGCCGAGTGCCAAAGATCAGCACAGCAGTGCCAATATTATAGGTTCTACCACAAACCTCTAGTGTATTATTGCGATTATACCACAGTTCCATTATCACTGTTTATCAAAAGATTTTGAGTTAAACAGGACTAGCAAATGTGATCGGTTTGGTCACATTTTTTTAACACTCCGCGTGTTAAAATAGTTCCATAGCTGCTCTGCTTTAGCTGCAGTGTACGCTCTGTATTATCTGCCATTTCAGTCAAAATAATGGAAATCTGAGCGTACAGCATTTCTGCACTGTGCCTATGGGCTAGGGGTGTCACGATCTCGATATTTTATCGAAATCGAATCGAAATGAGGTCACGATCTCGAGTATCGAAGTCAAAAAGAGGATCGACGATCCCTCCCGCGCGCGCTACGCAAATAGCGCAGCGCGCTACGCAAATGGCGCGGCACCAACACAGCGCATCCTATTCATTTAAATAGAGATAGCCACTGCATGAGCGCAGTCGGCGGGAGTGTGATCACTGTTTTTATCTGTCCAACGGGGAGGGGGGGCGGGGGTTGGGCGCGCAGGTTTTGTATCTGTATCTAACGGAGGGGTGGGTGCGCGCAGGTGAGAGCGTGTGAACTCGCTGAAATGCGTGTGTCAGTGTGACTTGAGAACACTGACTATAGATCACAGTGAGGTGGATTAAAAATCTTAAACTTATAATTGACTACACCTGTTGCTTTCCATTGAATTAAAAAAACATCTTTCTCTCAGATAAAGTAAACACAAGCGTGTTTCTGACTAAAATAAAAGCTTTTCAGGAGAGATATAAGTTATGTGTAAATATTTATAAGACAATACCCACATCACTTATCTAACCAGCCTGTACTGATTTCTGCCCCCCAATAATGCTTTCAATAACCTCTTGTAACCCCTGGGAGCCAGGGGTTACACTCTAATAGCCTTTAATAGTCTTCAGTAGCCTTTAAAAGACTTACCTGGCGGCCGTGGTGTGTCCACTAAACTCCGTAGTTATAAACATCCTGAGGTTAGCAGCGCGCTAACTGACCTGTTTATAATGTAATCCGAGCAGTGACTCCGTGTCGGCTGTTCTAACCTGCTGCTGTTAGCTGCTTGGGCTGAAAGATGAACTGTAGTGAGCTGTATTATCCGGTTAGTGGGGTTAAAACCTTTATTTGTTTACAGAAACAGTAAAAACGGACTGGCTGAGCTCTGTAGCCCGTGGCTGGGCTGTACTGAAGTAGTGACTGAGTGAAGAGAGCGGGGCTTGTGCTGCTGCTGCTAGTGGTTGGATGAAGAACTGCAGCTTCATGTAACGAGCAGTTTCACCAGCCATCCACACACAGCTCTGATAAACTGCTTGTTTTAATAGTGCACACTGTTGCTACCAAAAAAAGTCACTAGATGGCATTACCATATATATCTTAATAAATAATATTTATAATAATAATAATAATAATAATAATAAATATATTATTTAAATTTTATGAGGCATAAAATAATAACAAGAAAAAAAAACAAGAAAATCGAGAATCGAATCGAATCGTGACCCTCAAATCGAAAATGAAATCGAATCGAGGATTTAGAGAATCGTGACACCCCTACTATGGGCACAGTGGTGTTTAATCATATCGCATTAGGTTGGTAAGCGCTGCATCGTCGCTGGGTTACCTGTATGTGGCGGAGTAATACATGGAGAGCTTTGGTTACAGTGCATTATGGCTTATATTGTCACTCATAAAACCCCTCTCAGCCAATCAGATTGCAGGATCGGAACTAACTGTGTTATAATTTTTAAAAAATCATAATAAATCCATAATATTCAAGGTAAAATACACATTTTAGTTGTGTCCCTGGGTTTCACCCATAGCCATCATTTAGCTATTTTTCATGTATTTTGCTAATTCTATGCTAAACACTTATTCCTGTTACTTTAATTCCTGTTACTCTGTGCACATGGAAACCCCAGACTACATAAAAAACTGTGTCAAATTTTATCAAATGTAGAAAACGTTCTTAAACTAGCAGAATAAATATGCAAATGAGGAGCTCACCTGCAGCCTATGAGGAGGAGGGGATATCCCGCAATACCCTGCGGTGAATCCGAGCTCACCTCACCGTCCACGAGCAGCCCGCCGCGGTGCGTCAGTTCGGCGGAGAGGAAATTAGCTCCCCATGCCTTAAACTGATGAGTAAGGAAAATAACGATGCGGGGTGACGCCCGCGTCCTCGCTGATACTCGCGAGCTGATTTTTTGAACGGGTACAGGTCTGACCTGAGGGTGTCCAGCCTACTCTGCGGGACGCCCCGGGAACCAGGATCTGCCCCGCCCCTTAAACCCGGTCTAAAAACAAAAAAATATATTTTAGGGTGATTACGTGATAAATGTTTTATAAGACCGCGCGATTTAGAAAAGACTTTCAACAGATTAAAGTCTGACACTCCCCCAGTGGCGTGCAATTAAATTAGTGGGTACCCCTTCTGCAACACCCTCCTTCACTTAGTTATATGAGCTTATTGTACATTTACAGCCCAAAAACACAGCTCCACTACAACTACAAAATTAATACTTAATTTTCCTACAAGTAAAGCCAGCCAACTAATATCACTCATTTGTATGCCTAGACGCCAGGTCAGCCAAAACATTAAGTACACACAAAAACTCACCAGTTAGACGGCCTATTATTGTAAATTAGTTTCACACTGAAGGGCAGCCTTTAAAAAGGCTTTTTAATATGATATGACACAATATTTGTCTCTTTTACCGTTGCAATTCCATTATAGTTTACTTACGCTTACTACTGAACTAATCCAGCATGTGCCCCGTTTTACACTAAGCAATGCGTAATAGCACCTTTAGCAGAGCAGCGAGAAGGAGTTAGACAGCTATGACCCCGCACCCGCAGTGAAAATCATGAATCTGATTGGTTAGATTATCATTGACTTTGCCAATAAACTCATTACTACACCCTTCTCAAAATCCGGAGAAGGGTCCACGCAGACACAAGGGGGCAGAAGTCATTTAAAAAGCTTTGATTGGTTAGAACTGCTGTCAGTCAGATAAGAGTCTTTTAGCAACTGAAAAACGCAGACTAATGCTTTGAATTACTTGCTGTTTTTTATTTTAGTTAAATTATAAAATATACGCTTATAGTTTACAATAACTATATATAATATATTTCCTGATTAAATCTTACATAATGATTTACATGCACCTATTATCACCCCTTCTCTTACCGCACACCACTGCTAAAGACTAGTTACAGGCTAAGATTTAGCGAAGACTGGGAATCTCTATTTGCAACTAGATTCTTTCAGAGTTTATTTCCATTCATGCTTTTGGTGGAGTTTATATACAATATATATTACATATTAAGTTACAAATAATGTGTATATCAATACTGTGATTTTATTTAATTTTTTTAGTTCATGATATTTTTTAGTATCATATAATATTTAATATACATTTTATGTCCAGCTCTGCCTATATGCTTCATTACCCCCTTTTTTTGCTACAACCTTGTATAGCAAAGAATCAGTTTCATTGCTATACATTTGCCTCAGTCAAATTAATGCAATAAAGAACATCATTCTTGCAAAATGCGTATTTATTAATCCTGTTTGTATCAAAAATAACACTGCACAATAAGACAAAATAGTGCAACATAAAAATAAATAAATAAATAAAATGATTTTTAAGTGCTACCTGTGTTTAAAATACTGTACATATTAAAGTAAGAACCATATCAGGTATATTAACTGCACTAAGTGTTCTTTTTTAAATCGTTGTAAAATATTCTTGCCTTGCGGATTCCCATAGCTTTCCTAGCCTCAAGACCTGCGATAATATTAAACAGGGTTAATTTTATCTGAACACCAGGACAAAAACTTGTGATTTTATCCAGACACTGGAAATTTGTCTGTGACAGTGAAATTAGGTTTAAGATCGGCATAAGCTGTGTATGAGGTCTAAACAATTTTATTAAATCAATTATCACAATTATTTGTTTAGTAGATGTGATAAAAGCTATATTTGTTTTGGAATTCTAAGTAAAAGGATTGTGAATTTTGTAGCAGAACGATCCGAAGTTCATATAAAAAATATTTAAGTTAAAAAAAGTAAAATGCTAACCACAAGCTAGTGTGTTAGCGATAAGCTAATGTGTTAGTCACAAAAAGTAATAACATAGCCCTGATTTTAAGATCAAAATAAACTAGTATTAATTTAGCCTTAACATAATGTGCTTACCAAGTGGTAATATCTTCACCTAGATAACAGTGCTTATAAAAAACACACATTAAAATGTGTAATTCAGCGGTTATTCATCTTCCTAATAGAAGGTTAATATAAACAACAATGTAGCCTTCTGTTCACAAGCTATAGCATGGGGCATTATGGGCTATATGATGTTTTTTCATGGGGTCCAGGTGAGCTCCCTATTTGGATATTATTAGCTACTTTTGTTTTGTACCTCCAGCACTAAATCTACAGAATCTCTAAATTTGTTTTAGTAAAGCCTCTGAGAAACACTGTCTTCACCTCCATCATTACATGCTCTGTTCTGTTTAATAAATAAAACAAGCAGTAATTTCCAGTGGTTGTAATGCTAAAACTGATTGTAATTTTAGATTCTGTTAACTGATTTCATACTTTTCTGATGATATGTCCATGACAAATAAAATTTTTAGAACTCATGCACAGCTTATGCCAATCTTACACCTAATGATTTTCAAGCGTTTTTCAATGTCGCAGACAATTTCAAGAGTCGGAAGATGATCACAAGTTTTTGTCCAGGTGTTCAGATAAAATCAACCGTGTTTAATATTATAGCACTTCTTGAGACTTGGCTTATGCAATCAGTGAGGTGAACAATGGCGACAACTAATAGGAGAGCTATGGGAAGCTGCAAGGCAAGAATATCATACATGATTGTTTACAATCAATAAAAAAAACACATTTTGATGTTAACATACCTGCATTGGTTCTTATTTAATATGTACAGTATTTCAAACACAGGAAGCACTTTAAAGTCACTATCGTTTTATTTTGCACACTTTTGTCTATCTAAAACTAAGGCAAATGTATAGCAGTGAAACTGTAATTCTTTGCTGTACAAGGTTGATAAGGTCGTAGATAAAAAGGCGGTAAAAGAAGCTTATAGGCAGAGTTGAACACGAAACGTATTCTATTAAAAAATATCAAGAACTAACAATGTGGCAGAAAAATAAACTGTTAATGGGGACAAAAGTTGTCAGTCTCTGATAAATCAGTATTGAAATACACATTATTTGTAAGTTAATATGTAACATGTATTGTATATAAACTCCAAAACCAGAAGCATGATGGAAAATAATCTCAGAAAGACTCTAGTTACACACCCAATCGTTGCAAAATCTGAGCCTGTGACAAATGTTTAGAGATGAGATAGAGTGTCTGGGGTTTGTTAAAAATCTTTTCAAAGTCGCACAGTTTTATAAGACATTTATCGTATAACCGCACTATCATATATTTTTTCTGTTATAGACACTGTCTTGAGGCGGGGCATATCCTGGTTCCCGGGGCGACCTGCAGAATAGGCTGGACACCCTCAGGTCAGACCTGTACCCGTTCAAAAATTCAGCTCGCGAGCATCTGCGAGGACGCGGGCGTCATCCCGCATCGTTATTTTCCTTACTCATCAGTTTAAGGCATGAGGAGTTGATTCCCGCTCCGCCGGACTGACGCACCGCGGCGGGCTGCTCGGGGACGGTGAGCTCGCGATTACCGCAGGGCATTGTGGGATATCCCCTCCTCTTCAGGGCAGGGGCTCCAGGTGAGCTCCTCATTTGCATATGCAGATTTTCAGAGGGGGGATGGGAGCTACCCCTGAGTCTCATTCATATTAAAACTAGTAATTAAAATTAGTAGTCATTCACACCAGAACGTTTTCTACATTTGATACAGTTTGGCACAGGAATTATCAGGAATTAGTGTTTAGTATAGAATTAGCAAAACACATGAAAAATAGCTAAATGGTGGATATAAGTGAAACCCAGGGACACAACTAAAATGTGTATTTTAACTTAAATATAATGGATTTATTGTGAAAAAAATATTTTAAAGGGTAGATGGGAGTCTGAGTCACACCACAATGCAAAAAAAAAATCCCAAGGATTTTATTAATTATATTTCATGGTAAGGTTTATAGTTAAAGAGTGGGGACATGTTACAAATGCTATTTTTCAGTGTTGTTAGTAGTTTTTATTATTATTGCTTTGATTACATATCTTACTTTTGCAATTAGGTCCCGCTGTACAATGTACAAGACACTATGCGTAATAATAAAATTTATTTTAAAGTTATTTTGTGTGCACATTTATACATGTAATTTCATGTGGACAGTCAGTGAATGGCCTTTATGACAAACAAACGTATAAATAAAATTGTTCATTTACTCTGAGCTGGTATGTTTAAAATGCAGAGCAAAGCTGTGGGATTTGTTCTGTAAGAGACTCAGGTCCAGCTCACCTCCCCCTCTGAAAATCTGCGTATGCAAATGAGGAACTCACCTGGATACCCTGAAGAGGAGGGGATATCCCACAATGCCCTGCGCTGATCCCAAACTCACCGTCCCCGAGCAGCCCGCCGCGGCGCGTCAGTCCGGCGGAGCGGGAATCAGCTCCTCATGCCTTAAACTGATGAGTAAGGAAAATAACGATGCGGGGTGACGCCTGCGTCCTCGCTGGTACTCGCGAGTTGAATTTTTGAACGGGTACAGGTCAGATCTGAGGGTGTCCAGCCTACTCTGCAGGACGCCCCGGGAACCAGGATCTTCCCCGCCCCGAGACAGTGTCTAATAACAGAGAAAATATATAGTAGTGCGGTTATACAACAAATGTCTTATAAAACTGTACGACTTTGAAAAGATTTTTAACAAATCCCAGACACTCTATCTCATCTCTAAACATTAATCACAGGCTCAGATTTTGCAACGACTGAGTGTGCAACTAGAGTCTTTCTGAGATTATTTTCCATCATGCTTCTGGTTTTGGAGTTTATATACAATACATGTTACATATTAACTTACAAATAATGTGTATTTCAATACTGATTTATCAGAGACTGACAACTTTTGTCCCCATTAACAGTTTATTTTTCTGCCACATTGTTAGTTCTTGATATATTTTAATAGAATACGTTTCGTGTTCAACTCTGCCTATAAGCTTCTTTTACCGCCTTTTTATCTACGACCTTATCAACCTTGTACAGCAAAGAATTACAGTTTCACTGCTATACATTTGCCTTAGTTTTAGATAGACAAAAGTGCTTCCTGTGTTTAAACTACTGTACATATTAAATAAGAACCAATGCAGGTATGTTAACATCAAAATGTGTTTTTTTTTATTGATTGTAAACAATCATGTATGATATTCTTGCCTTGCAGCTTCCCGTAGCTCTCCTATTAGTTGTCGCCATTGTTCACGTCCCTGATTGCTAAGCCAAGTCTCAAGAAGTGCTATAATATTAAACATAGTTGATTTTATCTGAACACCTGGACAAAAACTTGTGATTTTCTCCCGACTCTGCGACATTAAAATCGCTTGAAAATCGTTAGGTGTAAGATCGGCATAAGCTGTGCATGAGGTCTAAAAAATGTATTAAATCACAATTATTTGTCATGGACAAATAAACGAAATCAGTCCACAGAATCTAAAATTACAATCAGTTTTAGCATTACAACCACTGGAAATTACCGCTTGTTTTATTTATTAAACAGAACAGAGCATGTAATGATGGAGGTGAAGACAGTGTTTCTCAGAGGCTTTACTAAAACAAATTTAGAGATTCTGTAGATTTAGTGCTGGAGCTACAAAACAAAAGTAGCTAATAATATCCAAATAGGGAGCTCACCTGGACCCCATGAAAAACCATCATATAGCCCATAATGCCCCATGCTATAGCTTGTGAACAGAAGGCTACATTGTTGTTTATATTAACCTTCTATTAGGAAGATGAATAACCGCTGAATTACACATTTTAATGTGTGTTTTTTATAAGCACTGTTATCTAGGTGAAGATATTACCACTTGGTAAGCACATTATGTTAAGGCTAAATTAATACTAGTTTATTTTGATCTTAAAATCAGGGCTATGTTATTACTTTTTGTGACTAACACATTAGCTTATCGCTAACACACTAGCTTGTGGTTAGCATTATACTTTTTTTACTTAAATATTTTTTATATGAACTTCGGATCTTTCTGCTACAAAATTCACAATCCTTTTACTTAGAATTCCAAAACAAATATAGCTTTTATCACATCTACTAAACAAATAATTGTGATAATTGATTTAATAAAATTGTTTAGACCTATACACAGCTTATGCCGATCTTAAACCTAATTTCACTGTCACAGACAAATTTCCAGTGTCTGGATAAAATCACAAGTTTTTGTCCTGGTGTTCAGATAAAATTAACCCTGTTTAATATTATCGCAGGTCTTGAGGCTAGGAAAGCTATGGGAATCTGCAAGGCAAGAATATTTTACAGCGATGTAAAAAAGAACACTTTGTGCAGTTAATATACCTGATATGGTTCTTACTTTAATATGTACAGTATTTTAAACACAGGTAGCACTTAAAAATCATTTTATTTATTTATTTATTTATTTATTTTTATGTTGCACTATTTTGTCTTATTGTGCAGGGTTATTTTTGATACAAACAGGATTAATAAATACGCATTTTGCAAGAATGATGTTCTTTATTGCATTAATTTGACTGAGGCAAATGTATAGCAATGAAACTGATTCTTTGCTATACAAGGTTGTAGCAAAAAAAGGGGGTAATGAAGCTTATAGGCAGAGTTGGACATAAAATGTATATTAAATATTATATGATATTAAAAAATATCATGAACTAAAAAAATTAATAAAATCACAGTATTGATATACACATTATTTGTAACTTTATATGTAATATATATTGTATATAAACTCCACCAAAAGCATGAATGGAAATAAACTCTGAAAGAATCTAGTTGCAAATAGAGATTCCCAGTCTTCGCTAAATCTTAGCCTGTAACTAGTCTTTAGCAGTGGTGTGCGGTAAGAGAAGGGGTGATAATAGGTGCATGTAAATCATTATGTAAGATTTAATCAGGAAATATATTGTGGCGTGTGTGTGGCTGCTGTGTGCCTGTCTCTGTGTGCCCGCCTCTGTGTGCCTGTCTCTGTGTGCCCGCCTCTGTGTGCCTGTGTGTGAGTGGATGTCAGGTGTGGGGCATCCCTTTTAGGTGGGGTTATGCAGAGTGGTGGGCACCACTCTGAATCTACCATCCGGTAGATTCCTAGTTGGTTTAGTGACCTTAGGGCTGTTTATGCTGTGTGAGCAGTTGGGTTTTGCGCTCCTAGCCTTGTCAAAGACTGTAAGTGAGCGGCAAGCCTGTTAATAAAGAGCTGTTGAGTACTTGCAATGAGTCTCACGAGTTCTCCTTCCTCTTCCACGCCACAATATTATATATAGTTATTGTAAATTATAAGCGTATATTTTATAATTTAACTAAAATGAAAAACAGGAACTAATTCAAAGCATTAGTCTGCGTTTTTCAGTTGCTAAAAGACTCTTATCCGACTGACAGCAGTTCTAACCAATCAAAGCTTTTTAAATGACTTCTGCCCCCCTGTGTCTGCGTGGACCCTTCTCCGGATTTTGAGAAGGGTGTAGTAATGAGTTTATTGGCAAAGTCTTATGACAATCTAACCAATCAGATTCATGATTTTCACTGCGGGTGCGGGGTCATAGCTGTCTAACTCCTTCTCGCTGCTCTGCTAAAGGTGCTATTACGCATTGCTTAGTGTAAAACGGGGCACATGCTGGATTAGTTCAGTAGTAAGCGTAAGTAAACTATAATGGAATTGCAACGGTAAATGAGACAAATATTGTGTCATATCATATTAAAAAGCCTTTTTTAAAGGCTGCCCTTCAGTGTGAAACTAATTTACAATAATAGGCCGTCTAACTGGTGAGTTTTTGTGTGTACTTAATGTTTTGGCTGACCTGGCGTCTAGGCATACAAATGAGTGATATTAGTTGGCTGGCTTTACTTGTAGGAAAATTAAGTATTAATTTTGTAGTTTGGAGCTGTGTTTTTGGGCTGTAAATGTACAATAAGCTCATATAACTAAGTGAAGGGGGGTGTTGCAGAAGGGGTACCCACTAATTTAACTGCACGCCACTGGGGGAGTGTCAGACTTTAATCTGTTGAAAGTCTTTTCTAAATCGCGCGGTTTTACAAAACATTTATCATGTAATCATCCTAAAATATTTTTTTTTGTTTTTAGACCGGGTTTAAAGGGCGGGGCAGATCCTGGCCCCTGGGGCGTCCTGCAAAGTAGGCTGGACACTCTCAGGTCAGACCTGTACCCGTTCAAAAATTCAGCTCACGAGTATCAGCGAGGACGCGGGCGTCACGCCGCATCGTTATTTTCCTTACTCATCAGTTTAAGGCATGGCGAGCTGATTTCCGCTCCGCCGAACTGACGCACCGCGGCGGGCTGCTCGTGGACGGTGAGGTGAGCTCGGATTCACCGCAGGGTATTGCGGGATATCCCCTCCTCCTCATAGGCTGCAGGTGAGCTCCTCATTTGCATATTTATTCTGCTAGTTTAAGAACGTTTTCTACATTTGATAAAGTTTGACACAGTTTTTTATGTAGTCTGGGGTTTCCATGTGCACAGAGCAACAGGAATTAAAGTAACAGAAATAAGTGTTTAGCATAGAATTAGCAAAATACATGAAAAATAGCAAAATAGCTAAATGGGCTATGGGTGAAACCCATGGACACAACTAAAATGTGTATTTTACCTTGAATATTATGGATTTATTATGATTTTTAAAAATTATGACACAGTTAGTTCCGATCCTGCAATCTGATTGGCTGAGAGGGGTTTTATGAGTGACAATATAAGCCATAATGCACTGTAACCAAAGCTCTCCATGTATTACTCCGCCACATACAGGTAACCCAGCGACGATGCAGCGCACCTAATGCGATATGATTAAACACCACTGTGCCCATAGGCACAGTGCAGAAATGCTATGTCCTCCAATAGGCGGAACAGGCAAAGAAGCGGCCCCACAAATAAGCCCAGTGATTCGAAAATAAGCATTGTTACAAACATTTATCAGACACTAATTTCAGGTTAGGAGTAGTTGTTTTTATTGAAAAATAAAAGCTTAAGAGTATATATTTTCCAGTCATTATGGGGTATTTTAAGCTGAATGTAAGGTGGACCGATGGGGGGCGCCGAAGTAAACAACAACTTAAAAAAAACAAACATTTTCTTTCAGTTAAACGAGCGCTGCAATTTAAACTACACAGATTTCTCTCCAAAAACTGTTATTGTGTGAGTAAAGCGCTTTTGTTTATTCACGGTACGATCAGATTTCCATTATTTTGACTGAAATGGCAGATAATACAGAGCTTACACTGCGGCTAAAGCAGAGCAGCTATGGAACTATTTTAACACGCGGAGTGTTTCTAACCAAACCGATCACATTTTCTCGTCCTGTTTAACTCAAAATCTTTTGATAAACAGTGATAATGGAACTGTGGTATAATCGCAATAATACACTAGAGGTTTGTGGTAGAACCTATAATATTGGCACTGCTGTGCTGATCTTTGGCACTCGGCCTTCGGCCTCCTTTAACTCGAGCCTGGTACAGAGCAGGTTTAACTCTAGACTGGTACAGAGCAGGTTTAACTCTAGACTGGTACAGAGCAGGTTTATCTCTAATCTGGTACAGAGCAGGTTTAACTCTAGACTTACAGAGCAGGTTTATTTATAGACGGGTACAGAGCAGGTTTAAATCTAGCCTGGTACAGAGCAGGTTTATTTATATCCTGGTATAGAGCAGGTTTAATTGTAGACTGGTACAGAGCAGGTTTAACTCTAGACTGGTACAGAGCAGGTTTATTCTAATCTGGTACAGAGCAGGTTTAACTCTAGACTTACAGAGCAGGTTTATTTATAGACAGATACAGAGCAGGTTTATTTATATCCTGGTATAGAGCAGGTTTAACTGCAGACTGGTACAGAGCAGGTTTAACTCTAGACTGGTACAGAGCAGGTTTATTTATAGACGGGTACAGAGCAGGTTTAACTCTAGCCTGGTACAGAGCAGGTTTATTTATATCCTGGTATAGAGCAGGTTTAACTGTAGACTGGTACAGAGCAGGTTTAACTCTAGACTTGTACAGAGCAGGTTTATTCTAATCTGGTACAGAGCAGGTTTATTCTAATCTGGTACAGAGCAGGTTTAACTCTAGACTTACAGAGCAGGTTTATTTATAGACGGATACAGAGCAGGTTTATTTATATCCTGGTATAGAGCAGGTTTAACTGTAGACTGGTACAGAACAGGTTTAACTCTAGACTGGTACAGAGCAGGTTTATTTATATCCTGGTACAGAGCAGGTTAAACTGTAGACTGGTACAGAGCAGGTTTAATTATAGACTGGTACAGAGCAGGTTTAACTCTAGACTGGTACAGAGCAGGTTTAATTATAGACTGGTACAGAGCAGGTTTAATTAGAGATCTGGTACAGAGCAGGTTTAATTATAGACTGGTACAGAGTAGCTTTAACTATAGACTGATACAGAGCAGTTTTAATTATAGACTGGTACAGAGCAGCTTTAACTATAGACTGGTACACAGCAGGTTTAATTCTAGACTGGTACAGAGCAGGTTTAACTCTAGCCTGGTACAGAGCAGGTCTAATTATAGACTTGTACAGAGTAGGTTTAACTCGAGCCTGGTACAGGGCAGGTTTAATTATAGACCGGTACAGAGTAGGTTTAATTATAGAATGGTACAGAGCAGGTTTAATTCTAGCCTGGTACAGAGCAGGTTTAATTCTAGCCTGGTACAGAGCAGGTTTAATTCTAGCCTGGTACAGAGTAGGTTTAACTCTAGACTGGTACAGAGTAGGTTTTATTCTAATCTGGTACAGAGCAGGTTTAACTCTAGACTTGTACAGAGCAGGTTTAACTATAGACTGGAACAGAGCAGGTTTAACTCTAGACTGGTACAGAGCAGTTTTAATTATAGACTGGTACAGAGTAGGTTTAATTACAGACTGGTACAGAGCAGGTTTAATTACAGACTGGAACAGAGCAGGTTTAACTCTAGACTGGTACAGAACAGTTTTAATTATAGACTGGTACAGAGCAGCTTTAAATATAGACTGGTACAGAACAGGTTTAATTATAGACTGGTACAGAACAGGTTTATTTATAGACTGGCACAGAGCAGGTTTAACTCTATACTGGTACAGAGCAGGTTTAATTATAAACTGGTACAGAGCAGGTTTAATTCTAGCCTGGTACAGAGCAGCTTTAATTACAGACTGGTACAGAGCAGGTTTAATTCTAGCCTGGTACAGAGCAGCTTTAACTATAGACTGGTGTAGCAGAGAAAAAAAGAACTGTTTATAAAGTACTATTATTTTATTTGAATTCGCCAAAATACGTTCTAAAAGGAAATACATATAAACACTTGTTTCTGTAAGCATACAACTCCATCTACTGGTCAGATAGAGTATAGCGTTCTTATGAAAACAGCTACCCTCCATTTTCTAGTTCAGTCTGGTTTTGACTCTGAAAGAGAATGGTAGGTTCAGTTCTACTCTCCATTTTGCTTAAGTGTGCTGGGGTACTTCTAAGTCTAATTTTGTACTAATATTACATAGTATGTACTTTTACTTGAAAAATAAGTACTGGATTGTTTTTTTTCCCAAAATGTTATCTATTTTGAGCTATTTGGCTCCCAGCTTCAACTAATTAATTTAGCAATGTCGACCATGTGGTTGTGATGTATTTGCCTTCTAGCTACAGCTAGTTAACTTAGCATTGTTTACCATGTCGGTTTAATACATTAATTTCTAGCTACAGTAAACTAAGCTATCACTGCTTTTCTTGTGGTCTTAATGTTGAAGCTAATTTTAATAAGAAGCTTATTTTATTTATTTGCGTTTTATAGCTGTTGAGTGTGGAGAAGTCTACTGATAAGCTGCTGTTTTCTGTCCAATTTTATACAACCAGGTATGCATATTGTATTTCCTTGTCCTAGTTTAATATTCAAATGGTTGCAAATTCTTTTTTATTTAATTTTATTTGTTAAAGTTTTTTGTGTAACTCTTTCTCTAAAAAAAATCCAATAATCTGAGCTGTTTAATACTGAAAATATTGAGTCTATGATATAATGAATTATATTGTGCTTATACTGTAATATGTCAGTCTGGTTTTGACTCTGAAAGAGAATGCTGTTGAGTGTGGAGAAGTCTACTGATAAGCTGCTGTTTTCTGTCCAATTTTATACAACCAGACAACCAGTAAATGCTCAGAACCAACTCTGCTGTGCAGTTTCTTTATTGAGGGACCAAGACGAGGGGGTTACAATGGTGCCGTGACTCCGTCTTCCATCAATTCCACAACAGCGTGTTCTACTGTGAGTTATTTCTGGACCAAGGACATTGCAGCACAATAGGACTGCACTTCAAGTAATCCACTCACGTTTTTCAAAACCAGGACTCAGCACATACATTTCCATTTTTTGCTGATATGGCATACATATTGGACTGATTCATCACATCTGTAAAGGCTACTTTTATTTTGTATTTGGGACTTTACATTTGTAATTTCAAGTTTTGCTTTCTTTACCATTTGTTGATTGTGTTTTTTTTTCTCTTTTAAATAATTCCTGAATATATTTTTGTTTCACATTTTTTATTGGAGGAAGAAATTATTCTCAATGCTTACTCTAAATATTTAGTTATTTGGGGAAAATTGTAATGGCTTATTTTCAAGGTAGCCCTATTCTAGCTGGGGGAAAATCTAAGGGATCTGTACATTTTGCAGATACAGGTAGCTGCTCAGCACAGGATTCAGTTGTTATAGATATGCCCAGTACACATAATACTGGTAGGCAACCCCAGTGCTCCTCTACACCTAATCACGCTTTCAATGATAGAGATTCTGACAATGCAGTTAGAGAATTAGGGACAATGGTTGAAGAGCTGGGAAAACACATTGGTGACACTGTCACTGCCAGACTCTTATCTTCGGGGAAGTTTAATGATCGTTCCCGTACTGTAAATGATCACTCCTCGTGCTGCGCTCCCAATGTAGACAACACATCTCTCAACCTCTCAGGGGTTAATGTTATCTTGAACACTGACATAAAGGATCCGCTAATGTTTAGAGGGGATGGGTCAGATGCATGCGACATTAATGAGTGGGTGGAAACAGTACAGGTATACTTAGACAGGTAGACTCAGGGGCAGAGCTAGAGACGTTGTCAAGATTGCTCTACGCAGTGACCCAACTCTAGATGTCACTTGCCACCCTGGTATAATTTATGGCATTCTGAAACAAAACTTTAGCACACTGTCTTACTCGAGCATGCCACTTGCGGATTTTTACAGCACGCTGCCAAAACAAAATGAGTGCCCCATCGATTATTGGGTCCGTGACACAGATAATTTCTCCTGCTAAGGCACCTTCTAACATGAGACTAAACAATGCTGCTGTTTGTGATCATAATGAGTGTTTACATGGTTCAACTCAGGAACTGAAAAACCTCAAGCAGCACTCAGTGGAACCCTCACAAGCTCTGAATCCAGCTAGCCATCCAAGTCTGGATCGCATGACTGATATGCTGTCTAAAGTTTTGGATGTTTTAACCACTAGGGAGCAGCGTCCTCGCCAAACGTACCATAATGCACCCAACAATGCTTCCAACAAAATTCAAGGCTGCCGTGTCTGCCATGATAAGTTGCATACTACATTTTCACACTGCAGAGCTGAACGTTTGTGCTTCGGATGTTATGCACCAGGTCACACCAAACAGAACTGCCCAATAAGCACAGAGCGCAATCAGTCTACTTCTCCTTCGGGAAACGAGAATGCCTGCATTCGGAGAGGGGAAGTGTAGGCTTTGATCACAATACCCTCATGGAAATTCCTGATTTTGAGTGTGTGTATTCTGCTTTTGGTGCAAATGTTCTTGAAACATCTAAGATAGTGGTACAGAACACACAACACGTTAACAACTCAGACAGTCTTTTTTATACTCCTGTAGTAATTAATGGACAATTTACAGTAAGTGCTATGCTTGATACTGGCTCAATGGCCTGCACTGTGAGTGATGCAGTTGCGAACATGCTCATTACTGCTGGTGCTTTGAATGGCACCGTGGATAACAACCCTGACATTGTTCTCATTGGCTGTGGAGGCCAAAGGGCTTTTCCCAAAAGTGTGTGTGATTTGACACTAACTGTCTATGGATGCGATGTTATTGTGCCCACTTTAGTTGTCCCTGGCCAAGTGGATGATTTAATCTTGGGGACAAATGTGATCAAATACATTGTTCACAGACTTAAAGAAACTGACAGATATTGGGAGATAATTTCACGGACACGTGACACGAATTCGGATGATGATGACTTTTTGACTATGCTAGCTGGAATGCAACGTTGGAGAGGAGAAGCCGTTCCAGATGTTGTAGGAACAGTCAAGCTCCATCATGCAGTTACCTTGTCCCCTGGCCATGAGCATGTAGTGTGGGGTAAGCTTCCTGAAAAAAATCGTGGGCTTCCAGGCAGTACAGTCATGGTGGAACCTACGAGCGCTCGTTCTGCCCCACGAAACATCCTAGTTGGTCGGGTTGTTACTCCACTTTGGGGTGATGGTTGGGTGCCAATGAAAATTATCAATCCTACTGACAAGCCTGTGACACTCAGACGAAATGCTAAAGTAGCAGATGTCTACCCATGTTTGGCACTCGAAGACTTTCAAACAGATAAAAATTTGTCTGAGATTCCTTCTTGCAGTCAAAGGATTTTCCAGCCACAAAACGACCTCAGTTTGTTGCACGAAAAACTAAATCATCATGGCTTGGAAAACATTGACCTTGATTCATGCGAGGTCTCAGAACAGTGCAAATTGGATATCTGCAAGCTTGTGATTCGCTACGAGGACATCTTTTCCAGACAAGCTCTTGACTGTGGTGAAGTGAAGGATTTTGTCCACAGAATACACCTAGTGGATGAAAGACCCTTCAGGTTGCCTTACAGACGTGTCCCACCAGGCCACTATCAGAAATTGCGGGTGGCACTGAACGAAATGGAGGAGAGATCAATCATCCGTAAATCAACTAGCGAGTTTGCTTCTCCTCTTGTCCTCTGTTGGAAAAAGAATGGTGACCTTCGCATCTGCACTGACTTTCGCTGGCTAAATTCCAGAACGGTGAAAGACGCCTACCCTTTGCCACACCAGGAGGACTGCCTTGCCGCTTTAGGTGGAAATTCATTTTTTAGTACTATGGATCTGACTTCAGGATTTTATAACATCCCGTTGCACGAAGCAGATAAAAAGTACACTGCCTTCACCACTCCAGTTGGCTTATATGAGTACAATCGGCTTCCTCAAGGGTTGTGCAACTCACCTGCTAGCTTTATGAGGATGATGACAAACATTTTTGGGGATCAGAATTTTTTGTCACTGCTCTGTTACCTTGATGATCTCATGGTTTATGCCCCAACCGAAGAATTGGCCTTAGAGAGACTTGAACTTGTCTTCCAGAGGTTGAGGAAATACAACCTGAAGCTCTCGCAAAAGAAGTGTCATTTTCTGCGACGTTCAGTACAATTCCTTGGACATGTCATTGATGAGAAAGGAATATCCACAGATCCATCCAAAGTCAGTGCTATAGTTGACATTTCTTCTAATGATTTGATGTGTCCAGATGGTGTCACACCTTCTGCAAAGAAAATTCAGTCCTTTTTGGGATTGATAATGTGGTACCAGAGGTTCATTGAGAACTGCTCTGTAATAGCAAAGCCGCTATTTGGGCTTATTTCGGGGGCGAAGAAAGGAAGGAAGACCAAATTAAGTACCAGAACTCCTCAAAGGACACTTACTGCTGCAGATTGGACTCCTGCTTGTGAGAGAGCTCTAAAAGGTCTCAAAGATGCCTTGCTCACTCACGTTCTACTGGCACATCCAGACTTCAGCCGTCCCTTTGTTTTGTCAACCGATGCTTCTGCTGATGGACTTGGTGCAGTCCTTTCGCAGGTCCTACCTGGAGAGGAGAGGGCTCGCCCTATCGCTTTCGCCAGTAAGTCACTCAATAGAGCTCAAAGCAGATACCCTGCACATCGCCTCGAATTCCTCGCTTTAAAGTGGGCCATTTGCGATAAGTTTAGTCACTGGCTTAAAGGACATTCCTTTACAGTTTGGACAGACAACAACCCTCTGACGCACATCCTGACCAAGCCAAAATTGGACGCATGCGAACAGAGATGGGTTGCTAAGCTTGCTGCATTTGAATTTGACATTAAGTATGTGCCAGGCCCTAAGAACATAGTGGCCGATGCTTTGAGTCGAGTACCATTCACAGAGGGTAGAATCAGCCATCGTCTCATTCGTGAGCCTTACAAAGACCTATTAAATGAGTCAGAGAAACTGTCAAACGGTTCTGTTCAAGACTTCTTCAGGTCATCTGCCACAAGCCAAAATGTGCAATCTTTTGCAAAGAAACCGATATCACCGCAGCAGGGTGTTGTGGGTGAGCAAGAGGCTGCGTGTCTTTCAAATGCTGAAATTTCTGCTGTTTTTGATAATCACATTGACTGGCTTGTTGGTCCTCGTACCCGTGCAGCTCATTTGGCTAATCATGTACAGCAATTGACTGACATTGGGCAGAACGCACTCCCTTCATACTCATTTGAAGACCTTAGGGCAAAGCAGCTAGAGGATGTTGACCTGAGCAGTGTAATGTCATTCATAGAACGAAAACGCAGACCATCGAGGAGAGAAAAGGCCAGAATATCACAAACAGCTCTAAAGCTCCTTAAGCAATGGGAGAAGTTAGCATTGGATAACGGAATATTGTATCGAGTATCAAGGGACCCATTGACCAAGCGTAAAAGATTCCAGTTTGTTGTTCCAGTGTCCTTAAGGAATGAAGTACTTAAAGGATGTCATGATGAGGCCGGTCATCAAGGTCAATGCAGAACGTTGTATCTTACACGACAGAGGTTCTATTGGATTGATCTTGACCGTGATGTGAGAAGCTACGTGAAATCATGCACCCGTTGTGTTGTTGGTAAAACGCCTGAACCAGGGGGACGTGCACAGCTCGAAAGCATCAAGACAACTGCACCTCTTGAGCTTGTCTGTTTGGATTTTTGGTCTGCTGAAGATGGAGCTGGCAAGTCAGTTGATGTTTTAGTGGTTACAGACCACTTTACGAAAATGGCACATGCCTTTCAATGCCCAGATCAGACTGCCAAGTCTGTTGCTAAGAAGCTATGGGACCATTACTTTTGTTTCTATGGCTTTCCTGAACGTGTACATTCTGATCAGGGTGCTAATTTTGAGAGCGAACTGATCAGTCACCTTTTGCAGCTCTCAGGGGTGAGAAAATCCCACACTACAGCGTACCACCCCATGGGTAACGGAACTACCGAACGTTTCAACCGTACCCTGGGTGATATGATTAGAGCCCTTCCAGCACGACCCAAACACCAGTGGCCCCAGATGCTTCATACATTGACATTTATGTACAATTGTACAGCACATGAAACAACTGGTTTCCCACCATTCTACCTCATGTTTGGCCGAGTCCCGCGCATACCAATTGATGTTGTCTTTAAGAGTGTTCTGAGAGATCATGATGATGTCACCTACTCGAAATACATAGAGTCTCTAAAAGATGACTTGCGTACAGCTATTTCCCTAGCCACAACACACACTTCAAAAGAACAAAAACATCAAGCTGATGTCTATAACAGAAGGGCAAAGGGATCTGAAATTGGAGTTGGAGATCGCGTTCTAGTGGCAAATAAGGGTGAGCGTGCCCGTCGCAAGTTGGCTGACAGGTGGGAGAGTACTGTATACTCCGTTGTTGATCATAACCCACAGACTCATATCTACAAAATCAAGAATCCCAACACTAGCAAAATAAGAGTGGTGCATCGCAATCTTCTGCTCGGTGTGAACTTTCTGCCATTTTCCTGTGAGGGAGATGAAACTGAAGATTTGTTGAGTGTCTTGTCTGATGAGGATGAGGAGACATGTACTCAGGATGTTGTCACCCAACTGCATGATGAGGGTGCTTCCATTTCTGAACATGTAGAACAATCTGACAGCAGTAGCGTGGTTGCTGATGAAATGTCTGCTGAGGACACTAACATCACTAGTGAAAGATCTGACAATGTGACCCTATGTGATGTTGAGGTGCCAGAGCCATGTATTGAAGAGGCGGTTCCTAATGAGCAAGACAACACGCATGCTGCTAGATCCAGGATTGGCCGTGTACTGAAACCTGTGAATCGCCTAATATACACAATGAGCAGTCAAACTCTGTTTCGAAATCAGAGTGACAATTTAAAAAAATGGGCAAATTCGACATTTAGTTTGAACACAGCAGTTAGGCATAAGTAACTAGTAATAAGAGGTCATAATTTCGACTTAGGTTTCCTTTCTTTTATACTATTGATTAAATCCCAGTGAGTCTTAAGGGTATTGCAGACATGAGGTGTAAAACGCACCTCATTTTAGTCATGATTGTAGGTGGAGAAATATGCGCAGTTCTCCTCCTCTTTCAGTTTTTTTGCTAAAACAGCTTCTGAGCTGACTACCCATTTTAGTGTGAGAATGGTTTTATTGCAGTCCCAGAGCAATTGTCTCATTGTGGTATTCTAATTGTTTTATTTTTTTTCATGTTTTTCAATGGTTCAGTGTTTATACAGTGTTCATAATTATCTCATTTATTGTACATAATTTTGGCGAATTTAAGTGGGGGAGAATGTAGCAGAGAAAAAAAGAACTGTTTATAAAGTACTATTATTTTATTTGAATTCGCCAAAATACGTTCTAAAAGGAAATACATATAAACACTTGTTTCTGTAAGCATACAACTCCATCTACTGGTCAGATAGAGTATAGCGTTCTTATGAAAACAGCTACCCTCCATTTTCTAGTTCAGTCTGGTTTTGACTCTGAAAGAGAATGGTAGGTTCAGTTCTACTCTCCATTTTGCTTAAGTGTGCTGGGGTACTTCTAAGTCTAATTTTGTACTAATATTACATAGTATGTACTTTTACTTGAAAAATAAGTACTGGATTGTTTTTTTTCCCAAAATGTTATCTATTTTGAGCTATTTGGCTCCCAGCTTCAACTAATTAATTTAGCAATGTCGACCATGTGGTTGTGATGTATTTGCCTTCTAGCTACAGCTAGTTAACTTAGCATTGTTTACCATGTCGGTTTAATACATTAATTTCTAGCTACAGTAAACTAAGCTATCACTGCTTTTCTTGTGGTCTTAATGTTGAAGCTAATTTTAATAAGAAGCTTATTTTATTTATTTGCGTTTTATAGCTGTTGAGTGTGGAGAAGTCTACTGATAAGCTGCTGTTTTCTGTCCAATTTTATACAACCAGGTATGCATATTGTATTTCCTTGTCCTAGTTTAATATTCAAATGGTTGCAAATTCTTTTTTATTTAATTTTATTTGTTAAAGTTTTTTGTGTAACTCTTTCTCTAAAAAAAATCCAATAATCTGAGCTGTTTAATACTGAAAATATTGAGTCTATGATATAATGAATTATATTGTGCTTATACTGTAATATGTCAGTCTGGTTTTGACTCTGAAAGAGAATGCTGTTGAGTGTGGAGAAGTCTACTGATAAGCTGCTGTTTTCTGTCCAATTTTATACAACCAGACAACCAGTAAATGCTCAGAACCAACTCTGCTGTGCAGTTTCTTTATTGAGGGACCAAGACGAGGGGGTTACACTGGTACAGAGCAGGTTTAATTGCAGACTGGTACAGAGCAGGTTTAATTCTAGCCTGGTACAGAGCAGGTTTAATTATAGACTGGTACAGAGCAGGTTTAATTCTAGCCTGGTACAGAGCAGGTTTAATTATAGACTGGTACAGAGCAGGTTTAATTCTAGCCTGGTACAGAGCAGGTTTAATTACAGACTGGTACAGAGCAGGTTTAATTACAGACTGGTACAGAGCAGGTTTAATTCTAGCCTGGTACAGAGCAGGTTTAATTATAGACTGGTACAGAGCAGGTTTAATTCTAGCCTGGTACAGAGCAGGTTTAATTACAGACTGGTACAGAGCAGGTTTAATTCTAGCCTGGTACAGAGCAGGTTTAATTACAGACTGGTACAGAGCAGGTTTAATTCTAGCCTGGTACAGAGCAGGTTTAATTACAGACTGGTACAGAGCAGGTTTAATTCTAGCCTGGTACAGAGCAGGTTTAATTATAGACTGGTACAGAGCAGGTTTAATTCTAGCCTGGTACAGAGCAGGTTTAATTCTAGCCTGGTACAGAGCAGGTGTAATTACAGACTGGTACAGAGCAGGTTTAATTCTAGCCTGGTACAGAGCAGGTTTAATTCTAGCCTGGTACAGAGCAGGTTTAATTATAGACTGGTACAGAGCAGGTTTAATTCTAGCCTGGTACAGAGCAGGTTTGGCCAAAGGCATCTGTTCCTATAGTGACTAAGCAAGGCTTAAGTTTAGCCTCGTTTGCAGAACTGAATTAGAACAAAATAAGCAAGGATGGTACCATAAAATTGGCTAACTGAGTTAGCTCGCTTCATTCAAGACCCCTCAGATATCACTGTGGTGGCTGATCAATGAATTTGTTCATTTGATTTGATCTCCTAAAAAACCCACTTCTGCCACTCATGATCAAATACTTAAGGTAATAATAAATTTTTTTTATTTAAAGGCGCCTTTCAGGACTCTCAAGGTCACCGTACATAATACAATGAAAACAAAGCAGAAAACATATACAAACATCATTAAAACAACAGTAAAAATAGGGAAGCAATTTAAAAATATCATAAAATGAGGGAGCAGACTAAAGATTGTATGCTATCCTAAACAGGTGCGTTTTGAGGCGTGATTTGAAAATGTGGAGAGAGTCAATATTACGGATGTCTGATGGGAGAGAGTTCCAAAGACGGGGGGCAGACCGGCTGAAAGCTCTTAACCCCATGGTGGTCAATCGGGCTGGGAAAACAGTGAGACTAACAGATGAGGAAGATCTGAGAGTGCGACTAGGTCTGTTTCTGTGAAGGAGGTCGGTGAGATATGGAGGGGCGAGATGATGGATAGCCTTAAATGTGAGAAGTATAAGTTTATAGTCAATACGGGATTTAACTGGGAGCCAGTGGAGCTGCTGTAAAACGGGACTGATGTGGTGAAAGGATGGGGTTCTAGAGATGACACGGGCAGCAGCATTCTGCACCAGTTGTAGCTTATGAAGGGACTTGAGGGGGAGACCAAACAGAAGAGAATTACAATAGTCCAGGCGGGAAGTGACCAGAGAGTGAACCAAAATGGAAGTATTGTCCGAAGTGAGAGAGGAACGGAGGCGGTTTATATGACGAAGATAAAAGTATGCCGACCGAGTGATGTTATTTATATGGGTTTGAAAAGACAAAGTACTATCAAGGATTAAATTAAACTTGATTTACTGTTTTGATTTACTGTACATTTTCATTTATTTTTAACTTTAACACTGATATATTAATCCATGTATTATATTTTTTGTCAATATAATTTTCAGTTATACTTAATATACTAAAATTTCTTGCAGATATATTTTAAAAAGGACTTGTATATTTTTACCTGGAATACAGAAAATATTAAGCTTGCTGTATTGTGATTAATCATAGACCCTCCATCTGTGTACTTCCTGAACTGGCTTAATATTTTTGTTACTAAAAAAATATTGTTAACAAAGTTTATTTCAAAAATATTATGCTTTTTAATTCAATGTGTAAAGGTTTTTCTTTTTACTTTAAACATTATCAAAATATAAATCAGTAAATACTTAATTTAAGTTTTAGTACATAATTCATTTTTGGGGCATATTTTATTTAAATAATGAAAGTAAACAAAGACAGTAAAACACTATCAGAATACAAGTACAAAACAGTCATAAAAATATTTTATTAATGCGAATCAATAGGCAATAAGGCAAATACTACTAAAATGCAGAATTATATACATAAAAAAATGTATACACATAAAGTAACTAAACTCTACTCCGATAAATGCAAATAAACAAAAAATGTAAAGAAAAAAACATTTAGTATAAATGCAAATGACCACAAATATAACAGTATTAAAATGGGGTTATGGTACACGATACCGTGGGGATATTTTCTTCTAACACTGAAGGAACTTTAAATGAGGCCATGTAACATTTGTAGAGCATCCCATTAAACTTTATTCTGGAACGTTTAGAACACTGCCAGTTGACTGTGAAGGTCTATTCATCACCATGGCAACCAAGCACCTCATTCTACTGATGATGTCATAGTGTCATATATAAAGCATCTAAATTCTAAATCCTTACATTTCATCCTGCCTCACTGAGGAGGAAGCAGCAGTGTTGTAGTGCTGATCTCAAGCAGTTAGGCTTGTTATCTTGAAGTTCATCAGAAGAAGATGGAGGAGTTTGGATTAAGGAGAGGAAAGAGGAAGAGAGAAGACGAGGAGGAGATTTTCCAACAAACAGATGATCTTCCCAAATCTGATTTCTTCGAAAGAAAGAGAAAGAAGCCCAAAGTAGAACAACAGCCCAGGAAACAGAGGCGCATTCAGAGGAGAAGTCCCAGACTGCGAAAAGCCAACAAGCCAGGTTAGCTCATTATCCAGACCATTGCATGCAATTAAATTGTGCTATATTTAAATTTCATTTAGTTCTAAAAGAACTGTATCGTATTTTTCTCACTATAAATAAACATGTATTTTCTGGTGTATTTTTATTATACACAAGGCTGGTAAAATATACATACTTACACAATATACACTGGATTTTAAGGCACACTTAAGATTTTTGGGAAAATAAAAGGATTTTAAGTGAACTTACAGTCCAAAAAACATGTTAATTATCAAAATGTTAAATATTCACAGAAACTTGATTCCCATGCATCCTTCATAATCAGTAATATTAATACGTAAACTTATGCTAAATCATTAAAATATTGGTAACAATCAGTTTTAACATTATTTTCCACAGATACCTTCGAATCTCTCTACACTGTTGGAGAGAAACTCGGCGAAGGAGGGTTTGGATCGGTCTTTGCAGGAACGCGTGTTTCCGATGGCCTACAGGTTCCTGACCATAACTCTATAACTTTATTATCTCACATACTTCCTTTTTAATCCTAATAATCTTTAATCCATTTATTGTCTTTGTTTTTTTAGGTGGCCATAAAATTTGTCCGGAAACGGGAGGATGAACGATACATCCAAAACGTACATTCAAAACATGATCAAAAATCATATTAGCAGTAACATAGTCCTAAAGTCCTAAACTTTATATGTTCTTCTCTGCATTTACTATTTAACTAATTCCATGTATTGTACTCCATGTTTCTGCAGCCTGAAGATTCCAGGTCCATTCCTGTAGAAGTGGCCGTGATGCAGAAGATGAGCGAAACACCTGTTGATAGTGTCATACGACTCATCCAGTGGTTTGATGAGCCTAAGCGCTATATTTTGATTCTAGAGCGCCCTTATCCTTGCAAAGGCCTGGATACCTTAATTGACATATATGGAGGCTCTCTTAGTGAAGAAATGGCCAGAATATTTATGTTGCAGGTAGTGCAGGCAGTGTTTGAGTGCCAAAAGCGAGGTGTCATCCACAGAGACATCAAATTGGAGAACATATTGATCAACATGGAGACCTCAGAGATCAAACTGATCGATTTTGGCTGTGGTGATTTAATCAAAAGATTTGGATACAATTATTTTGAAGATGAGAGTGAGATGGAGTCTTGGTTCTGCAGCAAACTACAAAATTCAAACACTACCTTAAAAAATATGATCCTAAGAATACCCTAGTGTCCCATCGTCACTTAAACAGTATAAATGAAGTTCTGTGCGCAGCTCAGTTTTTCTTTCTCTTTTATTTTCTCAGGCACCTTTCAATACTGCCCACCTGAGTTCTTCATAACAGGGAGGTACTGCGCCACTCCTGCAACAGTGTGGTCTTTGGGAGTGCTACTGTACGAAATGGTCTGTGGATCTGTACCATTTAAAGATGAAAGTGAAATCATTGGCGGTCCTCTGCGCTTTAAAGACGACCTGTCAGATGGTAAGATAAATGAGAGCATCCTGATGAATCAGAGAAAAACACACACTGACTATCAGCTTTGACCTTGTAACTAATTGCAGAGAAGCACAAATTAAAAGTCTCTAGTTTGATATCAATAAGCATATAAGTATATAAGAATATGCAGAGTTAAAACTTTATAGCTGTCCTGAAATGTAAAATTCTTAATCTCATAACATGTATTTTTAATGGTATTTTTTGTAAATGTCGAAATCATGAGAATAAAAGATGATAAATGTGAAACATCTTTCTTCCATCCAATCCCATCACCCTGTTTAGAGTTCTGCGATCTAGTTAGATGGTGTCTGCAGCGCGAACTAATTTCGAGGCCAAGTTTACAGCAGATCTTAAAGCACAAGTGGTTTATGCCCAGCTTCCCAGCCCAGGTAGTGGTTAGTCAGGGAGGAGAGGAAATGATTGCTGAGTTTTTATAGAGAAATTTGAAGAAAAGCTACTATGATGCACCTAGAAATATTCTAAAGAGTATGAAGACACATATCAAACTGATTTGTATTGTTCTGTTTTTCAGATCGCGGAGAAAATCACCAAAAGATCATCAGCACAAAGAGCAGAGATAGTTTAAAGTATATTGAGCTTAGTTTAAAATTGAAAGGCAATCACTACAGTGGAAAAACTGTGAAATGCTGTGCACACATGACATTAATTCTCCATAGGAACATGCACAAAATATGTTCCAAAATAAAAAGCAAAACCATTTTTTTTACGTCGCTGTACACTAAAATATTATACACAAAGATTTGTATTTACATTTGCTCTTGTTTTATACAGGCAAATGGATAGAACTTAAACATTACTGTAGTAGTTCCAGTTCGCAGTTAGAGCTGAGCTCCGGTAGAGGTTTTGGTTTTGTAACTAAAAAACATGAACTGCAGATTTACTGTTGAAATAAATTAAATTAAAGAGTTCATGTTTTATACAGCCATTGGTTTAAACATGATGTTAGAGGTTTTGTTTTTTATTTTGGTTCATATTCTGCATGATAGTAGTTGAGGTATCCGGTGTCGGCCAGAGGAGGATGGTTTCTTCTTTTGAGTCCTGGATCCTCTCAAGGTTTCTTCCTGCTGATCTGAGGGAGTTTTTCCTTGCCGCTGTCGCCTTTGGCTTGCTCAAAAGAGGCTCGGACCCGGATATCTGTGACGCTGCTTCACAGCATTCTTTAAAACTAAATGTAACTGATACTATGAAAAATAAATGTCATGTGTGCATTGCTTTGTTAAAATGGTTGGATTTAAAACTCAAGGATTCTGCAGCAGAGAGCAGGAGTGGAAGATCACTCATAGGTGGAGCACAAGGTTATGAAATCTGTAGAGAAGTGGGTTAAACAGAGAGGAAGAAAAAAGAGTCCAGACCTAATAACAGAGAGCAGACAGAGATAGATAAACCCGTTGAGCAGTACAGATCACTGAGATTGTAGTGGAAATAAGGGAATAATGAGGTAAAATGGTGTTAAGATTTTATCAGAGGTAGAGATTAAGGAATTTGAGGAAAGCATAAAGCTAGAGACATAAAGTGGCAAATGGATTTTAGCTCCCCCTAGTTTAAGTGTGGTACAAGACGTGGAGCGGTGTGCAAAAGCAGGCTCTGTGTCAGGCTCTGGGTTTTAATGGAAGACTGTGGTTATAGGGTGGAATAAATGGTCTGTCTCCATGTGATAGTTAGGTCTGTGAAGTGATCTTGGAGGGGAGTGGGTCTTACTGTTGAGGCTTCTGGAGGCAGCATTGGCTTAATATAGTGAAACGCTGTTGAAGTGAGGTGCCTACCTGTTGACCCCTGGGAAGAGCTGGTGAAGTAGTGGGTGAATCCACTACTAGTTAATAACATTTGTTAGGTTCCGCATTTATTGTACTTATTCTGTATTATTTCATGTTTTTCCACTCTAGTGATTGTTTTTTTTAAATTTGGCACTAATTATTTTATATGTATTACTTACATTAAACTTTATTTAAATTGCACATGGTTGTCTTGTTTTTATTATATTATTATATCTTTTAATTAGCTCTTGCTGTGCGGAAAGAGATATTTAAATAATAATGATTATTATTATTATTGTTATTATAATTATTTGTGTAAAGCACCTTTCACCTTAAGTATTATTATTATTTAAAGTCAAGCCTCGAATTTTTAAACATCTTCTATCAGTTTCTTTAATTCCAGAACACAACAAACCAAAGTAAAGTGTATAATAACGCATACACACATATGGGTGATTGACGTGACATTTTTTCCAATTAAAACAATGTTTACATGCATAAAAAGATGCCATAGATATGTACTCCTTCTCACACATTTGTATTCATTTTAGCTTATTAAAAATAATTAGTTCATCAAAAAGTTTTGGCTATTTAAAGTGTCAAAATATATTGTGGTGCGACCGTCTCGCCATGACTACGGTTTTAAAATTTTCTTTAAAATTACTCTATTTGGCATCATTTTCAAGCTGTTTTTTAGTCCTGTACAAAATTGGCAAAGCATTTGTAATTTTATTTCTTCTTTATACAAGCAAAGCTTTGTTCGCTGATCTGCGTTTTATAAAATATCTTGTGGTGTGACGTTTCGTGCGGCCAAGAAACTACTACTTTGGGAATTTTATGCTGGGAATCACTTTAAAGACAGAAAGCTGCATCATTTATCAGTTTGCCAACTCTTTGTAACTCTTTTTCAAATTTGATAAAAAAAAAAAAAAAAAAAACTTTTTAACAGCTGGTATGTAGTTGCCACGTTTGGATATCACGTGGTACACTTTACACACTTTTATCATGATTGGGTATTCACATGTTCACATTCTCTTTTAAGAACTATATTTGTTACGGATGCATATTTATATTATATTTCTATGTCACATCAGTCACTTTCATAATCAATGTCATTGCACATTGCACATTGCTCTATTAATTATTTAATGACCATTAGCAACATCTACTGCACTGCTCCGTTTACAGATAGATCTTTACCTTGTATAGTACGTTTTTAATAGCCTTATATATTTTCTATTCTTCTTTGTTTTAATTTATGTTTGAATATGTTTCTTATTGTATTGTGTTGTTGCTGCTGGATGCCTAAATTTCCTTCGGGATAAATAAAGTATCTATCTATCTATCTGGTATGACAATTTGTTCCTTAGCTCTGATTTACTGGGCAAAGCATATAACACGGATGTTATATTTGCACAACAATAATTAATATTAAGTTATTTCTACAAATATGTATTCTGATTACAAATTAATCGTAGTGACCTTTTGTGGGAAGCTAGCTTATTTTGTTTAAGTGGCCAAATTCTCTTCCTGTAAATTTTGATTAAACTTGCAAATATAATAAAGTGTGGCCAAATGCCAAATGGTGCGACCATTGCAGAGTTTTTTCCATGATAGAAATATGTGCTACATTTTCAGTTTATGTGCTTTTATACTCAGTTGATAACCTGTACACATAAATGACCCAAACCACTTATTAGGACTCTCCCTAGTAAAACCCCGGGATGCATTTTTTACTTTTAACTAGTGCAAACAGAATTGTTTTAAACATACACACCTACCTATCTTAGTTGTACTTTGTTGGTGGTGTTCCATAGACAAATTCTAATAATTTGTTCCTTAGCTTTGAATTTCTGGGCAAAGCATAGAACACTGATGTGTTATTTGCACAAATAACACAGGAACGAACTGCCATGCTGTTCCTAACCCTGTGGGCGTTCCTGAGCCAAAGTGGGCATGGCCATGAATAATAATTTACGAGTTGATGTACTTCCATATTTTATTTTAGGTTGAGGAAGAGTTTCATGTGCAGCATCATGTACAACTCAGAGAGACTTATAACATTTAACAAAGAACAAGAAAAAATGGATTTTAGCAAAAGGAGACCTTTAATATATTTACATTGTACTGAAATATATTCATACATTTTCAATGGGCATATATGCAGCTAAAAGAAGGGAAATGTATTTTAGTGAGGGAGGTAGTGCAATTTAAGACCCTGTGGTGTGACATGAGCTTTTGCCCTTAAAGGGGAACTCCAGTGAGTTTGTCCAAACACCCTTCAGACTGGGTGACATTGGGCATTATTTGCCCTCATAAATCACTTTTTCCACTGTTATCCAGCTCAAAGTAGCTCCACACCTCCTTGCTACAATCCAGAGAGCCCTGACATTTAATGTGGGCCGCCATTACTTCTGGAGGCAGCTGCTACGCTATGCAGACTTTACATAGACTCCACTTAGCTTAGCAGTGGGTGTCAGGAGTAATGAAGCTGGCGTTATAGGATGTAAACAGAGGTTTTTAATAAGCTTCTTGTGCACTTTTTAAGTTATTAATGCCTCATTTAAATGTCAGGGCTCTCCGGATTCTAGCAAGAAGGTGTGGAGCTACTTGGATAACGGTGAAAAAAGCGATTTATCAGGGCAAATTATGCCCCGTGTCACCCAGTCTGAAAGGTGTTTGGTTAACGTGTTAAAATTTCTGGATCTAGGAACGCTGTGGGAGAATGTAGGTATTCATCAAAGGTAAGTACTTTTTATAATGTTTTACTACACCAAAAGTCCATTTTACACCGGAGTTCGCTTTTATTGGCATTTTTTCCCTCTTTACCTTACTTTTGCTTTTATTTTTTAAGTAGTTTTGAAACCAGTACTTTTACACTTTTACTTGAGTTGATACTTCAAGTATTTTTAAACCCTAGTATCTACATTTTTACCTGAGAAATAATTGCTAATACTGTTGACACATGGCTGTAACAACAGTGTATCTGTGAGAATAAGCTTCAGTGGAATTAAAACACTCACTGTAAGAAATTAAACTGAACACTAGATGGCACCACGGAACTACAAGTTTTAAAACACTGAATCATTTTCCGAATCACTTGATTCACTCGTGCAAACTGAATTAAGACTTTTGTTTTTTATTATTTACTTTATATAGGGGTCGGGGCAGATCCTGGTTCCCGGGGCGTCCTGCAGAGTAGGCTGGACACCCTCAGGTCAGACCTGTACCCGTTCAAAAATTCATTTCGCGAGTAATAGCGAGGACGCGGGCGTCACCCCGCATCGTTATTTTCCTTACTCATCAGTTTAAGGCATGAGGTGTAGATTCCCTCTCCGCCGGACTGACGCACCGCGGCGGGCTGCTCGGGGACGGTGAGCTCGGGCTCTGCTCCAGATCTGCTAATAACCCTGATCTACGCTCAGCTCTCTGTAGCACAGAGCCTGATTAAACACACACAGCACGAGAAACACACACACAGAGCTTTCTAAAGAGAGAAAACACACTCCACATCTACACACACCGGCCGCGGTGCAGCCTGGGTATGAATAAACGTCATATTACTAACCGAATCAGACACACCTCCTTTATCGCACCGCCCACTTTAATTTTATCAGCGAGGTTTTTGTGTTATTGTCTTTTATCTGATTTTTTATTGAGTGTGTTACTCTGTAAATACTGCACAATATATAGAGTTTCAATTGTATAACTATGTTGTAGACATCACTTTTTATTAAAGTAATATATTCATAGAACACTGTGCTGTTCTTAAACCGATTTAAATATTGCGTTTAGAACTCACAGTATGCATTTCCTAATTTCCATAAATCTGATGTAAACATTAGAATTAAATGTCCTAAATGATATTGTTTATATATATATAAAAAAAAAAAAAAAAATATATATATATATATATATATATATATATATATATATATATATATTCACATTTATTACATTCATATTTATATTAAGTAAACACCTAATTTGAGTATTACATTTAAAACTCCCATTTTCACTATAATCAAAACTGATTTAAATTAGGTGAATTCAGAAATTAGATTGCACCATAAGCCCAGCCTCTGCTACCAAATCTGTGTTGAAAAAAAAGATCAGAATTTTTTTCTCATATATAATGCATAATATACTCTTCGATAATCATTTAAAATATTTTTTTAAAAATATGAAAGGATCATACATTTCTTACACATTTAAACTGCATAGTTTCAATTTTATACATTTACAATTGCAAATATAATACAATTCTTTTTTTATATTTTGTTTTTATTATTATATCAATATTTATAATTTAGTTATGTTTGCTGTAGATGTTTTAGACTACAATGTTTCAATTCAGAGTTTCTTATGGAAAGTCTCAGCTATTTTTAATAGATATTTTTAAGATAGAGACAATAAATAGATATTTAAAAGATTTTTACATGAAAAACTTATACAACTTTTCAATGCATTTAAACTTTAGTGTTTAAAGTGTATATATTAATCCTTTTAATATATACACTTAATATATATTATTTTAAATAAAACTCATTATTTATTTATTTATTTTGTTTACAAAACAATATTATAATTTAGATTTGTTTGATGTTATTTTTTTATTCTATTTTATTTTGTTTTTTTATTTACCTCATTTTAACAATTTCTCTATGGGTGTAAACTGGACTGTGGGAATACAATTTCGTTCCACCTCATGTACCACATATTATGTAAAATGACAATAAAACCTCCTTGAATGTTTCAGACGACGATGTTTTGATTAAATATTCATATGAAAAGCCTTAGCTATTAATTTCACTTTTAAATGTATTTTTGTACAATTATCAAATTCTATCATTTTCCAATATTAGCAAAAAAGGATTCGTTGACGTCACGGTGGTTCCGCGCATGCGCAGTCTGCATAGAGGGGGAAGATGGCGGATGTTTCTTTGGACGAGGTGATCCGCCGCCGCTTTACTAAAAGGTAAAAATGATTCAGATTTAAATAAAATGCAGCGAATAGACAGAGTTAATAAATGTGTTAAGAACTTTAGGGCTTCGTTAAGAGCGCTCTTTACTGAACTGCGCTTAGTTTGGACGATAGAAAACGCCGTTTTGTAGCGCTTTACGAAGCTCAGCCACCAGGGGACTGGGCAGCGCGCAGTATCCTGTGCTTCCATTGGCCGGCGGTGTAGTAAGCTACGCGCTGATTGGCTCACGCCGCGTTTGGCATGGGTGGCTACAGATAGCGATGCTTAGCCCAGGTTAGCTTTAGCTTCAGTGTTTTGGTAAATGGGTTTAAAACAGGCAGATTACACTGTTCTAAATCATGGAATGGAGATTAAGGTGAAGCAGAAAAGGGATTAATATCGGCGAGTTTATCAGAAACTGTTTGAGTGTGTGTATAAGCGTATTTTCTGTGAATCAGTTTTAGAAACGAGGCTGAAGTTGTTCTCTCGTTCGATTTAATTATTCCACCTTAAATTGTGCAGTAACTCCATTGGGGCGCCTCAGGCTTTAAGGTGGATCACTTTAAAGTTTCTGAATTATGCGCTGAATTTTGGTTTAATTAATATTCAAATCCCTTTTTATGGTCAGTTATTAATCACACTGAGGTTATTTTGCCTTGCAGGAGGAGTGTCCAAACTTTGTTTAAAGGGGGCCAGATTGGACCATATAACCTAGTTAAAATATAGTTAGTTATGTAAGTGCTGGGCTCTTTTTTTAAAAACATTATTCAGGAATGATTCCAAGCATTTAATAAGTGATTAATTTCGTTTTGGAACAATAAGTGCAGCAGGGTATCCAGAGTGAAAAGTAATAGGACTGCATGATGAAATTATATTTATATTTATATTGCTATTGGTAAAATTGGCCTCGGCTGGAATTTCAAGCCAATATGTGATGATGTATTTATTGCATGTTGACATTCTTAAAATATATGAGCAACTCTCAATTATTTTTATTATTAAAATCACTGCCACCCAAAAGGGATTTTCTGACAGAAGCAAATGTTTAATTGCATTAAAACTATAATTCTTTTAATTAAATGTTTGACTTTGATTATCCTCCCAGCCCTATCATGTAATAATCAATAAAAAATCCCATATTGTGATGTCTCTATATTCTTGACAGCAGTTTGTTTTGTATTTATTTTGCTATTTACTTTTAATTTGGTTTGCAATTTGCATGTATTAAATATGCTGCTCTTTAGTTTTGTGGTAGATTTTGGTTACATTATTTTTTATTTATTTTTAGATTGTCACAATTTTTGTATATAAAATCAAGGTCTTGCTAAGTTACTGTTTTCGGAAAAAAGTAGATTAGATTGTGTAGATTTGTTTTAACTGAATGCCTGAAGCTCTTTTATTCATACAAAGTAAATCTATAAAATTGATAGTAATATTTATTTTGTGGCACTGTTATACTTTTGAACTTAAAATTAAAATACATTCAAATGAATAAATTTAAGACCATTTTTATTAATTTTTTATTTGTTTCAAATTATGTTTGAGTAGACCTTTCTTGGTTTTTGCCCCACTGATCTTTTTCCTTTTTCTGAGTTTGAGAAGAAACCATATGAGAGCATTACAAGGCCTGTCAAACTCAACAATAAAGCAAATATTTCTTATTACTTATTTCTTATTACAGGTTTAGAAGTGTGTGGCGTTTGTCTCGACAGGTCTCTTTAACAGTAGACTTCCAACTCTCTTGAATTTGTTGTTGTTTCTTGTTGTTAATTATGTGCTGTAGGATCACTAAATGTTCTGTAAATTCATTAGTAGTCCAGTCAGAAGAAAAAATGAGTCCTAAATATAGCTCACCAACTTCTATATAACACAGTGCTGCAGTGTACTGTATATTCATTACTACTGCCAGAGTCACAGTAAATATTGGAACTGTCAGTGGGCCACTAATAGTGTATTTTAGAGGATTATGCATAGTTAAAAAGTCCAGTTAAAATCTGTCTGCAGGCCACATTTGGCCGCACCTCGCCCCCCTACCCTACAGTGTTCATAAAGCCTCTTAATTAAGGCACTGTATTTCACTGCTCTCAGTAGCTTGTTTTACTCAGTAGTCTGTGTTTATTGATTTAGTTCAGTATTATATAATATGTTTTCAATGCGGTTGTTGTGAACCCATATCTGTTTTGTTTGTATTTGGGATAACATTGTCTTTTTAAACACTTAACAGTGTTTCTGCCAAGGCCAGCATGATTTGATATTATGAAGTGTGATAAAATCTGTTGTTAGTGAAGCATAATTAAAAAAGATGCAAAAGGTTTGTGAACACTTGGAAGAAGGATTTAACCAGCCAGAGACTGTATATACATCTTCATGGTTATATGTCAATGTATGATATGTGGATATTGGCTACAGTTTAATTTAGTTATCAGTTATAACCCTCACAATGCCGGAATGCATCGGTTAGCCCAATGCTAGCTAGGCTAACAGACTGCTGGTGTCAATGCCCAACATTGTGATGTTTTACTGAGCTAAATCATTCACTTTTTTTAATATCAGAATGATGTTACTGTGCTGGGTATATAAGAGCACGCCTTATGGTGGGGTTCACAGTGATATTGAAATATCCAAAAATTATATCACTGTTATTTAAATAATTTCTATCCCTATAAATATTGATATCGAATTATTGTCTAGCCCAATAAGAAACTCTTTTTGGTGCTCATAAGAGATTTTTTTAAGCTGATGTCTGCAAGTTTTTGGATTTAGGGCATTCTCTGGTAAGAATGGGTAATTGCACCGAGCATGCGGAATCATTTTAACTGGGCGGATACGATGCGGTCTCCTTTTAAAGGGGATTAATCCGATTTCAGGTTATGTTCTGTCAGAGACAGAGCGCTCTCAGTCAAACTGAGCCGGATTCTCTTTTAGAGGCTAAACATTTGACGTAAGTATGTGAAGATGTGTGACGTGGCCAGAAGAATTCCCACGAAAAGCGACTCGACACCTCAGTTTTTAGAATTAATATATTAGGCTTAGCATGGATGGTCGTTCCAGCACACTGGTACCATTAAACACAATATTTTATCACTTCTCCACTCAGATATGCTTCTGCTTTTAGTTCAGAAACAAAATAATACAGACTTCCACCTTAAAGGTTCAACAGGTTTTTTGCCTATAAATGAACTATTTATAGCACTTTCCCACCAAAAGAACCCGGGCTTTTAAGAACCATGGTGCTTTTCAGCAAACCAGCCTGCGTTTCCACCAGTTTTTGTGGAACCGTCAAAACAAGACATCATACGTCATCAACAGAGGGCATTATACTAGTTTGAGAACTAGAACAGTGCCGGTTGCATGTTGGTGGAAAAACGATCTGTAGGCAGAGCTGGTTCTTTATGAGATTTAAAATCATTTACAGGAATTTTCCGGTCAGTATAAAGAGCCATATAATCATTTAAATGTTTTAAGAGTTGATATTTGCCTTTGCTAAAGAGCCTTTGGAGAAGCCCTTATTTAAAGTGCAGGTTAGTGGAGCACTGTATTAATAAATGCTGATTAATGCTAAATGTGCATAACTGTGTCTGTGTCTGTTTTGTCCTGCAGGCCGGTTTTTGGGAGAGGAGCTGGGATAATGGGCAGAGGCGCAGGATTGGCGGGCAGAGGGCCCGGATTGGCTGGCAGAGGCGCTGGATTGGCTGGCAGAGGGGCTGGATTGGCTGGCAGAGGGGGCGGATTGGCAAGCAGAGGGGCGGGGATGGTAGGTCGGACATTTGACGCCCGGCAGAAGATCGGCACCAGTGACGTCAGGCAGAGACTTGGAGGAGGTGCAGGTACAGAATCCAGATCAGTTTGTCTTCAAGATCTCCTTGATTGATTGGCTGTGTATCGATATTAGGCATTTTCAGCCAAAATATTTGATCGTCCAAAATTGGAAACAAATAAATAAACAAATTCCACTCTTGTGAGCCGTTTAAATAATATTTAGGAGTTAACGAGTACAGCAGCTCTGTGAGGCTCAGTGTTAGGAATTCAACTGCTAAATGGAACTCCAGTTTGGAGTTAGATTTTTTTGTAAAAATAACAAGAGCTGTAGAGGAAACAAAATAAAGAATTTAACATCACTTAATGGATACCCCTCTACAACGTGTATTTTTCAGCCTATACAGTGAGTTGCAGAGCTAACAAACACCACTAACAACACACAGCAGCAAAGGCTGCAGACCCCATTTTAAAAAGTGCAACAGCAGTCAGAACTCTAAAGGAACAATAATTTTTAGCGCTGGATAAGCAGCACTTTTTGTATGTGTTTCCACTTTGTTTTAGAGTGCGTGGTTCTGTAGTATAATGTAGTATTCTGGTACACACATTGCCACTTAAACACAGCAGGCCAGTCTATGAGTCTCATCACTTGCACCTCTTTCTATCTCCTCCAGGGTTCCAGGTAAAGGACGCGAGAGAGCGTTTGGGGCAAAAGGATGCACGTTTCCGAATCCGGGGCCGAGGGGGCAGTGTAAACTCAGTGCAGGACGCCAGACAGACCATAAACTCTCGCAAACAACAACCAACGGACGCTCCTGCAGCCAGCGGCCACACCCCCATACCCCACATACACATCCAGAACACCACCCCAGTCATCAACACAGTCAGGGCCTTCCCCACCAATCAGGGACTCAACTCCAGAGTAGGTGTGGCCATACAGCCTGGTGGAGGGCTAACGAAAATGGTAGATGCACGAGACAGGCTGAGCCTCAAGAGGAACATCTCATCGCCCAATCAGGGACCAGCACCTCCGCTTAAGATCACCAAAACCATCCAGGTAAGAGAGAGAACCAAGGTGTGGTTCTGTATGGGCTGAATGGGTGGGGATAAACTGCTATAGGCTGAACGGGCTGAATGGGTGGGGCTAAACTGCTTTTCTCTTTCACTGCAGCAAAGACCTGTGGGTATGACCAGTGGAATCCGCATTAATGTTCACGGCAGGACACCTCAGGTCAGCCTCACCTGTACATATACTTGATCCATCTGCTCACCTGTACTCACACACACACACAAACACAGCTCAACTCTGTGTGATCTTGTCTCTAGGGTCTGTCTGTTGCTGCTGCTGCTGCTGTTGATGATGATGACGGTGACATTCCTAATAAACAGATGAAGATCACCGCCCCCAATGTCCTGACACAGACACGAGTGAGTCACTTTCACACACACTCGCACAAATTTACATACACTCAGTGTTGAATAAGCATGACTGTTAAATAAGAATTAAACCCACCTGCACTAAACTGCTCATTTCTGTTTGCCCCTCTATTCTAAAAGCCAGTCAACCAGCGCTTAGTATCAGTAGCAGTGTCAGTATTAGGGGTACGAATCTCTCAGTGTCTGGCGATTTTTTTACATTACATTACATTACATTTGGCAGACGCTTTGTCCAAAGCGACTTACAATAGTCAAGTACAATGAAAAATAAGTTTAAAGGTAAAAACAACTTTGGATAGGGATTAAAGGAGGTCAAAGGGGAATAATAGGATAGAGGAGTGAAGGAGGGGAAGAAGGAAATGAGGTTAGAAGTAGTTCGTTTTTTTAGAGGTGTTAAGAGAGTAAGTGCTCTTTGAAGAGCTCTGTCTTCAGGAGTTTATTAAAGATAGTGAGAGATTCTCCTGATCTGGTAGTGGGAGGTAGTTTGTTCCACCATTGGGGAACTCTGTATGAGAACAGTCTGGATTGCTTTGTGTGAATGTGTGAATTTGATTTGATTCGTTTCGATTCAGATTTTTGGGGTTACAATTCGATTCAGAAACATTTTTTTTTATTCCAGAACAATTAACAGATTCATAAGGCCTATACATTTTGTTTAAATTATGTGATTGAGATTTATTTAAAACAATAATTTTAGGTTCCTTACTGTATCAAATCTTTTTGCAACATTTCATATAACATTTTTGTAAATTTTTAAGTAACCTTAAAAATAAAACACATATGTCACAATCTTTTAACCATATTGCATCGTGGCTAAATTTTCAGAACTTAACCTTAAACATACAGAACCTTAAATATTAACCATATGAATGGGTCCAGGAGCCACACGTAAGTGCTAGTCTTTCGGCATTAATCAGAGTTTTTCCCACTTTATTCGTTGTTTTACTGTAGAGTTGTGGCACTGCTTTACCGCTAAAAAAAGCTACGTGAAGGTAAATCTTCTTGGGTCCAGTATATTAACCATAAACTTAAACCTCTCGCCTTCGACTGACCTGTATGATTGTAAATTCTTTGCGATATAGCAGGAGATGGAGTTGGAACACTTCACAGCGGGAAGTTTGTTGCATTGCTCCAGAGTTTTCTGGTCTGCTTCTTTTGCCTGCTTTTCAGGTTCTTTTAACTCAGGGTAATTTTTGTATTTCTGAAATAACTCCGTTTCAGTTTACACTGCTTGCAAACAATTGTGCTCAAGTCAAGCTCTCTCTTTCCCCGCCAGACTGTAAAATCCAAATTGTGCCCAAACCCTGCCTTTTACCGACAACGAGACAGGTTGAATCCCACTCCTCTCCTGCTCCCTACTAGCTGACTCCATTCAGATATATGGAGCTGGCTAACTAACTAGCTTGCTGTACGATGGTTTAGACAGCCTTCATCTATGGTGGCCAAGTGGACGTGTAATGCGGTTTTCAGTCCTTTGGGGAATAGGAGCAGCAAATTATAAAACCTAGACGCATTTTTAAATCAATTTCGGGTCATTTTGAATCGATTCAGAATCCCCAGTACTAGGAATCACGATTAAAGAATAACTTTTTCTATCACCTCTAGTTAGTCTGTTCGGAGAGATGTGCTGTACTTTCCTAATTAAAATTCTAAAACATTAGAAGCCTTATTTACACAGTAGGTAAATGTGGTCTAAATTTGATCAAATTTTATTGGATGTTGTCAGTTACACCTAGTCCTTCATGTGTTTTGAGTATGAGAATTATAACTGGATAAAGCCAAGCTGCTTAAAAATATAAGTATAAAAACACACAAAACAAATTTAAACCTTTAGGAGGTGGCCTGAGACGTAAAATGTAGAAAAAAAGAGATGTAAAATGGATACCAATCCAATCACTCAAATCATTCCGGAGGTGGTCTGAGCCACATTTAAACCACATATAAATTACCCAATAACTTAAACAATTTCAGAGGTGATCTAAGAAGCATCTGAACCATGTTATAGAAGTGTGAACACATGTATCTTTCCAAGACACATTCCACAACATAAACTCCCTGTACAGTCGTATACAACATAAACTCCTCGCAGTCAAACATAATACATCAGAACTGCAAAAACAGAATGTCAAAAAAACACTAAAAGTTTAATATGTGGTATTTATTTCTGACATACTTCTGATACACTTCAATATGGCTCAGTCTAAACAGCCAGATCGGAATTCATGTGAATTGTTTTTTTCACTAACTCAACATGTAAATAAATGAACTTATTTAGATATGGATTACGCTAAAATATATTGTGAATAGTTTAAAATAACCAGGTTTGTTTGGAAAATGGGATTTGATCTACTTGCACACAGCCTTATTCATTGATTGGTGGATTTGGAGGCGGAGCCTGGCTATTGTTTTACCTCAGATTACCTGTCTTAACACTCTTATCTCTCTCTCTCTCTCTCTCTCTCTCTCTCGCTCTCTCGCTCGCTTTGTAGGTGGGTCCAGGTCCATCATTCTCCATGTCCACACCCATCACTAAGGTGGTAAAGAATGACTCTTACACAGCCCCTCCCCCTCCTGCCCCTGTTGCTGTGGCACCCACCCGTCCTAGCGCCCGTCCCCCCACACAGAACCTGCAGCCGGTTTCCCGGACGATGGTAACTGGCCAGGCGGCTTCAGGAAATGGCAGTTCACTAACACCTCCACAGGTGAGACACACACACGCACACATGCACAGTGTCCAAATGTTTGTGGACACATTTTCTAATGAATGAATGAATTAGCTCATACATAGATTCTCTCTTGTAGAGAGATACTGCCAATATAATGCATGGAGCGGTGGAGCTTTTGGATAAGATGAGTTGGGTAGTTGGGGATGAGGTGGAGAACTGATCATCAAACTTCCTGCACTCACTAATGTTCTTGACCCTGAATGCAGTCAGCATCCTCACAGTAGTGTTTCAAAACCTGGTAGGAAGTGTTCCCTGGACATTAGAGACAGTTACTACAACAAAAGCATGATAAAAGCTTTGTAATACCCTTGATTTCAGATGAAAGGAGCAGAGGTTCTAATACTTTGGTAATGGGATGGGTATCATCATTGATTTCCCAGTTCGATTCAGATTTACAAGATCCCGATTCGATTTAAAATCAGTTCATTTAGGAAAATTTCAATTACAATAAAAATTGTAGTTTAAATATGAAATGTAGTAATTATGCAAGGAACACTCAAACTTCCATTATTAAAATATTAGTGTTTATATTATATAGACTTGACACAACAGTTACATTCTTTAAATGTAGCCTAGTTAATTGGTTAACTTGGCGCGCCAGCCGTGTGTGGTACTCGAAAATCTGTCTAAAGGGGGTTTAGCTTTCCTGGTGAATCAGCTAGCCCGCTAAGCTAACACTGGAAGTACAGAAAAAATTACTTACATTTGTACAGAAACTCCCCCACAGTGCGACTCTTGAGCGCTGTGCTCCATATACGGGGAAAATGGGCTGATTCTAAGGATTGATCTCAGGTTTATATGAATCGATATAGGATCATTTAATTGAAGATTGATTTCAATCGAAAAATCTCTTTTTTTTTTTCTTTTTTTTTTAACACACCCCTATTTTTGTCACTATAGTGTTTGTGTGTGTGTGTGTAGTAGCCAGTTCTAATGTAGTGCCAATTCTAATGTACTGTAGATATGTAACTCTTCTTCTTTCTCTCTCTCTCTCTCTCTCTGTGCATGCATGTGTGCAGCCGGTGTTCAGTCCATTGGAAGGAACTAAGATCACAGTAAATAATCTGCACCCGCGAGTCACAGAGGAGGACATAGTGGTGAGAGTTACACATACACACACATACGGCTGCACCCATTCTCAATCTCACACTGGGCACAGCAGGTCAGCAGCTCACACACATTTATTACCAGCCCACCCACCATGCTGCTCAGATTTATTTTCCAGGGTGGGGAGTTCCTCAACAGTTTTATTTTCCTTATTTTTATATAAGTGCTGTAACTCTGAATATCGGCCCATACCATCTGATCTCTGTGTTGGAGTACGTAATCAAGTCTCACAGTTTAAGTCTAATGAGTTTTTTAAATTAATAATTGTTAAAACTGTTCTGTTACCCTCTGAGATTGCTCCTCACTGCTGCAGGCAAGGACTAATATCTGTTAATGGAACGTGTAGCCAGAGGGCACTTTTCTGGAATGCTGCAGTAAAAAAAAGAATCGAAACTTTATTAGAAATGTGCAGGTATGCGTATTGGCAAAAGATAGGCAATACAGGAGTTATGACTCACTTAATTGTAATACTGTAGGCAGGGGTCGGCAATTAAGTTTGGCTATGGGCCAGATATTTTCCAAGCCATTATGTGGCCACCAAAAAAAATCTGTTTTGGAAAATGAAGTGTAATGGGATGGAGTGTTAAAGACTAGGAGCTCTCCAGCCAAGTGGGTTGTTGAACCCAATTGCAGAACAGTTGATCTCAAAGCAGGTAAACCCAAGAAGAAAGGAAAAAAAAAATAAAACACACCATTCCTCACACAGGATTGAACCAGGGTTGTCAGGGTCATAGCACTGCCCTAGTGAATTGGGACGCAGCTGGGGAAAACGCCCTTATGAGGAAATAAGGAACCCAAGAATGGGCGGGAACTAAAGAGAGACAGGGGAGATATGTAAACAAAAGCTCGCCAGAGAAGCATTTTTCTTTTTTCCTGTTTTTTTCCATTATCATTCATTGTAGTTCAAACAACCTCACAGGATATATTTTTTTATGCTCCTATTCCTGTTGCCGACCCCTGGTGTAAGATATATACTGCAAAGTGATGTATTGTGATTTTTTTTTAGTAGAATTTAAGAAAAGTTCTTATAGTATGAAAACACACACCATATATATATATATATATATATTATACAATCTGATTTAAGCTAATTGAGATTTTATCCAAACAGAACAGTGGGACCTGAGGTCAAGAGTACAACACTAGTCTCTAGTGGGTGTGTTTTAAATACAAAATTCAATGAATCACTTTCTGCCAATAAGTCTTTAGATTTTCTTCATATCTTTATTAAACTAAATGATTCAGTAATGGTGAATGCTGTATTTTCGATAATTAATACAGTATTGTAAAATGTAGTATTGCAATTTATTAATATATTCTCATACCCATAGCCAGAAAATGGCAGTACTTACAGAGCGGTCATGTTTACTGTGTGTTTGTATCGCCCTACTCTGAAATGCATCCTGTTTTTTTTTTTACAAACTATTCCTGATCCTACTGCTTTTTTGTACTGGTGTTAATCTCAAACTGTGTGTGTGTGTGTGTGTAGGAGCTGTTCTGTGTGTGTGGAGCACTAAAGAGAGCGAGGCTGGTGAAGGTGGGCGTGGCCGAGGTGGTGTTTGTGAGGAAAGATGACGCCATCAGCGCCTACAGAAAATACAACAACCGCTGTCTGGATGGTATGACTCACATTCCGTACCTGTATAAAAGAGTCCTGACTAGTGTCTAGATATCTGAAATTACTGCTGTTATTTATCTCATGAACAATATTACCAACTTATCCATTCTCTCTCTCTCTCTCTCTCTCTCGTTTTTCCTTTTCTCTTTCCCTGTTTGTGTGCACCTGTACCACAGGTCAGCCAATGAAGTGTAATTTGCACATACAGGGCAACGTGATCACCTCAGACCAGCCCATCCTGCTGTAAGTGCTCCGTCATTTGTTCACACACTGTTACATTTCTGTTGTGGGTGAGTTATGTGTGTTTGTGAAAGGTATATAAGATTTATCTATAACTGTCCTCTGTGTGTGTTTGTGCATTAGGAGGTTGAGTGACAGTCCTGCAGGGGGCGCCAGCACCAGTAGTAGTAGCAGCAGCAGCAGCAGTAAGAAGGAAGGTCTCCCAGCGGTGCTGTCCCGCCCTCGCTCCAGCTCCGCCCAGGCTGAGGTGGACCCCCAGACCATCTTAAAGGCTCTCTTTAAATCGTCCAATCAGAGCACAGCAACCACAGAGCCGGCCACCGCGCAGCCTACAGCCTTCCGCATCAAAATATAACCCACACACACTCTCTTTCTCTCTCTCTCTCAATTACTCACGCACACAGGCGCACACACACTCTCCGACAGACAGTGTATGGTACTGTGGGCAGATGTGGATCCTCCAGGTCCGGAAAGTAGAAATCCACCCCAGGGTTTTCTTCGTCTATGGTTGATTTCACACTACACAATTTTAGTCATAATTTTGCAAACTTTTAGTCTTTACTTTGGTCAAGTGACAAATATCGATCAGGTTTAATATGTGTACCTATCGGTGACTCAAAATCTGATTTGGCGACTTCCTACGGCCAATAAGAAAACAGGGGACAGGGTGTGGAGAAAGCCAAGGGCGGAGTTAGACAAAATCAACAAGTCAGCTTGTGTTGATCCTTTTTTTTTTTTTTATCCATTTCATTCATTCTTTTTTTTTTTCAGTTTTTTTTTTTTGTTGCTACAAATTAGTGTGCATATAACTCATAACACCTTTCTTACAGTCCATTTTAGCAGAAAAAAACTGTGGGTTTTCATGACTGAGCATATTTTTGTAGTGTGTATTTATTTAGTATGTTAAACCACTTAAATATTTCCTATTACAAGACAAGAGTACAATCATCTGACCATTCTGAACTGTGTTTTGTAAATCCAGCTTAAGCTGCAGTTAAAACAAAACCATGGGGTGGATTTTTACTGTCTGGAATTGGATTTACACCACAGAGTGTGTGCGGTGGTGTGTGCTGATTGTTCTTGATTGTTAGTTTTGTGTGTTTAAAGGTGTTTTGTTCAGTTTTAGTTCACATTGAACATCAAACAGCCGATACAAGAATGCGATTGTTTTCTTTACCATTTTAGTTTTTAAAAGTCCACCCACTAACAAACACACGCAGACACATACACACACACATACATATTCACAAATACATTTACAGAGGTGCGGGTGAATGCGGGGTGTAGAGATGTACATGCTCTGTATAAAAGCCTTTGTTAGTCATTTCTGTAGGGCCGTGTCCCAATCCTCATCCTTCTCCTCCTCAGTAGTGTGTTTCTCGTCAGTTCCTGTGGTTTGGGGTGCGGCTCCGGACCCGTTAGACTGGGATTAGGACTGTTTGTCCCGAGGCCGGTCGCTGCCACACCCTTTTTTTTGGAATGTTTTTTTTTTTTCTCTGCAGTAAATCTCTTGCTTTATACTCTGCTGTGTGATGTCATTATTTGTTCCAGTGCCACTGGTTTCCCACCCTGAACTCCCACTCATATTTTCTGTTATTTAACTGGCTGTTATGGAGAAAATGAAAATGAGTAGCAAGTCATCAAACTTGTGTCCAAGCCATGGGACTCAAATTTGAAATAATTGTGGCTTACTTTTTAATGTTGTTCTTATTTTAACTGACTTAAGCTTTAGGCTTAAAAAGACTTGTATGATATATTTTTTAAATAAAACAAATATTGAATCATGTAACTTTAGCATTTTGTTTTAATTGCTAGGTGCTGCGTCACTGTAAATATGTGTACACACTGGGCTCATATGCACTGCACCGCTTCATACCATTAGTGTATATAATTAATTGTAGTACACATTTGGGACACCCTAAAAGTGGGTTGAGTGTGTACCAGTTCACTATAGACTTATTTACAGTGGTGGCAAATGGTACCAGGTGTAACCATGACAGGTGCAACACAAATATAGCCGTTTTATTTACTTACAAAACAGTGGTTAATTGGGTATGGTTCTATACTGTTGAGCTTTCCAACCTCACCACTTAAAGACATACATTTCCATATAAATATGATCACTTAAACCAGTTAAACTGTTTAAACCGTTACATCCTTTACTGTTAGACTGTCGGCCCAGATATCTAGATTATATTCAGATTGATTTTGATATTCTGCACAGTCAGAAACCACATAAAACCTGATTTATGCAAATCAGTTCTAAACCACATTTGGAGGTGGTTTGAAATGTGATTATAATCAGATTTGTACAGATATCATTTGATGAATTTATGCAGGTCGTTTGCATCATCCACAATGCAACAAACAACTTCACTAAATCCAGAGTGAAACAGACACACAAATCCAATCTGATCACTTCTTAATATCAGTATGGACAGTCATGTCAACAGATCTGATTTGAGAATCTAATCTGATTTGAATGTTTTCTGAACACAGCCCAAGACTTCTTCAACCACCAAAACTCTTCCCAGTACAACACCAGTAAAACTTGCATTGCAACTGGTTAATTTGCATATTTTGTCCCACACAGCAATTGGATTTTAATCTTACTAACCAGAGACATGTTTTACTACCAAGTGGAAATAGATGTGGTTCACATCTTATCAGGATACAACCCAGATACCAGTCATATGAAGTGACCTGGGCCCTCATGTACTAAAATGTTGCGTACAATTATGACGTACAATTATATTAATATCCATTCTCATTTGCAATTTAAGTGCATTGCCCCTAAGTGACACTAAAACTCATTAGAAACGTATGCACATTCTCACATTTAACTCACATTTAGTACATCTGATCGTAAGCGTGAATCGTGGCCTACACAATATTTTTGTACAATAATTAAATTATTGTGTATTTAGAATTGAAATGTAACATTGCTGAATATACACCCGACATATTAAAGGTCATGGGACAACAGTACGCAAAGTGATCATAGATCAAGTGTTATCATGTGAGTGAGGTGACCAGCGTGCTCATGGCAAGGCCAAGTTGAATATGGGTTGAGTGATGCCTGATAGTGGGTGCAGGCAAATGGGATAACTGGGTCAGATTGATCATACTGGTAGACCCTAACTAAATCCCTATACTACACTGTGTTCAACATTTAAGGTAACAGTCAGGGATGGACTGGGTGTGGCATGGTGGAAAAGCTAAAATTTGGATTCTTAAATTGAGTTGTGAATTGACCAACAGTTTCTGAAGTGCATGACCATTAGCCACTTATGGACATGCAGCTTTTCCTAATGTAAAACAATTGCGAATGATAAGAACTCAATAGTAATGAGAGAAACAAAATCCTTTTTGACAAGGGAAGTTAGTTCACTTGGCAGCCATCTTTGCAACATGACCAGGCACTTAAATCTGTTTAAATGAGGATTTTAAATGGTTAATATACATACGTCCACCATGTCTGGAAGCTGTACTTTATCCTGGCTAGCGATCACTGTGAATTGATGATGGTTAAACTACCTCCATCAGGCTTGAAAGCTGTGCTAGCCTGGTTAACTCTCACTATTAAAGTTAAAATTGATCTGCTTTAAAAAATTATGCACAATTATGCCACCAAGAAAAAAAATTAAATAGTCATGAATCTTGCGACTTTTTATATTCACTTAGAACAAAAAATAGCATGTCTTCAAGGGAATTATGGATAAAAATAATGTAGTATTATAAGCACATTTTCTGTAAAAAAAAATGGTTAAAAGAAGTATAAAAAATTTGCCATTTTGAACACTGTTAGAGTCGTTAAAACTACATAACTAGAATTTCTGTACAAAAGAACTACAAATCCCAGTGCCCCTCAGATTATGCTTCCGGTCTGTGGCGGAGGTATACGCAGAGAGAAGATGGCGCCGCCCGGGAAGCAACATGCGAGTGGTGCTTGCGTGATTCCAGGAGGATTCACAGGTACATTTAACCTTTAAATAAACACCTGGCGGGGCTTAAATTCGCACCTGGATACTTACAGAGCTAAAGGTGGATCATTTTTTCACTGGCTGTGAGCTAGAGATTTCTAATCCACCTTAAATGCTGTAGCAGATAAACCATCGTTAGCTACACTGAGGAGCACACAGGCATCATCCGCGAGCAGAGCCTAATTACTACATAGCTCTTTAAAGTGTTTTATTTTTTATTTTTTATTTCAATTTCTGTCTCTGTCTGACAATTCTTAATAACTATATCCGTAATAGCAAAACACATTGAATAAACGTTAATTTTTGGGTTGCATTGCCTTTTTTAAGATTGATAATGAAAAAATAGCCTTTAAACCTTTATTTAGCATTCCCTTACAGACACCGGTTAATGTTGAATTTTTTACATTGAATTAACGTTTATTTAATGGTTCTGAATGGTTGTACTGAGCTCTTCAGCAACTATAACAGTAAGACTTTTAGGTGAAATGTTTTTCCTTCAGACATTTAGCTCAAACCTTTTTTAAAATTGTATTCATATCTTTTAAGTTATAGTTAATTTTTCAAGCCTTAGCATTTTCTATAGTCTTATATTTTTTACTGTGCTTTCTTACTGTACCTCCCCTAGTATTATTGTTGTTTGTTTCTACTGTGTTGTGAAACTGCCACTGGCTGCTACATTTCCTTCGGGATCAACTATCTATATCTATCTAATCAATCTAATCTATTTTATTTATCTAATCGAATCTATCTAATATATATATATATATTTAATCTGTCTGAGTTAAAATAGAAAGTATAGGGGATGCATATACAAAATTCAGCAATTTAAACATAATTATAAAAATATTATTTTAAAAGGTATAACATCAATTATAACATTCAAAGCAGATCATGCACTTGAAGGGGACTTAAAGTCACGAATGGAATTAATTTGGGAAAATAGTAGAAAAAAATAATAATAATAAAAAAATTATAATTAAAATAAAAATAAGAACATTAAATTTAAATTAAGTAAAATGCAGTGTTTGGTTAATTATAACCTTGACTAAAAAGGAATGTTCTAAGTTAAGACCACAGTACAGGCTATAAGAACATAATCCAAAAAAGTATTTAATGCAAGTAAACTTTACAAACCAAGCCTATAAAACCATAAACCTATTAAACATTAATCAATGTTAAATCAATGTGCAATTGTTGTTTAAAAGTATAAGAAGGATAGAAAAGGGAACATTGATTCAACCATGGCCTTTGGCTATTTGTGAAGTTTATTGCTTATATAATCATATAATAGTAGCATTATATCAATGGTATAAATAATGGTATAAATAACAATAAAATCACATATTGCCATTACTTCTGCAAGCAATACATAATCGTACAATTTATGAACAATCAATAATTCTTTCCGGCCTTATTATATCATACATTGTGTTTACTTGAATGATATGGTAGCTGGGAAAAGCCATCTACAACCAGGGTTCTATATTATATTGGGAGGGGGGAAGGGTTAGGATGTTCTTTAAAATCACATGTTGTTATGTTGTCAATTTTACATTTTATTAGTGTACTATAATGGTCTAAAAAAAAAAAAATAGTCAATTATATAATTTGTCACAATTATGTCAAGATCAATAAATCATTGAAAATAATATAGTCATGACAGGCCTATTAGGCCTATTACAGTAAACAATAATGACTAAAACAACAGTTTGTAGATGTATCATATTATTATTATGGTGGTTTTAGGTTGGTGCTGCAGAGTGTTAGTGTTATCGTGTATTTGTGTGTTATAGTGTTGTCGCTGAAGTTCAGATCGAGTAGCAGTGCTCAGCATCAGTTATGTGTGAAGGAACACCGGGTCCGTGCGGAGAAGAACAGCAACCGGCCACTGGACCGGACTCTGTTCGTCCTCAACATCCCCCCATACTGTTCAGAGGTAAACCAATACACAACAGTTGAGCACGGTTCCTCCATCCTGGTGTTTGTCACTCTGCGTATTTTGGTGGTAGTTAATGGTAGTTCAAACACCTATGCATATAAATAAGTAATATTAAAGTCTTTAAATGTACTGGTTGACTGTTACACCACTGACAGTTACTCTGTAGCTACACCCCTGACGGGAACATCACTAACAGGAACACCACTACCAGTTATACTGTAGCTAAACCCCTGGTAGGAACACCATTGACATTTACGATGTAGCTGCACCTCTGGCGGGAACACCACTGACAATTACACTGTAGCTACACCCCTGACGGGAACACCACTAGCAGGAGCACCACTACCAGTTATACTGTAGCTAAACCCCTGGTAGGAACACCAATGACAGTTACACTGTAGCTACACCCCTGATGGGAATACCAATAACAGTTACACTGTAGCTACACCAATGACAGGTACACTGTAGCTACACAACTGACATGTACATTACTGACAGCTAGACTGTTGGCAGTGACTCTGCAGCTACACCACTATCAGCTATACAATTGACAGCGACACTGTAGCTATTCCCCTGGTGAGAACACCACTGACAGGTACACTGTGGCTACACCCCTGGTGGGAACACCACTGACAGTTACACTGTAGCTACACCAATGACAGTTACACTGTAGCTACACCCCTGATGGGAATACCAATGACAGTTACACTGTAGCTACACCAATGACAGTTACACTGTAGTTACACCAATGACAGTTACACTGTCGCTACACCCCTGATGGGAATACCAATAACAGTTACACTGTAGCTACACCAATGGCAGTTACACCACTATTAGCTATACAATTGACAGTTACACTGTAGCTACACTGCTGGTGGGAACACCACTGACAGATGCACTGTAGATACACCCCTGGTGGGAACACCACTGACAGATGCACTGTAGATACACCCCTGGTGGGAACACCACTGACAGGTACACTGTAGCAGCACCCCTGGTGGGGACAACACTGACAGTTACACTATATTTACACACTAAGTGGAACAATAGTCACAGTTTCACTGTAGCTATACCAGTGACAGTTACAATGTAGCTACACCCTTAGCGGAAACACCAATGACAGATACAAAGTAGCTACACCATTGACAGGTACATTAATGACAGTTACACTAATGGCAGTTACTCTGCAGCTACACCACTTTATAGTAACACCACTGAGGTTTAAACAGTAGCTACGTCACAGGCTGTTACACCACATACAGCTATACTACAGTTGCAAACTTATGTCTATGAATAAACAGTGGGTGTGTTTGGCTGTGTTTAATGATGTGTGTGTTTGTGTGGTTTATTCCAGAGTGTGGTAAAGGGCATGTTTTCCCAGTTTGGACCAGTCCAGTCTGTGGAGCTGAGTGAGAAACCTGGACCCAAAGAAGCAGAAAATACCCTGTCCCAGTACTTCAAAACAGCAGGCAGACAGGTAACTCCCACACAGCCGGGTTTCAGTACAGCTGTGTACAGAGCCTGTTATGTGTAATACACGTGCAGGAGGAGTTTATGAAAGTCCTGTCTGTGGAGGTAAAGTGTGCAAACTATGTGTGTGTTTTGTGTGTGTGTAGTGTTTTAAGGTGGGATACATCGTGTTTAAAGAAGCCTCCAGTATAGCGGCGGCTAAATCCCATCCCCTTAATTCTCCACTGTTGGTCTCCAACAGCAAGAAACCAGTTCGAGTCGGCCTGCAGAGTGAGTTTTTCCTCTCTCTCGCACACGCACACACTCTCACTCTCAAAAACTGCACTATTTAGTAAAGTGCAACGTAAATAGTATGTCATTTAAGGTGGAATGAAAAAGCATAAATTTTACAGGTATTTTCTTTAAATGCACACCTGCCTACTTAATTATTACAAAGCTAAAGGTGACATCTTATTCACTGGCTTTCTGTTGAAAAGTACTGCAGTACTTACACTGGGATTACTGAGGCATTTAAGGTGGATCAGCCAGTTTAAATACAAAGCTGGGGAATCCCAAACCCCTCATGCTCAGCATTTTAGTACAAAAAATGCAAGATTTAAGGTGGAACGTAAATTAATCTAACTAAATTAATTCTGAACCCATCTCTGTGTGTAGAGTGGATCCATGAATACACTCAGTCGATCGTGAAGCAGGACGCTCTGCAGGAGGCCGTGGATGAATTCATGAACCAGTACGACAAGACGAAAGAGGAGGTGAAGTGCTGAAATGTTGATTGATCTCATAATTAGTTAATCAGTAAATTTATTATTGGTTATTTTGGTAATTACAATAATACTGTTCTCATAAACCTTCTGTGTTTTCCTCAGGAGGTGGAGCGTCTTCAGAAAGAGGCGGAGCAGCAGCAGGAGGATGAAGAGGGTTGGGTTAAAGTGACAAAGGGTGGCAAAGGCACTAAGGCCCGCCCACATAGTGAAGTGGCCAATCAGAAGACGCTTCAGAAAGAAGACAAGAAGAAGAGGAGAAAGGAGCTGGTGAACTTTTACACGTGGCAACGGCGGGATACGCAGAGAGAACGTGAGTCCAACACACACAAAGCTCCGCCCACACACATTCTTCAGTAGATCACTGATGGTTGGATGGACAAGCTGTACAGAACAAATGAAAGCACACATAAGCTGCGTTCCATTCTGAAGGCAGCTGCATTGGAAGTCTAATATTCCTAAATATTCATGATTTATTTTAATTTATACACTTTTCTTCACTTTAATATTAGAGTATGGTCAGTTTTATATATTCATTTTATTAATTTCTGATTAGATGCTTTGTAAAAATGCATTAATTATGTAACCCTAATAAAATTATTTGTATAAGCCATCAAAGCTAAATCATCAAACTAAGCTCCGTTTCACACGACAGTACATTTATACGTAGTCAGATTATCAGTTTTAAGATTTTAGTTGCATGAAACAAAAACATACAGTAACATGCTTAGTAAATTTCTTATTTAGTTATAAATAAAAGTGTGAAATGTACCCATACCCACTAGTTCAGATTTGATACTTCATTAAGCATAGTGAAAATGCAAATAATACAACATGCAAAATGAATAATGTGAAGAAAGAAAACTTAGTTAAATTCAAAGAAAAAACTCTTCATTTTAACGAGCTAACGCTGCCTCAAGCTGAAATGAACGGAGTTCATCTGCGCCTTTATAAGAGCCTCATCCCTGGTGACAAATAATCTAAATCAGTAACAGCACTTCATGGAAAACACAATCATAATTCCACTATTTGTACATTAAATCAATCAGTTACACATTAACTTTATTATTCTAATGTGCCAAGCTAACGGTGGCTTCACTTAGTCAAGTCTTACTTTAAATTGTCAACACTAGACAAAAACAGTGTAAAATGAACGAGTTTGACAAACACATGCTGCAGTGAGTGGAAGTACAGAAGAAAATTACTTACATTTATACAGACGCTCCCTCGCAGTGCTGACTCCATTTGCCATGTTTTTAAATCTGAAAGCTGGAACTCTGAGCTGTTGAAATGCATCATGGGATTGCCTTACGATGGAGGATACATCTCCAGCTGCTTCAGAATTAAATAAAACATGGCTGCCCATGAAGGATCATATGCTGCCTACTGAATGGGACAGTTCTTTTCTCAGGAGCATGCACATGCTGCCTAAAAATGCTGCCTGTTTGGCAGCTGCCTTCAGAATGGAACACAGCTACAGCTCTTAGGGTGAATATATATTAATAACACTCTAAATGTAGGTATTGTGATACACTGAGAAGGCGGAGCTACAGAATCTCATTAGGGTGAATATATATTAATAATGCTCTAAATGTAGGTATTGTGATACACTGAGAAGGCGGAGCTACAGAATCTCATTAGGGTGAATATTAACCCAGTGACCGAGGTCATTCTTCAAATGCTTCTTTTCTGATCTCTTAATGTTGAATATATATTAATAACGCTCTAAATGTTGATATTGTGATATTCACTGAGGAGGTGGAGCTACAGAATCTCATTAGGCTGAATATATATTAATAATGCTCTAAATGTAGGTATTGTGATATATGCTGAGAAGGCATAGCTACAGAATCTCATTAGGGTGAATATTAACCCAGTGACCGAGGTCATTCTTCAAATGCTTCTTGTCTGATAGTCAGTATCCACCAATCCCATCTTCACTGATGCTTACCCTCTCTTTCTCTCTCTCTCTCTCTCTGTTTCAGATATCGCACAGCTGAGGAAGAAGTTTGAGGAGGATAAGCAGCGCATTGCTCTTCTCCGAGCACAGAGAAAGTTCAGACCCTACTGAACTACATTACCCACAAACCTCTACATTGCGTGTTTTCCTCTGTTTTGAACCTTACCCACTGGCCCAAGCAGAGCAGGGTGTATGGACCAATCCGACCAGAGCTCATTTCAGTGTATCAGTGTAAAGGGAACAATAAGCATGAGGGATGATGAAAGAGGCTGGTATAGAGATGAATTATGACTTATGAATAGAGAAATATTAATCTGAGCCGGGTATTGACTGTATTGTACCTCTGAAGGATTGTTTACACTGTTTGTAACTTGTTGAGCAAAAATGTACCTGTTGGAATGAACATTTAAAGTCACACGGCCCTTCTTGGATATATTCAGACATTCAGACTGTATTAGGAGTCTCTGCTCTGATACCCTTACTACGGCTGATTAAGGGCTGGATGGGTTAATGTTGAACCCCCGCAGTCCTGCAGTCGGACCCCTGCCTGCCTGTTGTGTGTCTGTTTAATAAAGGTCAGATTTTTACTCACTGCTGCTGTGTCATTGCTGAAGAGGTCAGTACGGGTTTATTATGAATTTAATAACTTTTTTTAGACAGTATATTGCTCCATAAATATAGTATAATAATACCAGTACTACACTTAAAAGAGCAGTAAATATGTTATTATTTGGAATATTCAGATTTTGATTTAGAATATTAAAAATGTGTGCATATTATTATTTATTTATTGTTATTGTTATTCACTAACAAGTAGGTTTTAAAACTACCGGTAGTTGAAAGATAATAGACGACTTAGCTTAAAGTGTCAATCAGTATTTTGTTCCTTAAAATAAAAAGAAAATACAAGATTTTAATTTTTTTAACTATTCATAATATTAGTACTATGTCAGACAAAAAATCACTTTATATTTACACTTTTTATTTCCTGTCATGTATATATTTTATATATAATAAAATTGTTATATATAACTGCCGTGTTTTAGTAGCATCTGATTGATTGATTGATTGATTGATTATTAGTTAAGACATGACATACGGATTTGTGGTGCAGCTGGATTTGGACAAAAAGCATAGTTTGAAACTAACTAGTGTTTACTGTTTACTGAGGGATTAGTAGAGACTTTACAAGAGGTAAGAAGTAAGTGTTGTAACCTAGTCCAGATCCTAGTAGGACAGTCTATACAGACCCCACATGGGCATGCTATCTAGCGAATTAGATTTATATGTTTTAGTAGTTGTACATTAATGATAATAGCGGATAGAAAACATGTATATATTAATGGTCTGTAATGTTATACAGTGGTTTATAATAGTCTATAATGGTATTTGGGCGGTTTATAATGGTATAGAGGCGTTTTATAATGGTGTATAGTGGTATTGGGGTGGTTTATAGTATTCTGTAATGGTATAGGGGTGGTTTATAATGATTTACAGTGGCATTGGGATGGTCTATAATGGTCTGTAGGTGGTTTATAAGGATTTATAGTGGTATTTGGGCGGTTTATAAAGGTCTAAAGTGGTATAGAGGCGTTTTATAATGGTGTATAGTGGTATTCAGGTGGTTTATAATGGTCTATAGTGGTCTGTAATGGTATGGTTGTGGTCTATAATAGTGTATAGTGGTATTGGGGTGGTTTATAGTGGTCTGTAATAGAATAGGGTGGTTTATAATGATGTATAGTGGTACTGGGATGGTCTATAATCGTCTGTATGTGGTTTACAGTATAGTGATTTATAGTGGTATTGGGTTATATGGGGGCGGTGGAGGGTATTTTCCGACAGTGACGTTTTGTTTTGGTCAGTCACGAGTGCGGAAGAGTTAGCTTTAGCCTCGGCAGAGTATCAGCAGAGTGAGACAGAGCTCCAGAACCTCCAGAACCCGGTCAGGAACAGCAGAACCAACAGGAACAGCAGAACCATGGCCATGAACCGAAACCACTCTCAGCAGGGAGGAGCTCTGATCGATAACAGTGAGAGGTAAATTTTAGCGGAGTTACCGGATTAATACACGCATCTTATATAAGCGCTGTTAGCCGCGGCTAAGCTAACTAGCGTAACCAACCTAGCTGTTAGCTAACTCCAACAGCCGGGCTGAACTCGCCTCTTAATCATTAATAAATAAATATTAGAGCGAATAATGTCTACATGTCAGCGCTGACTAAACCGCAGACATGTAGAATACTGTAGCTAGGTTAGTGTGTGAGAATAACCCGGGTTAGTTTACCTCGCAGTGACAGCAGTCTATCCCGGGTCAGTCAGTCAGTCAGTAAGCTGTTTACTGAGTGGGTTAGCTTAATGTTATTTAGCTAAGGTAGTTTAGCTTCAGTGTTTACCAGGACAGCCAGAGAACCTAAAACCAATAAAAAAGCTTATTGTGGTTTGGTTAATCTAGGTTAGTGTGTGTGTTCCGAAAAAACTTAGTCCTGTGTCTAATTAGAACATATTTGACAGGACAGTAAATAAACATTTTATAACAGTTTATTCGGTAATAACAGTTTGACCTAATAATGTAAATATGTAACCTTACTCTATTTACAGGTCTATTGCCATAAATGAGTCTGCTTATTATTAGTTTGTAAGGTAGGGGTGTGCCATATCGTATCGTACACAATAATATTACCAACATTTTGGAATATTGTTATCACAAAAGTCCCTGAAATATTTTTTTGCTGCTTTTAGGAAAAAGAAAATTCACACTGTTCGCATTTTCCATTATATGTCTACTAGAGACAGATCATATCTGTTCTGTATCATTTATTTTACTTCAATCCTGAAAATATGAAGTGCATTAATAGTATAATGGATAATTGACACTAACTGTTACAATCTGGTAAAGAGGGTGTGCCATACCTAAAAATCCAATTGGTAATTCAGAGAAAACACACCCTATACTGGTCAAGAATTAGTTAAGATAACTAGCAAGCCTGCAAGCGTAGAGTATTTTTTTTTTTAGGTTGACCAGCTGGTTTTAAATAGTGTTAAGATTATTTATTTTGTAATACATATTATACTATATAAATATATTTTATAAATATATATACATTAAGATTTAATAATGTGTAGTAATTAGGGCTGCAATGATTAGTTGTCATAATCAACAATGTTGATTATTTAAAACAAATGTTGATCAATGGTTAATTTGTAACAGCATCACACTAAACAAAGTGCTGGGGAGAGAAACTCAGTAGGAGAGGGTTAATGTGTGTCCAAGAGTGTCCAAACACAACAGATTACATACTTGATCATATCGTCACTATTAGCACATTTTACATTGAAATGACGTTTGGCCATTTAAAGTCATTTAAATGCCGTGTTTTCAGGCATTTAGGTTTCAGGCAGGTATGGGTTCTGATTAGTAATTTTTGATCAAAAGAACTGGTTCCGTAAAAGGCTTATAAGAACCTTGGGCTTTTCAATGTACTAGCCCAAGTTTGCACCAGACTTATTGAAATCATGGATACGTCACAGAATACGACCCCATCAGAGCGACTTGCACAATGGTTAATGATGAAAAACCTGCTACTCTTTTTTCCAGTTGGGAACAAACTTTTCAGGTTCCAGAAATTAAATTAGTTGGTGGGAATTAGGTGTGCAAACCAGAGGAGGGCCTGTATCACGTTTGTGGAAATTGGCTAATTGTTGTTGTACTGTTACTGGGCTTTCCAAATGGGCTCCATCCTTACAGCCAATTAAAAAAAAGCTTAAAAAAGCTTAAGGTTAGTCTAGTTTGGTTAAACTAGGTTAATATTTGTGCTCTCTCTCTCTCTCTCTCTCTCTCTCTCTCTCTCTCTCTCTCTCTCTCTTCTTTCTTTCTTTCTTTCTTTCTTTCTGTGTGTGTAAACATTGTTCTGTATTCTGATTAAAGTAGACTTTTCATCACAGACTAGGCTGAGATATTCAGGAGTCCATGTGCTTTAGATAACAAAACCCTTATCATTGTGTTCAGTATCATAAGGGCAGTTTTCCACACAGGGTTTAAGCCTAGTCCTGGACTACACAGCACTTTGAATGGACATGGAGGACTACCCTTAATCCCATATTATTACAGTTTAGTACAGGTGTGTGTGAGTTAGGGCTGCCACAAACGATTATTTTTATAGTCGACTAATCACCGATTATTTTTTATGATTAGTCGACTAATCGGATCATACGTTAATTGAATATAAAACACAGTTTAACACAATAGAATGCAGCTGCTATTATACAACCAACATTAGATTTCAGCTATATGCTAACTAAAAATAAAAACAATTAAAATCATAGTTCATTAAACCTTTAATGAAATATGCAGCTTGTTGTAACAGACAATTATTTTACTGTTTAGCATAAAGTGTAAACAACTGTGTAAAATAAGGATAAGGCACTGGCATTTATGAAACATCTCAACCGTGAGGTTGTTTGAACTATTATGAAAAAAAAGTATATTAATAAAAAATGCCTCTCTGTCCAGATATTGTGTACATTACCGTACACAGGGCAGCGGTCTGCACAGATCTGATTGGCAGAGGAGAGCGTTTGGTGATTTTACACCACACATGACTGATCTGTGAGATTACTGCACCGAAAAGCACTGAAAACAGAAGCCACTGTCAGAATGAAATCCTTCTCTGTAGTTTATCGGTTTGGGACGGCATTTGTGACAACGTCTGCGTTGCACGCGTTTCACTTTTATTTTCTTGGTGATCCCACACTTTTGAGTTCTGTAGCGGGGTAGCCATGAAACCAGAGCCTGTCTGTATAATGTCCTGAGATGTCGTCCACTACCTACCCCGGTTTCCACTACTGCGCATGTGCGTCCAGGACAGAAAGGCAGTCGCAGCAGTTTGGAGAGAAAAACAAAGAAAAAAAAAAACGACTAATCGACTATTAAATTAGTCGTCGACTATTTTAATAGTCGACATAATCGTGACTAGTCGACTAATCGTGGCAGCCCTAGTGTGAGTGTGTGTAAATGTGTAAGAGTGTGTGTGTTGGGGGATGATGTCAGTTGAGAAATCAGGGGTTATTGAAATCACAGTTTTGTCCGATCTTCCTTCCGTCTGCTGTGACTTTGCGAAAACACAGATACACACTCAAACAAACGAAATAATTTATACTACGTTTGTATAATACAGAAGAATGTCATCATACGAACAATATTAAAAATAAGAAAGCAGTAATAATAGTATAATAAATCTTAAATTTATATAACAATATATAACAATAGTAATAACATCAACAACAATAACCTTTAAATAAATACACCTGCAGCATTTCATTATATATATAATATTTTACATTATTTTATTCATCTCTTATTATCCCTTATATTAGTATATTACTAAAAGTATGTTTCCCTGCACAAACATGAATTGTGTTTACATTCAGTCAATAATCAGACAGCGGTTTTGTGCAGTTATCTGATTAAACAAGTAGCCTTGTAAACAATATGCTCATTTTCCTTAGATCTCATTTAGGACAGAATTTTCATATTTGCTGGCAAAGTGGGTACATTTTTACAAAAAAGTTGAAGTTTATGTCATGTAAGGCCTGTCACAATATTTTTTTTTTACTGTTGAACAATATACTGGCCCAAAACATAAATGTTGTGCTAAAACATATTATTGTAATATTAAGACAAATTATGCCACCGACATAATAATAATAGTATAAAAATGCAATTGCACTCATTTTATAGAATACTTTTGATAATTAAGGGTATTTAGACATTGCAATATGAATATAAAAATGTTAATATGAAAATCTTAAATAAAAAGGAAAACTAATAAAAATTAAACTTACTGGCAAATGCACATTCACATGTGCTCTATTCATTAAATAAAAACAATGGAAAATATATTGAAATTATATATTATTATATATTGAAATGGTCATTTATTGTATGGTAAATCTTTAACCTAATTACAATGACGGGCCTATGTCACATGCTTCTGAGATTATTGGCTGGTAGAAATCTGAATATTGACTCAGAGTAAACTCAGAGTTTTCCTGTTATCTAAACATATAAACAAGTTGATTGGATTACTGACAAATCATTGTTTTGTGCATATATTATTCAGCCAAACACTGAATGTGGCTGCATTATCTAGTTGCCAAATCTTCAGTGTATCTCTAATCTTAGTGATTTCCTCTTAAGCATATATTGACTTAAATTTTTAAAGATTTAAAGACATAAAGATTTTAAAAAGACTTAAAAATAAATAAAACAATTTGTCTGCTTTTTAACAGTGGTAATAATAACAAGTGTGTAACAAGAAATAATAACAGGGGTAATAAATAATATAAACAGGTGTGTAACAGGTTTGTAACAACAAAAAGCTGCTTCATTAACATCCATCAAACTCCTTACCCTGTTACACAAACACTATCAGAAACAGAACACTGAGTTCTGGTGTGTTCAGTTCTGGGCCAGTCTGGCTGTGATAGCCGGCCGGTCACTGAGCTTATCTCTTATTCAGCATTCAGATCAGCACTCAGGTGACCATCTCAGATCACATTTCCTACAGTTCTTCTGGACTTTCCTTTCAGTTCTGTAACCCTCCTGTTTTGTTCCAGTCAAATAATACTAATTTAAGTATATACAAAAAAATAAAATTAAAAATGAAGGTTTGAATTGAAAAACTGAACAGCTGTGTGCCAGTGCTGATATTTGTATAAATGAAGCAGTCCTTTAGGCTGATCAGATCATATTTCCATTATGTGAACCATAAACAGACTTTAGTTGGATTTCGGTGTAAATAATACATTATTAGTGATCCACTGGTACTTTACAGTATTTCATTTTACCTGGCTGTAGCAGAAATAAATAAACATACAGTCCGCTGCATCACTGTGTTATATAAGTTAGTAAGCTATGTTTAAGAGCCATTTATTGCTCTGACTCGACTGCTAATGCATTTACAGAACAGCGTTTGGTGGCACAATTGCGAAAAAGCACAAAGCTGATAGATATATATTATTAGGTATTTTATTTAGTTTATTATGTGGTGAGGAAATACTTGCTTAGATATTGACTCTTTTGATATCGTACCTACTGTCCCTTGCATATTCCTTTATGGTCCAATCTACCCCCTTTGAACCAAATTTAGACACCCCAGCTGTTAGACACTCATTAACAGTCAGTGTTCTGTCAGTGTGCCATTTGTTTGTTTGTTTTGTTTTTGCTATTTTTGACTCAAACTCTAGGACTATTGTGTCTCATGGAGGACAGGTAATAAGGGTTTTAACTTAAATGACCAGATACCCCTCTCTAGAGTGCATCTTTTAGAACCTACAGTGTGTAGCTATTAGAACAGCAACACAGCAGAGCCAACAAACACCACTAACCAGACAAATGCTGCAAATCACATTTAACCAGCACCAAAAGTGGAAAAAAATGTAAGCGCTGGATAAGGATAGGCTACAAATAGCAAATACAAATTCATGTTGTGTTTATAATATATGCAAAAAGGTAATTTAAAGATTTGTTACAACATTAGGTCATTATAAATCAAAGATGAAACATATATTGTCAGCTATATTTAGGCTGCTATTTTTGAGTAGGAACACTAAGCTAGTTTAGCTGAAATGAACCCAACAGAGGGTAAAAAGGAACAAGTACAGTCCCAGATTTCACCAGTACCTGTTTACACACACTGAAACTTCTCTGCTGTCGACACAGCATCCCTCACTGCAGCACTGGCCAAACCACTGATCACCCACTTCCTGTTGACCTGTTTCATTTGTATACTTGATTCTGTCTCACAACAAAGGTGCTTTTGTCATTTTTCAGCTGAATAATTTTATAATAATTTTTTTTCAGCTGATTTTTCAGTTCATACTTAATCAATACTCTGTATTGATAAAATGCATTTAAATATTGTGATATCATGTTTTTCTGTATTGCCCAGTCTAACTGTAAAGTGCGTGTCTAAATATATCTGTGTGTCTGTGTTCTGTCTGTGTTTCAGTGTGCTGAGAGACTGTAAGAATGTGGAGCTGTCCTTCAGTGATGTCACACACAAGAGCGATGCCTTTAAAGGCACCAAGAAGGGATCTGTGTATCTCACCCCATACCGGGTAAACACACTCACACACACTCACACACTAATGCCCGGATCAGACTACACAATTTTAGCCCGATTTTGACCAGATTTTGTCGGCGCCGACACATTGCGTGCGTCGGATCCAAATTTCAGTGTCGCGAGCGACAAAGGTCCGTGTAGTATGACACAGTCAAAGATCAGTAATTTGACGTGAGCGATGCCGTCAGAGCGTCCGACGGAAAGACTAGCATGTTAGAATTTTTTGTATTTATCGCCTAGTTTGACATGCTCCGCGACCTGCTCCCTGACTCTGACCAATAGGAAGACGGAGCGTTCTGTGGCGCACAGATGTAAACACGGGAAAAGAAAGCAGGACGGTGCTCCTGAAGTTCACTAGACCAGAGAAACAGAAGAATAATCTAATAATCATCTAATAATCTACTTCATCCATGAGATATTCTGTTTACATTCTCTCTCTGGAGTACACAAAGCATGTAATGTCAATTTGGGTCTCCCAGGAACGAGCCCACAGTCGCTTTTCCACCTTTTTAACGTTTTTTTTTTTCAGCACAAAAGCGCTTCCATCAAGCAAAGGGCTTCTGTAGCCGTGATTCTCAGATTCTACGCTTCTCCCCCGAGATGACCTACGAACTCATGCGAGCACGCGGACGATGATTGGTTGGTTACTAACGTGTAGTGTTGCCATTCCCCTGATAAACAACGCAAAACGAAAATAACTTCTTAATCTGACATAGTGAACACCGTAAAGGACAAAAATGATGTGTAGTCTGAGCTTGGCATAACACACGGGGGTACACTTACTCTCAGAGTCTGAATGGTATATGGTTTTGTGGTCAGAGCGATTTAAGAAAATAGTAAAATTGAAGTAAAAATCCACCCAAGGATTCTGTTCCAACTTCTTTTCGAGGCAGTTGAAACCGGCATCATTTTTGATACAGTTTTAGTTTTTACTAAAATATGTTATATTAGTGTCACATATTAGTCATTTAGTTATTGTTTCTTTTGGTCCACTTTTAATTGACAAAAACTAAAAACATTTTTGTCTAATTTTAGTCAATACAATTTTGGAAATATGTAGTTTAATAGTGTGTTGTTATGGTTTTACTATTTTAGAATTGTATTTTTACGTTGAGCTTATTTAAAGCTAACTTTTATTAAAACAGTGGTCATTAGGTTTAGTTACATTTCAATTCTGCTACCATTTATAATGTTTTAAAGCAACTGAGCAATATATACATAGAGAGACAAATAAAGCCTGGTTTCTAAAATTATATACTGCTACTCCACTACAGATTTATTCGAAGACATTTGCCTTTTAGGCTTTCTGCCAGAATCAATCAGGGTTAGAAAAAAGATGGAAAGTTTTGGTTTCACTTTGAGTTCTCCTGTTTCTCAATTGTGCTGAAGTTAACATTAACTTGCACATAAAGAGACTTGGCATGGCTAATGTACATTATTCCTTGGTTTTATTAAACACGTATGAAACCATATCGCAAGCAATATTAACCTGTGACAGTTCTAACAATGATGACTGATATCTGAACGATTTAGTAAAATGCTGCCAGCTGGGGGGGGGGGACGCTGCTGCATCCAATTAAGTAATGAGTAATGTGACAGAGCTGTGTGTGTTTGTGTGTTTAGATGGTGTTTGTGAGCAGTAATATGAAGGAGAGGCTGTGCTCCTTCATGTTTCCTTATTACCTGATGAAGAACTGCAGCATTGAGCAGCCTGTGTTTGCCGCCAATTACATCCAAGGCATCATCAAAGCAGAGCCGGGCGGTAAGAGCGTGTGTGTGCGCGTGTGTGCGCGTGTGCACGTGCGTGAGTGCATGCATTTACGTAAACCTTTATTATATGTAAACCTTAACTCTGTTTGTTATATATGACACATATCTCTCTCTCTCTCTTTCTCTCTCAGGTGGCTGGGAGGGCCAGGCTAGCTTTAAGTTGACTTTCCCCAGCGGGGGCGCTATAGAGTTGGGACAGCACCTCTTTAAACTGGCCTCTAATGGTAAGGGGCCTGCTGTATTTTTCATGGATCATTTACAGGAGTGTTACCAGCAGGTGTCACTACTGTTCTGCACTTCAGCTTCTAAACAGTGAATCAATTCCTGTGATTTATGTAATTAGGTGTCTCTGTCTGTCTGTCTCCATTCTCCAGACAGACAGAGACAAACTGAGAGACAGAAAGACTGACATATGAATACATAGAGACACAGACAGACCAACAGACAAACTGACAGAATTGCAGAAATACAAACTGACTGACAGAGAGTGAAAAACAGACAGACAGACTGATGGAGAGATTGACTAAAAAGAGATGCAGAATGATTAAAAACATGTAATAACACATTATTATCTAGACAGGCATTTGTATGTACCGTATTTGTGTTTGTGTTCTGAATGCTTTGACCTCATAAATAGATTATAATAGTGTGTGTGTGTGTGTGTTTAAGCATCACGGGCCCCTGCGCAGAACGGTGGGGGTGGATGTGCTCCTGCAGGGTATATGAACGGCTACGCCAGTCCTGCCATGCCACAGCCATATCCGTACACACCCCAGCCATACCAGTATACCCCACAGCCCGCCTACAACCCATACGCCTACCCCGCTGCTGCCCCAGGTACAGCTCCACTCAGTGTGTGCTTCACTTGTACTTATTCATCAGTACTGTTTTACTACAATACTCAGCATGCTTCACACACAAACACATCATACAGCCTTTTGAGTGTAGTTGCACTATTATTCTGTTGCATATTTGACATATCTGTGGCCTAACATCCTATTTACATTACATTTACATTATACATCTATTTTCTGTACTTGCTGTGATTTTTGGGAAGGAGGGTAACATAATTTCAATTCTCAGTATGTCCCGTACATATGCAGTATTGACAATAAAACTACTTGACTTGACTTGACTATTAGCATGTGTACAGTGTACAGTCTTTCTGTAGAGAGGATGCAGTGCTGCTTAAAGGAGCTCTCGGGTGTTAAATTGTCTTTTGGTGTAGTAAAACATGATAAAGAGTTTTAACCTCTGTTGAATAGCCCACCTCCAGTCTCCCATAGCTTTCTGAGATCCACTAATTTTGTGCTTTTTGCCCAGCACTCTGTACGACGGCTGCTTCGGGGCATGTTTTGCATGTTTGTTTTACACCGTTATCCAGGCTCAAAGTAGCTCCACACCTCTTTGGTAGAATCCGGAGAGCTCTGACATTTTAAAACGAGGCATTAAGAACTTTAGAAGTGCACAAGCAGCTTATTATAAACCACTTTTTACATGCCATAATGCTAGCTTCAGCTCCGGCTGCCGCCATCACGGTACTGATCAGACATATTATACATAGAGAGTGGAGGTGGGCTATTCAACAAAAGTTAGTACTCTTTATCATGTTTTACTACACCCAAAGTTAATTTTACACCAGAGTTCTCCTTTAAGGAGGACAGTACATGTGTTTCCAGCAGATGGAAATTTGGATGGACTTTCCCTTTAATTGTTAATATTTATGTTATCTCTGTGTTTGCATGCAGGCATGAATGCCACAGCTCCACCCTACATGGCTCCTCCTCCCCCTTACCCTGGACCCCCTCAGAACTGGAGCGCTCCAGGTACCTAAACACACACACTGTACACAACCATACACAACGTCACTCTTGTATAGTAAACATTTGACTACTTGTTTATTTATTTTTTATCCATCTCCATCTCTCTCTCTTTTCCTCTCTCTCTCTCTCTCTCTCTCTCTCTCTGTCTCTCCCTCTGTCTCTAGTTGCTCCAGGAAACACTAAAGCAGCTGAAGCAGCTGGTAGCGCCTACTACAACCCCACCAACCCCCACAATGTCTACATGCCAATGGTACACAAACAGTAACATACACATACACACATAATACACATTTCTATATGTTTCCTGTAGTGTATTACAGTCCCTCAGAGTGACCATGTAGATTATATAAACACACAGCATGTCAAAGGTCTTAAAATTAAAATATGTGTACTAAATCTCTTTCTTTCTCTCTCTCTCTCTCTCTCTCAGGACCAGCCTCCTCCCTACTATCCTCCTCAGAATCAGCCGGACAAGAAAAACAACTGAATTCTCTGAGCCCACATCATTGTCAGCTATTATTATTATTATTATTATTATTACTTATTATTATTATAATTACTTCCTAATATTGCTTTTGCTCTTGTAGCTGACACCAGACTCCTGTATTCAGATGTGAGGAGTTTCTAGGTGTCTAAACGAGAGCAGTTATACACATTCTGTGTGTCTGTGTGTGTGTGTGTCAGTCCGTCAGTTAGTCATCCCTTTGTGTTGAAGTGATTCAATCTCTTTAGTTTTCTATAGATCTTTACTTTTTGAGAGAGAGGTGTAGAGGTAGAGAGAGGTAGAGCGTGAGCTGCAGTTTCTAATCACATTTATATGCCGTGAGACAGAGAACGGACAGAGAGATGGAAATTATTCTTTAGTATTTAATCATGAAAGTGAATGAAGAGTTAATTAACCATGAGACGTTTCTACTTTTGCTAACACAAGGGTTAATTCACCTGGAGAAGGTGTGTGTGTGGGGGAGGTTCTGGTGTTTGTGTGTGTGTGTGTGTGTGTGTGTGTGTGTGTGTGTAGGAGAGAGAGAGGGGAGTGAGAGAGAAAGACATTGATTGGACACTTTAAGAAACGATTCACTGAGTAAATGAATCCACACTGAGTCACTGATTGCATTTATATGCAATCATTTAGGATCAATTAAGGTCTAAAAATTAGATTTAAGAAATCTAAAATTCTGTATACTTTTAATCGCAGTATTCTTGGATTACTCAGTCTGCAAAACTCTAATTATTGTCTGACTCGTAAAATCTAGCGTTTTCTATTATCTTATTTACTGGATTGGAATCCTAACATACTCTGATGTTCAGCAGTAACTGGTTTAAGAAGTGCATGTAAACGCACTTAGTGTTCTGGGCATTCTAATGTGCCCCTTCTGTTTCTTAAAGTACATTCTTTATTAATTAGTTAATTTATCTACTTATGTGAACAGCGAATAGTTAAAAATGAAATTAATTTAGGGAAATGTGTTCAGACCGCTGTACTGCACCACTGAACCCAGTGAGAGTGCATATATTCCAGATGATGCTGCTGGCTAATGGAAGGTCATGGGGTCAGAATTATGTTGCGTGTGGTTGGCATGCATGCTGTGTGTGTGTGCTTGCGCGTGCGTGCGTGCATGCGTGTGTGTGAGAGAGATTGAGTGAGAAAGAAGAATTATAATATAGAGTATCCCCCTTCGCACTCCTCTCTCCTCTGTTCTTTTTGACTGTAATATTTGTATGATCTCCAGCTGTGGAATATTATATTACTGAATAAATATGAATAAATCTGAGAATCAGTGAAGTGTCCAAAATCCCTTTTTTTGTTAACCTCCTTCTGTCTCCATGCATCCATCTGTCTGATTCTATAGCCCTCTTCGCATCTGGCAATTTACACGGGTGATCGTTATGTTTATGACAGCATAAAGTGCAGATTTGAATGGAATCATCAATGCATTGTAATCCGATCACTCAAACTGATCACATCTAGAGTTGATTTGATACGCATTTGACCACATCATTGTTATTGTAGTGTGAATGTCTCCTCCACAGCAAAACGCTGACAACATTAACCATGCCACACCGTCCACCATCCGCACGGGTTAGCTGAGCACACTACAATAACAAGCTGATGGATGATGTGATACTCACAGCTAGAACTTTAGCCAAACTAGGTTCCTCATCTGGGTTAATCTGTACAAAAGCTAAAGAAAACTGGAGGACTTGCTTCCAGCAGTGCCTTCAAGGCCCACTGGAGGTTCTAGACAACTGGAGACACATTTAAAATGCCATTTAAAATTAAAGTGTTTTGGCAAACATTGGCTCACCTGTGTTTAATGCCAGGTGTAAATGGGTCCAGACAATATTACACAAACTAAAAATATCCAACCTAGAGGCCTTCCTGTGGGCAGTGTCCTGTAAGTAGCAATGTGTGGTCGGCATTATGTGATCAGTGTCCTGTTTTCAGCATCCTGTGGTAAACATTGTGTGAGCACCGTCCTGTGGTCAGTGTCCTGTGGTAAGCATTTTGTGGTCAGTGTTCTGTTGTCAGCATTCTGTGGGCCACGTTCTGTGGTCAGCTTCCTATGGTGAGCATCCTGTGGTCAGTGTCCAGTTTTTAGCATACTGTGGTCAGTGTCATGTTTTCAGAGTCCTGTTGTAGCACTGTCCTGTATTAAGCAATCTGTGGTCAGCTTCATGTGGTCAGTGTCCGGTTTTGTAGCATCCTGTGGTCATCATTCTGTGGGCTCCGTCCTGTGGTCAGCATTCTGTGGGTATCAATATGCGGTCAGTGTTGTGTTGTCATTGTCCTGTGGCCAGTGTCCTGTTTTTAGCGTCCTGTGGTAAGCATTCTGTGAGCACCATCCTGTGGTTAGCAATCTGTGGTCAGCATTCTGTAGGCAGCATCATGTGGTCAGTGTCCGGTTTTCAGCGTCCTGTGGTCAGCGTTCTATGTTCAGCATCCTGTGGTCACTGTACAGTTGTCATCATTCTGTGGGCTCCGTCCTGTGGTCAGCATTCTGTGGGTGCCAATATGTAGTCAGCGTTCTGTGGTCAGAAATCTGTGGGCAGCGTCCTGTGGTCAGTGTCCTGTGGGCAGCATTCTGTGGGTGCCAATATGTAGTCTGTGGTCTGAAGTCTGTGGGCAGGGTTCTGTGGTCAGTGTCCTGTGGGCAGCATCTTGTGGTCAGCATTCTGTGGTTATCAATCTGAGATCAGCATTCTGTAGTCAACATCCTGTGGTTATCAATCTGCGGGGAGCGTCCTGTGGTCAGTGTTCTGTTTTCAGCGTACTGTTGTCAGCATCTTGTGGGCCGCATCCTGCGGGCAGCATCCTGTGGTCAGCGTATTGTGGTCAATGTACTGTTGTCATCATTCTGTGGGTGGCGTCCTTTGGTCAGAAATCTGCAGGCATCATCCTGTGAGCACTGATGAAGGACTAGACGAGCTTCTGTCTTTGACTTTACTATAAGTACCAGCTTTAAGTAGGAGTGTGTTATAAAGTGGAGGACAGTGAGTGTTTAAAAACTCCAGCAGCACTGCTGTATCTGATCCACTCACTATACCAGCACAACCCACACTAACACCCCATACACCACCGCCATGCTAATCAGCGTCACTTACTGCAGTGCTGAGAATAAATAACCCACCACCAAAATAATAATAATAGCTGCTCTTAATAGGTCCTGTGGTGTCCTAAGTATTGAAGAACAGAGTGAAAGATGGATAATAATAATAATAAAGTATACAGAGAAACAGATACAGAACTACAGTCTGTAATTATAGAACTACAAATTGCTCCTGTAAGATCAGTGGGGCTGAAAAATGGATGATGAGTGTAGAAACATGATTCAAAGCACACTCAGTCTTCCAGCACAAATCTCGACAGTTTTTTTAATTTTACAGATTCAATCCAACATACAACTCTGATTCAGAGACATAAACCCACTCAGGTAATATTCACACACACACACACACACACTCACACATACACATGTACATGAGTGCATCAGTTTAAATCAGTGCAGCAGCAAAATGGGGAAACAAAACAAACACAAATCACTAACCTGATAAATGTTCATTATCAACCAATCAATGGGTAAATATATAAACACTAAAGTAACACACAGTTAAACAACACACACACACATTAACCCTACAGGCCAAACCTGTGCACTACAGCCTCAAAAAAATAATATTAAATTATTATTACACGTAATAATACATTAAAAATGGAATTCATTTAACAGATAATATTGGGTAACTAACTGTGTTAATTAAATATGAATAACTGATTTATCTTTCCTGCTGGGTTTGTTTTTGTTGTTGTAGGAGTTTTGGGAAATCATATACACTTTAGTTTAATAAAACATTAACTCCGCCCACTCAATCCACCTCCACACACACTACATACTATCACAACTAACTATCAGGGGGTCTAAACTCGAGCTTTAACTCATATACACTACACATCTAAAGTCCTCACCACAGTCAGATCTCAGAAAGGTAATGAGGTATTAATTATTCATGTCCATTATATTATATGACATATATAGCTGTACGGTCCAACCCCAGGGCCAGAGGATGGAATAACAGGAATGATATTTTCAATAAAGTGTGTGTGTGTGTGTGTGTGTGTGTGTCAGAGGTGTCCAATCCAGATCCGTTAAGGTAAAATTCCAGGCCAGATTAGGTTTTTGTTCAGGAGTCCAAAACCTTGGGCTTGACTTTTACTTAATGGACCTGGGTTTTATTTTGTGTGAGTGTATGTATGGAAGAGAGCAGTGGCTTGCAAAAGTATTCATACTCCTTGAACTTTTTTTTCACATTTTGTCACCCTACAACCACAAACTCACCATATTTATCGCACTATAAGGTGCATTTAAAATCCTTTAATTTTCCCAAAAATCGTCAGTGTGCCTTATAATCCAGTGTGTCTACCAGTCAGGTATTAAGGAGCAGTAAAGCAACTCCGCTAAAGTACAGAGTTATACAGGAGTTTCAGTTTATCATTCAGTTTAGCATTATCATTAATTGCTAACCGCTATTTCGCTGTTCAGAGGTGAGTATTATCAGCCTGTAGCCTAAAAAAATAATCCCGGCTAGCACTGGTGGAGCAGCATTAGCATTAGCTGCTAACCGCACCAGCTCTTTTGTCATTCAGAGGGAGTATATCGACCTGTAGTCTGCACAATTACAGCGTTAAAACAAGCTACGTGGGATGAATCGCTAGCTAATATCGCCCTGGCTTACCGGAACACTCAGGGTTCCTCACTGTCGGGCGGCGTTAGCTGCTAATGCTAATGCTCCTAGTGAAATTTGGGAATTTAAGCTTACTGTAAATAAACGGAAGCTTTTTACTCACCCAAATAAACAGTTTTCAGGAGGGAAATCTGTGTAGATTAATATCCAGCACTCGTTTGACTTTAAAAGAACGTCTTTTTTAATTATAGTTTTGTTTACTTAGCTTAGCCCTACTTAACTTAGTTTGCTACCCCTCCTACCACCACCCAGCGATGAGACCTGCTGAAGTTTGTTATATCTCTTAAAATGTGCCTTATGATCCAGTGTGCCTTATGTATGAAAATAGACCAGAAAATAGATGTTTATTGATCATGCTCCTTATAATCTAGTGCACCTTATACAGTAAATGTATATTTTTTAGATATAAAGGCAAAATTTTTCATGCACAAATTTAGCCTTTTTGAAAGAGTGGCAAGAAGGAAACCATTATCGAAAGAAAGACATAAGAAGTGGCGTTTTTAATTTGCCACAAGTTGCGTAGCGGAAACAGCAATCATATGGATGAAGATGCTGTGTTAAGATAAGATAAGACGTATCACATCCAACCCACCATTCCCACTGTAAAACATGGTGGTGGCAGGGGCGGATTTTACCACCACGCAAACCATGCAATTGTTTGGGGCCCCCGGTATCAGGGGGTATGAATAGGGTAAACATGCGATGAAGGACATTGATATTTAAATTGTGTGAAACTGACACCAATAAATCCATAATTCCTGCTATTTATTTACTTAGAAATATTTTTTTATAGTCGCTGTGAAGTGTGGAGAATAGTTTTGCGATATATTGATTATCGCTGAATCGCAGTTTTGAGATATCACTGTTATCATTAATTAACCACAGCGGAAGGGTGCTAGAAAAACTTGAAAATGGGCCTTGAAAGTGCTTGAATTTTAACTTTTAAAAGGTGTATGAACCCTGAATATTGCATTTTGCTGTACAAAAGAATCCATTTGAACAGGGCCCCTGGAAAAAAAAACATTGCGTAGGGCCCCAGAACTTCCAAATCTGCCCCTGGGTGGCAGCATCATTCTGTGGGGAAGCTGGTCAGTGGTGATGAGAAGATGGATGAAGTTAAATACAGGGCAATCCTGAAAAGAAAACCTGTAGGAGGCTGCAAAAGACTTGAGACTGGGATGGAGATTCACCTTCCAGCAAGACAATGACCCTAAACATAAAGCCAGAGCCAAAAGATTATTCATATGTTGTGAATGGCCCAGTCAAAGTCCTGACCGAAATCCTATTTAGCATCTGTGGCAAGACATGGAAATTACTGTAAAATACATTTTTGTGGTTGTAAGGTGATAAAAAAAGAGTATGAATATGTTTGTGTGTGTGTGTGTGTGTGTGTGTGTGTGTGTGTGTGTAAGTGTGTGTGTGTGAGTGTAAAGCTGTGTTCGGAATGGTTCACTCATTAACTCTCTATTCGCTATTTAGCATTGGCTATATAGTAAACTAACTAGGGAACTATCAAGCCGCTCTGAGAGCGTCTGACACAACACCACCGCACTGCATCATGGGATACAGGGTAAATTCTAGTGTACATCATCTGTACACTACATTTTGTGATGCATTATGGGTGTTTATTGGGGAAAAATATACTCTCAATTTTTGCACTACAAAATAGCTGACACACTATATAGTGCACTATTTCTGTAACAGGGAGTGATTTTGGACGCAGCTTAAGTGTGTGTGTGGGTGCGTGTGTGTGATTGTCTCAGGGTTCGTCCTGGATGAACCACACTTCGTTGCGGCGGCTGTAGGGTTTGATTGGTGGGTCGAAGGTGCAGCAGAAGTACTGTTTGCGCTGGTAGGGGGCGGTCTCTCCCAGAGTCCGTGTCAGTCGGGACGCCTGAGCCCGGTACTCAGTTTCACCTGCGAAGCCACTGAACTGCCTGTACACACACACACACACACACACACACACACACACAGTTAACACACACAAATACGGTTAACAGCAGTGCAAACATTAACACAGTTTCTAATCCACTAGCTACTTATTGTTATAGTAAGTATACAGGTGCATCTCTAAAAATTAGAATATTATTAAAAAGTTACTTTATTTCAGGAATTCAGTTCAAAATGTGAAACATATATAATATAGATGTTTAACAATCAGAGTAATCTATTTTAGGTGTTTATTTCTTTTATTGCTGATGATTATGGCTTACACCCAATGAAAACCCCAAAATCAGTGTCTCAGAAAATTAGAATATTATATAAGACCAATTGGTACTTTTTGCAGTGTGGGCAGTGTGCCAAATCCTGCTGGAAAATGAAATCCACATCTCCATAAAAGTTGTCAGCAGAGGGAAGCATGAAGTGCTGTAAGATTTTGTGGTAAAAAAAAAAACAGCACTGACTTTAGACTTGATAAAACACAGTGGATCAACACCAGCAGATGACATGTCTCTCCAAACCATTACTGATTGGTGGAAATGTCACACTAGACCTCAAGCATTTTGGACTGTGTGTCTCTCCACTCTTTCTCAAGACTCTGCTCCCTTGATTTACAAATGAAATTAAAAAAATTACTGATGATCAGTGATGGTTTGGAAAGTCATGCCATCTGCTGGTGTTGGTCCACTTGTGTTTTATCAAGTCCAAAAGTCATCCATTCAGGATTATATTTTCAGTAGTAACTCATATCATGATCAGGCTGTATCATCAGATATTAAGGAAACATGCTAAGTTTAATCTCTGGCAGCTCTTGTCAACAGAGTTTCAGCCAGTATGTTCTAATTTAAACTGCGTAGCCATTCCCCCAGTCCTATTTCCACACTCAGGGTTGACAGGTATAGACAGCAGTATGCAAACAAACAGTGTACTGCAGCCATGGAAATAGGTGACCTGGCTATTTTTCTACTGAACAGGTAATCACTGTGCTTCAGTAAGGTTGCTAACCAGAACTAGATAATGTGTTCATCATCACTGGCGTAGTAGAGATGGGGGTTTCAAACAATGAAATGTGTACTCTGATCACTGATCAGGGTGTTCCTGTTTGTATGTAAGTGAGTGAGTGTGTGTGTGTGTGTGTGTGTGTTTGTGTGTATGTGTGTATGTGTGTATGTGTGTGTGTCATACAGTGTGTATACGGTCATTCCCGGTCTCTCCTCTATCCGGATGCCGTTGTCTGTCGGGGTGGGGGTCTCTGTCCTGTAGCTGTTGGGGATCCGCATGGCGGCGACCAGGCGGCGGGTCATGACCCCGTCATCACGTGGATACACTGTGATTACAATAGGGAAGGAGGTGCCCATCGCTTCACCTGCACAAACACACACACACACACACACACACACATTTGACACTGTAACCCTTACTGATAAGCTTGCTGATTGGCTGCTGTATGTGACTGCAGCAATCTGATTGGCCCACCTTCCTCATTGCTGCCTCCAGCGTACATGAGCAGTCGTCGCACCAGCTCACCTGCTACCTGGTCGAAGCTCCGCCCCTCGCAGCTCACGCAGGCGTACTTAGCTGCGTCGTAGCGACGCACATCATAACTCACGCCATCCTGAGAGAGAGAGAGAGAGAAAGCAAGCGAGTGAGCGAGCATGAGAGAGAGAGAGCATTAGTATATAGGACAGCATGAGTCAGTTATGATGCTCACACAAGGACACACAGTGTTCCAGCAGAAAACGGCCTTTAGCGAATAACACACACACACACACACACACACACACACAGAGGTACTGTCCTCCTGTTCTTTAATGCCATTGGCTGTGGTGCTGTGCTGTGTCCATGGCAACGCTGCCATCACAGCGTGATCAGCGCAGACATGCTAACATCCCATAATATACAAAGCAAATGCTGTGTTTTTCTAATGGTGCTGTGTTGCTATGCAGTTGGTACACAGCAAATTTCTGGCATTCAAAAATCTGAAAATGTGTTAACCCCTCTTTATCGGTATAGTATTTTTTAGGAGTTTACCCCAATTTTTTTGTAAATATTACCTAAACTAAACAAGCGAGACCCACTAGAATTAAGGTAAATTCTACCTAACATTTCTTATTTATTTATTTATTTTTTACACAAAAAGTACATGTTTCCAGGCGCTAAGTGGTCCAGAGGTCTAAAGCGCTGTCACTGTGATCGTGAAATCGCTGGTTCGAATTCCGGGCATGTAGTTTGCTATCAGCTGTCCTGAGAGTCCTGAGAGAGCACAATTGGCCTTGCTCTCTCTGGGTGGGTAGATGGCACTCTTTCCCCTCATTACTCCAAAGGGTGATGTCGGTCAGCACAAGGCATCTGTGAGCTGATGTATCAGAACCGAGTTGCTGCGCTTTCCTCCAAGGGAACTGTGATGCTACACAGCAATGCTGCATCAGCAGCGGTTGGAAAAGAGGCGAGTCTGACTTCACATGTGTCGGAGGAGGCATGTGCTAGTTGTGGCATCACTTGTGATATATATATATATATATATATATATATATATATATATATATATATACAGCTGAGTAGTAGCTGAATAGATAGGACAATTGGCCAAACTAAATTGTGAGAAAAATTGAAAAAAAGTCCATCTTTCCTATTGGTTTCAGACATCCAGTCGTCTCCTCCCTCACCCATTATTGGTGTGGGTCTTTCTCACCAGGGTTTCAGTATTTTATTGTGGTTGGGTGCCTAGCCACAGTGTTGTAGGTCATAAGAGATTATGAGAGTATGACTTTATGCATAATTAAAGTTTGCATCAAATGGGAAAACAGGCTGGCAGAAGATGAAGTATGGCCATTTTGTATTAAGAAACAAAAACATGCGTTTTCCCTGAATATGCAAGGATTAGTCATACTAAATGACTATTAAAAGCATATTACATAGATGATGAATTGCCTACTGGCAATGTAGTTACTCACTTTACTAAGTATTAACTGTATACCCATGTGAAGGTAGCCCTGGTGAGCATGACTACACACTGAGCTAGGGGTGGGTGAACACGCTAATTATGAAAAATAAATTATGTCAGTAGCCTATAGGAAAGATGTGCTTCTTGTGTCTGTTCTATAGTCATGTATAATGAGCTGATTAATCTCACAGGGAGTTTATTCCAAAAGACAGAATTTGCTGTGTATTGTATCCAGAGTAGTGGCCTATATTTGTCCAGGGGTTTGTTTCACAAAAGTGATTTGCGACTATTTTTTCTCGCAGTTCACAGACTTAGCAAGAAGTGTGTTTCACTAAAAATATCGCTTGCAGATCAGCAGAATATCTGCGGCTACTTCAGAGTTTCTGAAAATATGGTTTCCCTTCATAAAAACGTGTTGATTGAGTGGAGGCTCATGCAAATCCAGAAAGAATTGCAGATGACAAGATCACACCCACCTACTTTACACACATAGATTTAGAATTTATACCGCACATTTCATTCTGTGAAAGATTTTTTACATTTTGATGAGTAAAAAAAGTTGATAAATAATAATAAATAATATTAAAGACCATACATGATTAAATAAATACAAAATATAAGGAAATGCATTATTTTGCTAATTATAAAGCATTATATATATAGCTATTTATTAAGAGATGATAATTATAGCTGGTAACTTAGCGAACAATATTGTCAGACTTTATTAAATAATTAAATATTTATATGCAGTGATGGAAATAGCCTGTTACGCTTATACTTTTTTCAGTAACGAGTAATCTAACTAACTATTCTGACTGTAACTATAACGTCGTTACTATTTCCGACACCCCGTTACTGCACGTTACTTTAGCCGCTCAATTAACCTTTTTTTTTTTTACTTCATGCATATAGACAAAGGCGCAATTGTGTGTGTGCGTTGTGTGTGTGAGTCACAAGGTCACAAGCAATGATTGGCTAAGGTATAGTAAGATTACGTCTTTAGCCAATCAGAGAAAATAGGTGGGTGGGTGTTTAGAGTGTATGCATAGTGGCGGGTGTTTAGAGCACATAGTGAGAGATGGCGAGTGAGGAGGACTCCAGTGGCAAAACAGCCTTTTCCAGATGGAAATACTGACACTATTACAAACTCACTGAGGTAAAAATGTGCATGTTGAGTGCTCATTATGTCCCTGAATGAAAAATTTGCTATGGACAAACCTCTATGCAGGTACTTGTCTTTGCTGTCATGCACTCTATTCATCTGACTTATGAAACACGCACTGAGAAGGTGGGGGCCGGGGGGTGGGGGTTACGGGGGGCGAGTAACACAAAAGTAACGCAATAGTTACTTTTACTGGTAACTAGTTACTTTTATAATGGAATAACTCAGTTACTTTTTTGGAGAACTATAACTAATTACTTTTTCAAAGTAACATGCCCAACACTGTTTATATGAGGCCACAGTGTGAGATGCATGCAGTAAAAATTAGGAGTGACTTTAATAATCAGAGCTGAACCAACAAACGTGATCTGAGTACAAACAAAAGTCAAAACCAAAAATAAGCCTGTGCTGTGACCAAGATTGTTTTATTTCTCTCTAAGGTGTAGATTTCTCTCTAAGGTGTAGATTACATTTTTTTAAAGTAATTACAGATTATATTAAGACATTAACTGTGAGTGTTGTGTGGTGAGCAGGTAGTTAAATTATGAGTTTCTGATTGCGAGCAAAACTCTTTGTAAAAACGCTCAAAAAAAGGTGGCAGAAAACTGTTGGATTTTTAGATCTCTGCGTGCATGTAGCAACGTTAGTGAAACGTGGCCCAGGTTGCTATGGTGAATGGTGATGCTGTGTAGGTACTACGGTGTCCCAGGTGGTTGCTCAGATGGCAGCTCATGGTTGCATCTAGATGATTGTTAGGGTATCAGGAGCAGTGTATGAGCTGTATTTTATGGTTGCTGGAGTGTTTATAAGGGGTAGCAGTGATACTGAAGGTGGTTGCTACAGTATCCTTTGTGGTTTGAGCTATGCTTCGGTAATTCAGTTCACAGCTGACATTTCAGAGTTGAATCAACGTTGATGTTTTGGTTGAATCAATGTTAAATTCTGTGTTCATTTCTCAATGATGACAACATTGTTTCACTGTTGTATTTTCAACCTTTAATAAACTGTAGCTCACATTCGGGATGTTCAAAATTATATGGAAGAGGAAATAAAACTTTATGCCGTTATGAAAAATTAACAAGTTTATTTTTATCCTCTCTCTGAATATACATGTCTGAGAAGTAGGATTTTTTTTATTACTACAAGTAGCTAAAACTATACCGTGCTATTTTATATTTTAACAGAGTGTTAACAATAAACTTACACCACTGTAGTAAAGAGTATAAAGAATGCTACCCACCACTATCAATCTGATTACTGAACATCTGATCTCAAAAACACTAAAACAGTAAAACTAATAGAACATGAACAGACCCCCCAGGTATTAGTGAAGAATTGGTGTAAAATTAAAAAGCAATTACTGCAAATGGTAAAATCACTTTTTTATTCCTCCATCCAACAGTTTTTAATAAATGATATGGTGATGAAATGTAAAATGCTAATTCAAAGAGCAGAAGGTTGAGGACATTATGTTGATTCAATGTAAAAAAATTCAACGTTTGCACAACCATTTAATATAAACTGTTGTTTCAACGTTTAATGTTAAAACAACAACAGATATTCCTTTAATCATATTTCAACCACTTTTCAATGTTGAAGGTCTGTTGTATGCCTGCTGGGTTGGTTGCTAAGGTAATCCTAATGTACATCAGAGGGATGTACAACTTCTGCCCAAAAAAGCCATTCATTCCAATCAAGAAAAATCACTTCTGTTTAGAACAACACTGTTCAGAAATAACATAACCAATAAATCTTAAAAATGTTGACACGCCATTCCTACCCATTCCCAAATTCTCTGACCTCCAAAAACCCTGACAAAATCCTGGAAATGGCAAAAACCCAGTATTACAAATTTGAACAAAAACAAAAAGAGGAAGATAATAAATACACCATCACTCCACAACAGCATTGCACAGTAAAAATACACACGCACGCACACACACACACACACACGTGTGACATTAGCAGCAGTGCTGGGTTGTGTTCAGTTCAGTGAACTCATCCAGGATAATCTCCATATGAGTCAGCCTCTGGACCCACCGCATGCACACACACACACACACACACACACACACACACACACACACACACAGAATAGTGCGGCTGTGTGACAGGCAGATCGGTTCTGCAGTTGCTCTGCACCTCCACTCACTGAGCGCAGGAGTGTGGACCAAAGACACATAACACATAATATAGAACTTAAAAATTACTATACAATTATTATTTAGTTCAGTAGCTTAAAAGTAACTAAAAATCAGCAATTCACTAGTTTCTGTAGTACAGCAGTAAACGTTTTTAGCTGTTACTGCACTTTCTGTGGCTCAGTAAAAGCTGTTTAAACCCTTGTGTGGTGTTCGGGTCTGTGGGACCCGTTTTCATTTTTCATCAAATGATACTAAAAAAATATTTTTTCTAACTCAAACTCATTGGCATTGGCTCATTTTTTTGTGAAAAACATATATCAAAACACATTTTTGATAAACACACACTGTACACCCCCCCCCACCCCCTTACACATTTATATTACATACAGTATGTTTGGCCAAGGGCTAATAAACATTGCTTCATTTGTAAATTTGAAACTAAACAAATGTTCTACTCATATCTTGAGTTTAATTCATTTTCTTTTAAATTTTATTAAAAACGAATAAAAAAAAAGAGTAGCACTTTTTAAAAGAAATGTAACATAAGAAAGGTAAAGGGCAAATATTAACCATGTAAGCTGTTTATATTGCTTGCAATTTAGGTGAAGCGAGCATGTGTAAAGCATTTTAATGTAAAATTGCTTCATTTTGCTGAATTAAATACAAATAACAAAGTAAACGAGTAACAAAAATATGAACACCACACAAGGGTTAACTGTAGTTAAGTACAGTAACTTGCAAAAGTATTCATAACCCTTGAACTTTTCCATATTTTGTCACATTACAAGCACAAACATAAGTATATTTCTTTTGAATTTAATGTGAAAGATCTATACAATTGTGAAGTGGAAAGAAAATTCTGCATTATTTAAAACATTGCAAGTTGCCTGGTGACTGTAAATCACTAAAAAGGGTCCACCTGTGTGTAATCTAATCAGCTGCTCCGTGATGGCCTCAGAGGTTGGTTAAGAGAATATTGGGGAGTAAACAGCTTCATAAGGTCCAAAGAACACACCAGACTGTGGAGAAGTTTAAAGCAGGCTTAGGCTATAAAAAGATTTCCCAAGCTTTGAACATCTCACAGAGCACTGTTCAATCCATTATCCAGGAAATGCACTGCACAAATGTGGTGTTTATATAAGAGTGGCAAGAAGAAGCAATTGTTAAAAAAAAACAAACAAACATAAAAAGCCTAGTTCGTGGTTTGCCAGAAGCCATATTGGGGACACAGATAACATATGGAAGAAGGTGCTTTGGTCAGATGAGACCAAAATGAAACTTTTTGGCCAAAATGCAAAACGCTATGTGAGGCGGAGAATTAACACTGCACATCACTCTGAACACACCATCCCCACTGTCAAACATGGTGGTGGCAGCATCATGGTCTGGGGCTGCTTCTCTTCAGCAGGGACAGGGAAGCTGGTCAGAGATGATGAAAAGATGGATAGAAGGTAAATACAAGGTAATCTTGGATGAAAACCTGTTGGAGTCTGCAAAAGACTTGAGACTGGGAAGAAGATTCACCTTCCAGCAGGACAATGACCCTAAACATAAAGCCAGAGCTACAGTGGAATGGTTTAAAACAAAACATATTCATGTGTTAGAATGACCCAGTCAAAGTCATCACCTAAACCCAATCAAGAACTTGTGGCAAGATCTGAAAACTGCTGTTTACAAACGCTCTCAATCTAATCTGACTGAGCTTGAGCTGTTTTGCAAAGAAAAATGGGCAAAAAAAACAACAACAACAACCTAAAAGACTTGCAGCTGTAATTGCATCAAAAGGTGGTTCCACAAAGTATTGACTCAGGGAGACTGAATTCTTTTCAGTTTTTAATTTGTAAAAAATGTTTTGAATTATGCATATTTTTCTTTTTACTTCACAATTGTGCACCACTTTGTGTTGGTCTTTCACATTAAATAAATTCCACTTAAATATATTTATTTTTGTGGTTCTAATGTGACAAAATACGGAAAAGTTCAAGGGGTATGAACACTTTTGCAAGCCAGTGTAGTTAATGCAGTGCAGTAATTATAGTAGTTCAGTAGTTACTGTTGTTGAGTAGTTTCTGTTGTTTCTGTGTTTCAGTCTACCAGTTGTTTAGTAGTTAGTGTAGTTTAGCAGTATAGCAGTTCAGTCATTACTGTGGATCAGTAGTCCAGTAGTTTAGTAGTTACTGTAGTTCAGAAGTTGCCGTAGTCCAGGAGTTCAATCCTTCAGTAGTTCAGTAGTTACTGTAGCTCAGAAATGACTGTATTCCAGTAATTTAAGAGTTACTATATTTGAGTAGTGGCTGTTATTACTGTTTGTCAGTCCTTTATCATTTACTGCGGTTATATTAGTTCAGTACTTCAGTACTTCAGTACTTCAGTACTTTAATAGTTACTTAATGCTACAATATTGAGCTGAACTACAGCAAAAACACAAAGGAATGAGAGAGCGAGAGATACAGAGGGAGATCAATTATTTAGTGCAGGGCTAATATTAGCATAGCTACATTAATTACAGCTCTGCCCTTCTCTCTCTCTCTCTCTCTCTCTCTCTCTCTCACACACACACACACACACACACACACATACACATTATGTTATAACTGCAGTGTCTAAGCTGAGTGTGTAATTACTATTGTCTTCAGGTGTCGTATAAGTGTGTGTGTTTGTGTGTGTGTGTGTTTGCGTTTTTTATGTGTGTGTGTGTGTGTGTGTGTGAGAGGTTCAGACTGCAGGTTTAATTACAGGGCAGTCACAGAGTGTGTTGAGTGCTTGTTAGCGTTAGCACGGGTCAGGTTCAGGATCAAAGAGAAACACAGACACACACACACACACACACACTTGCAGACCTGAAGTGTGTGACATGTTACATATGTAACAGTAAAAACTGACATCACACCTGACAGCAGTAAGGAGTGTGTAAAAGTGTGGTGCTAACATTGTTAGCGTATTACCCACCATTTGTGTGTGTGTGTGTGTGTGTCTGTCAGATGCTCAGTGTTTTGTGTCAGCAGTAATTAAGTGTGTGAGTGTGTGTTTTCTCTCTCTCAGTCTTTAGAAACTCAACCTAGCCACTGTGTGACGTCAAGGCTTTTGTTTCATTCGAACACCTGCTGTAATCTTTATGACTAGATTTAATTACATGAGATTAGGTTAGATTATATTAAATTTAGATTACTGTATTTTCCGCACTATAAGGCACACTGAATTGTAAGGTGCATTATGCAACACTAGGAAAAGTAGTGAGACCTGTAAAGTTAAGCTAAAGTAAACAAAACATTTATTTTAAAGTCAAACAAGCACTGGATGTTAATCTACACTGATTTCTCTCCTAAAAAAAACGGCTTATTTGAGTGAGTAAAGCACTTCTGTTTATTTACAGCAAGCTTAGATTTCCAGATTTCCACTCAGGCTTTTTAACACGGTGAACATCCAGCCTACTGTATAGCTGTACTTCAGCTGAGTGGCTTTACTGCTCCTTAAAACTCGACTGGTAAAATTCATACTTAAGGCGAACTGAAATATAAAGTGCAGTGACGATTTTTGGGAGATTAGGTTAAACTAAAATACACTTTATTGTATTTACACTCAATAACCAAAAAAAATAAGGCACAAAGTACTTTGCTGATGAACTTGAATAAGGCTTTACATGTGTCAGTGTAATGATGATAGAGGTGAGTGATGTATACAGGATACGGTTGGGCATGAAGCATACAGGTTCCGTATGGCATTCTGCAGCACATTTACCCATGGATTTTGCAGCTGGGCCTGTAGATTCTGCACACTAGTAACTGTTTGTGCACAAGCATTAACCTGCTGTAAAATGACAATTGGAAACCCTGACATGCAGGGACGGATTAACACACAGGCTACCCTAGACTGCAGCCTTGGGGCCCATGCAAGAATTATGGCCCACTGATTGGCCACGTTTATTTAATTAGTTTAATTTAATTAAATTTTTTACAAAATGTAAACCTCCACTGGCCCATTTTAATGATAATCACTGTGAGTTTAAAAATGGGCAAAGTGCTTTCGGCCAATCAGAGCGCTTTTTTTTCACCCAACAAACTTGCCCCACCCCACCCGCCTCGCTTAGCTTCACCTCCTGCTTCAGCCAGAGACCTTAATTATAATAGAAATGATGAATTTCTGATTGAGTTTGTGGCTGCTCACGCTGTCAAGCGATTTATTGCACGTCTGGTTAGCAATGATGCTAATCCAGGAAGCTACCTATGGAGCCTCCAAACTGTTGACACACCATCACTGTCCTGAAGACTCTCAGGTGCTCTCTCTCTCTCTCTCTCTTTCTCTCACACACACACACAAAGCTGATGGCATGTTTCCAGTTTGCTGAAGGTGGAATATGGTGCTACACCTGTGTTTATTTCCTCTATTAAAGCTCTCAGTGTAAATCATCAGAACTAAACTGAGATATTATAAAACAGTAAAATAGGTCTAGATAAGATCTAGTCTGCCAAAAAATATATTTTATTTATGTTTAATATATAACAGGATATTTGTATGTTTGGGATGGGGGTCTCATTTAAAGTGTAGTTTAGGGGCCCCGATCACCTTAATGCACCAATGCTGACATGAGAGGCATCACGTGTGAGTGCAGAATGTCCTTCCCATATGGATGAGTTATTTGCATTCCTCCTATTACTATTAGGGGTGACCAACTCTGGTATGCAAAAAAATCCCATATCATCACACCAGAATTGGGGCAGTTAGTTGCTCTAGAGAAAAGCAGGTTTAAGATCTCACCACAAGGCATCCCTACTTAAAACCAACAGTTTTCAATTCATGACACACTGCACATGAGGGTGATGGTGGCTGGCTAATGGGCGGCCTAGATGGCAGGTTATGCCATGAAAAAAACATTCTGCTTCTCTCAGTCCATTAATGCACCCCTCTCTGGGAAAAATTCCAAATAAAGCATGTCTAGTAGTTAATGATCTCTCATCAAGAGGTACACTACCCAAAAGTAGCCTCTGAGAGCTGTTTATCCCTAGGGCAATGAGGAAGCAATTTTACATCCTCTTGTGGCAAGACCAAGGTCTCTAATCAGACCAGGCCTGTAATCATTTACATACCTGCCTGAAATATAAATGAATGGGGAGTTTTACAGCAATCCAAGTTTTGCAAAAAAAATGTTTGTCCATGAGTGTAGAGTAGATTAGCCTAGACTAGATTAAATATGTTTACATTAGGTTTGCGCACAATAGAATAGAGTAGATTATACTAGACAAGACCAGACTAGATAATATTAGACTAGATTAGAGTATATTAGATCACAATAAATTATATTAAATACGATTAAGAAAGATGAGATTTAACCAAACTAGGTTATATTATTTTATATTAGATCACATCACATGGACTACATTAGATTATTTTTCTGTTGGACCATTCCTCATGAAGTATTTAATGATTACATAACATCTACATAAACAATCTGCAATTAGTGGAACTGGAGAACTGGAGAAATGATGTACCTCATTACAGGGCCATCTTTAACAGCAAGCACATGAAATAATGTTTACTGTGTGTGTGTGTGTGTGTGTGTGTGTGTGTGTGTGTGTGTTTAAATTATTGCTGTCATTGATGTTGCCCTTGTTGCCACTGCAGGTTTCTGATGGAGATGAAGACTTAAAACATGCTAACCATCATTATAAACTAACTCTAACTGTAAACATGGACACTATAAAGATTAAAAGCCCTAAAGACTGACTCTACCAAGAGCAAAAGCTTAAAAGAATGTACCTACCAGAATTAACAGCCCTAAAGACTGGAACTATCAAGAGTAACAGCCCTAAAGATTGACATTACACATATTAACAGTCCTAAAGATTACAACTAACAAGATTAAATGACCTATAGGGTAAAACTACCTAAATTAACAGCCCTAACACCTGATATTACCAAGAGTAACAGCCCTAAAGACTGGGACTACCAGGAGTAACAGCCCTACAGCCAGACACTACCAAGAGTGAGAGCACTAAAGACTGACACTACCAAGAGTAACAGCCTTAATGGCTGACACTACCAAGAATAACAGTCCTAGAGACTGACATTACCAGCGAAACAGCCCTAATGGCTGATGCTACCAAGAGTAACAGCCTTAATGGCTGACACTACCAAGAGTAGCAGCCCTAGAGACTGACATTACCAAGAATAACAGTCCTAGAGACTGACATTACCAGCGAAACAGCCCTAATGGCTGATACTACCAAGAGTAACAGCCTTAATGGCTGACACTACCAAGAGTAGCAGCCCTAGAGACTGACATTACCAAGAATAGCAGTCCTAGAGACTGACAGTACCAAAAGAAATAGCCCTAAAGACAGACACTACCAAGAGTAAGATTTCTAAAGACTGACACTACCAAGAGTAACAACACTAAGGACTAACATTATTGATTGTGACAAATTTAAAGATTGACACCACCAAGAGTAACACATCTGTAATGACTGGATCTACCAAAGGTAACAGCCCTAAAAGCTGGAACTTCTAGGAGTAAGAGCTTTCCAGCAAATATACTAGCAAAAATACTAGCATTAGCAGCTCTAATGACTTGACTAAAGAAAAGTAATTAGAAAAAAACATGAAGAAAAAAACAGCCATAACAACTGGAACTACCAAGAGTACCAGACCTAAAGGTTGACACTACAAATAGTAACAGTCCTAAAGATTACCACTAACAAGAATTAGTGGCCTACCGACTTAAACAACCTAAATTAACAGCCCTAACACCTGACACTACCAAGAGTAACAGCCCTAAAGACTAAAACTACCTGAGGAAACATCCCTAAGGACTGGAGTTAGAACCCTACAGACTGAGACAACCTCGACTAAAAGCCCTAAAGACTGACACTACCAAGAGTAATAGCCTTAATGGCTAACACTACCAAGAATAGCAGCCCTAGAGACTGACATTACCAAGAAAAACAGCCCTAAAGACTGACACTACCAACAGTAACAACTTTAAAGACTAACATTATCAATTGCAACAAATCTAAAGATTGACACCACCAAGAGTAACACATCTCTACTGACTGGTCCTTCCAAAAGTAACACAAACAAAGTGACAGCCCTTAAAAACATCACTATCAAAGGTAATAGCCTTAAAGACAGGAACTACCAGGAGCATGAGCCCTACAGACAGACACTACCCAGAGTAGCAGCCCTAAAAACTGGAAATACTAGGATTAGCAGCTCTAATGACTTGACTAAAGAAGAGTAACAGTCCTACAACCTGACACTACCAAAGATAACACCCCTTAAAACTGGAACCATCAGGATTAACAGCCCTAAAGACTGACTATTCCAAGAGTAAGAGCCAGACAGACAGACACCACCTAGAGTAGCAGCTCTAAAGACTGGTACTACCAATAGAAACTCTAAGATTGACATCACCAAAAGTAAAAATCCTAAAGACTGGACCTACCAAAAGTAACAGCCATAAAGACTGGAACTAACAAGAGCCTTAAAGTTTGACATTACAAAGAGTAACAATTCTTAAGATTACCACTACCAAGAAATAAGCCAAGATAAGTGGCCCACAGACTGAAACTACCTCAATTAGAACCTAAAATTAAGAACCCTACAGACTGACACTACCAAGAGTAACAGCCTTAACGGCTGACACTGCCAAGAATAGCAGCCCTAGAGACTGACATTACCAAGAGTAACAACAAAAAAAATGACACTAACAAGCCCCAAAGATCAGAATTACTAGGATAAGCAGCTCTAAAGACTTGGAATACCAGGAAAACAAATCTAAAGACTGACGCCACCAAGAGAAACAACTCTAAAGATTGCTGATGTTGAGAATAAGAAGTCTAAGGTGTGACTAAGGTTCTCTGGTGTCAGAAACAGTAGAACAGTAGAACCTGAGACCTGAATGTATATAAAACACTGCTTGTGGTCAGTTTGAGGTAGTTTAGGGTCAGCTGTTTTGTAACAGGAGTGCGTAAAGGTCACTTCTTACTTTTATGGTGTTTGAAGATTAGTGTGACGTGTTAGAACCACAGAAAAATCACAACATTAGAACCATATTTACAGCCTGAACACATAAATAAATACAGCTACATCACAACACTAATATATTAAAGAGTTTATGCAGAACTGTGTGTAAGTGTAAGCTTAAATGTGTGTGTGCTGTTACCTTGGTCTCTGTGCTCAGTAGTTTGTAGTCTATTTCCTCGGTGGTCCCAAACAAGGAATTTTTGATCATACCAAACATGTTGCGTGTGAGTGTGTGTGTATGTGTGTGTGTGTGTATGAGTGTGTGTGTATCTCCTGCAGCGACACACACTCAGCCTCAGATGGTGCGATCTCTCTGATGGACAGTAGCTCTGAATCTCAGTGCTCTGTGCTACTCTCTCTCTCTCTCTCTCTTTGAGTCTCAGAGTCTCCAGTTGCTTTCTGTGCACTTCACCCCCACCCCCTCTGTCTCTCTCTCTCTCTCTCTTTCTCTCTCTCTCTCTCTCTCTTTCTCTGTCTCCCTAGAAATGAAGCTGTTGGTGCTGAGCTCTGGCTTTGGTTTGCTCTGTGTGTGTGATGGTACACGGCATGGCTTTAGGCTGAGTCTATTTCTACTACCACTGAAAGCTGGATTACTCATCAGTGTGTGTGTGTGTGTGTGTGTGAGATAGTATCCAGTGGAGATGTGTTGTGCTGATGAGCATTTTGTTCTGAAATCTCTCAGACTGACACACAAGGGTCGGGGGATGGGGTAAAGGGATGGACAGATGATAGAATGAAAAAGGTGGAGGGATGGAAAAATTAAAGGATGAAGAGGTATAGAGGGTAAATAGCTAATGAAGTGGGGGAGAGATGGAAATATGAAAGGGTGGAGAGGGGGAAGGAAGAGAAGATGAAGCGATGAAAAGATAAAGGCAGAAGAACATGGATGAAATCGTGGAAATGTGATGAAAGGGCAAAAGGGGGAAGTCCAGGAAAATAAACGGTGTGTAGATGGCAGGTGTGGGCGGGGCACCTACCTGCCATCCCAGAATGCCCAGACTGTCCATGGTCCTGCTACCAGACTGAGCCATTGTTAACCTCTCTGGGAAAACATAGCCAACATACCTGCAACCCTCTCATGAGCCAGACCACCACAATTGTATGAGCCTTAATTCTCCTTTCTGATGTTGTGGAGAAAATGGGAAAAATGGTGGAGAATATGGATGGTTCTGACTCTCAAAAGTTCCATGGAAAGTAAACAATAATGGACTTGAAGGTATCAAGAGGTGAAGTAGAAAATTGCCATGGGATCTTCCTGGCAAACTCAGCTGGAGAGCAAACTAACTCAAAAGTCACTCCCAGAGATGATGTGTAGGCATTCCTCTACACCTTTGAGTGCACAGCAGTGAAGGAGGTCTCTGGGAATCATCTCCTCTTTCATTACGGAAGTACTCCCACACATACCCTCTCAAGGCATGCCCCCAGTGCCAACTATATAGCTTCCAAAAGCCCCCACCTGCTCCTTTAGTGCCCCTACCCACCATCGAGGTCCCCTTGGAGTGGATTGGCATGGATTTTGTGGGGCTGTTGGCAAAGTCAGCACATGTACATGAGGGCAGTTTACTCACCTTCCACCTCCAAGGGCAATGCAAACTGCTGCTCTTCTTGAGCTGTGTTTGCAACCATGGTCTTCTTCAAGCTGAAGATGGATCTAAGCAAACTCCTCTACATCCAGTTTATGCAAGTATCTGTGAATCATACATATCCGACATTCAAGACATCACTGAATGATCCTGGCTCTGCCATTTCTGCTTTTGTTTAGGTCAGGGAACCACTGGCTAGCCAACCAGTATCATTTGGGGAAAAAGTTGTATATCATGGACATTGACCCTTAAACCAGTCCTTGGTCCAGTCAAATTATCCAACTGAAGTATTCACAAATCCCCTGCCTTGCATTGACAACCTCATCAATCGGCATGGAAAAGCTCACTTTATTGGGAGGCATGGTGGCTTATTGGTTAGCACGTTCTTCTTCCAGCACGCACTGGGGTCTTGGGTTCAAGTCCCTATCTGAGTGGGGTTTTCATGTTCTCTATGTGTTCACATGTGTAATCAACCGGGACTCCGGTTTACTCCCACTATCCAAAAACATGGAGAATTGGATACTCTAAACTGTTCAGAGCAACTGGGTACTCAAAATTGTCCTGGTGTGTGTCTAGGTGTAAGTATGAATGTGTGTATGATTATTACTAGATACGGATTGAAGCTCTGTGCTTGGTCAACTCCTCAGTGCCCGATGCAGTCCAGTGACCCGTTGTGTCTGGTTATATTGTGCTTCAAACAGCAACCAAAGAGCAGAGCATTTCAAAAGTGTCTGTTGGCAGCATAATGGCAAACCCAAAAATTCCACTTGGGGCTTAAGGATGCACACTGTCTACAGTTGAAAAGTTGCTGTCAAATGACCATGTCCCAATACCAAAATTGAGCATATTTCCCATTTTTTCCCATTTTGGTTATCCAATTATCCCACCCCTTTGTGAGTCCCCATCACCGGTGGCACCTGCCACCCTTGGAGGTTGCAGACGAGCATACACCTCCTCCAACACAAGTGAAGTCAGTCACCCCTTTTTTCGAACTGCTGCTGCTGATGAATCATTGCCTGAGCAGCTGGCGCGCTCGGAGTAAAGCGCATCGACTCGTTTCTGATACATTAGCTCACAGACGCCTCGTTCCGCCCGGCGCCACCTTAAGCGTGATGGGGAGAGAGCGCCATCTACCCACCCGGAGAAAGCAAGGCCAATTGTGCTCCCTCTGGCCACAGCAGCTGATGGCAGAGCTACATGAACGGGATTCAAACCTGCAACCTCCCGTTCATAGTGGCAGTGCATTAGACCACTGGACCACTTGGCGACCATATGGTTAGATGATCCATTAAGTGGGCAGGGATTTAAAATATAAGTATATATAAATATAAAATATAAGTGTCCATCTAACACTAATATTCAAGACAATATAATAGACCATGTATTAGTATGATGACTGGAGTACAATGATGGGTTACAACCATGTCAAACACAACTACGCCCTTAAAAATTACAGGAAAATGATACATAAAAATAACAAAACAACACAAAAAAAAACATCGTACAACAAGTTTCAAAAACCCAAGTGTCCATAATGATATGAAAGTGTGCAAGGATGCACGCTCTGATCGGTAAATCAGGTTCATTGCACTCTGCAAGTGTGATTGGAATACTGTTCACAGCACCTCAGAGCTGTTTTAATCCATCATGTTTTCATGGCATTTGAGTCCCTGTACTCCGTAAAGCCCAGAATCACTCTGTGTGAACTGCCAGTTAAAACTGCTGTTACTTTTCCTCTAAGAAAAAAAAAATTGCAAATCCTGCTGCCAGCTAGAACTCCTGATGCATGAGAATGCAAAGCATGACTGATAAAATAATTACATGGGAACTGCAGTTACTATAAAAAAACAACATATATTTGTTTTTTTGGAAAATTAGTAAATAAACTTTATTTATTAATATAGCTTATTTTATTTGTAATTATATGATAAGTAAAATGGCATTAGGTGTCCCGGCAGGATCCGGCTGAAATTATGCACTGTTTGCAGGGAATGGTTAATGCTAAAGACACTAATGCTACAGTTACCTGTTGTTTTTTCTTTCTCTCTCTGCAGGATTTCTCATTCCAGGTGTCGTGGTGCGAAACTCAGATGTACCTACACTCTCTGAGGCTGCATACTTTTTTCAGGATAAGAGAATGAAGGGGTGAAGGGATGGAGGAATGAAGGGATGAATGAGTGAAGATAGGGGGAGGGGGAGGACTGGGTGTTACAGAAAGAATGACAGACACACACACTGACAGATCCCTGAAGGAGAGACATGTCACATCTACTGACTCACAGAGAGAGAGAGAGAGAGAGAGAGAGAGAGAGAGAGAGAGAGAGAGAGAGCTCCATTGCAGCTTGATGCACCAATAACTGAATCATACAAAGTAGAATCTGATTAATCTTCTAAAAATCCAGAACCCCTGATTCAGACTGGAGTGATTTGGAACAGAATCAGACCGACACAATAAAGCATCAGCATGTGATTTTACTGCTGAGGATCATAATTAATGGGTCAGTCTACAGTGATATGTAAAAGTTTGGTCACCCTTGATCATTTCATGTCTTCCTTTATAAATCATTGGTTGTTTGGATCGGCAATTTCAGTTAAATATATCATATAGCAGATGAACACAGTGATATTTGAGAGGTAAATAAAGTTTATACGATTTACAGAAAGTGTGCAAAAATTCTTTAAAAAAATTAGGCAGATGCATAAATTTTGGCACCCCAACAGAAAAAAATACATCAATATTTAGTAGTTCCTCCTTTTGCAGATATAACAGAATCTAAATGCTTCATATAATTTCCAATGAGAGTCTGGATTCTGATTGAAGGCATTTTGGACAATTCTTCTCCAGTTCTGTCAGGTTTGATAGTTTTTGAGCATTCCTTTAAAGCAATACTGTGGGTTGACTATGACTGTTCTCACCATCCTTCTCCTCTGCTTATCTGAGATTTTTCATGGCCTGACACTATAGGTCTTAACTAGAACTGTGTCAGTGGTCTTCCATTTCTTCTCTATGTTTCTCACAGAGAAAACTGACAGCTGAAATCTCTGAGATAGCTTTTTGTATCCATCCACTTAACCTAGATGTTGAACAATCTTGGTTTTCAGGTCATTTGAGATTTTGGTCATTTTTGAGGCTCCCGTGTTGCCACTGTCGTGTATCCTCTTGAAGGATGGTTCTTGAAGAAATGAGACTTAATACACCACACCACTCTTCAGAAAAGTTGCAAAGATGATAAAAACATGCAAGTGGCGCCTTAACCCTTTCTCATAATTGGATTCATGTGTGTATGTAGGCAGTGGGGCAAAAAGGGGGTATGCAGCTTATGCGACGCATAGGGGCGCTGCACTAGAGGGGGCGCCAAATCAAAGCCCCAAATTATTTGAAATTAATGACAGGACGCTGAGGATTTAAAAAATGCATCTCACCACACCCCCACTCCTTCCCACCCCCCACCTCCACCCCCCCAACCCCGCTGACGATTTTAAAACGCAATAATGCGTATTTTCACACACAATCACATGCGGGATCCAGCGCCCCCTAGTGGTGTATAATGACATTGCATTTGCTAGGTTACCTGTATATGGCGGAGTAATACATGGACAGCTTTAGTTACAGTGTATTACCGGCTAATAATGTCGCCAATAAAACACCTCTCAGCCAATCACGATGCAGGGTTGGAACTAACTGTGGTATAATATAAATTATAGAAATAAAATTAACTATGAGTTACAATAAACACGTAAAACCATACAATTGCCATATATATTTTTTCACGTATTACCATTCACAACGTGCACATAAATAATATATATTTTTTATATATTTCTCTACCCCTCCCCTGCTATAGAGGATGGACTCACCCTCTTTTTTAGGACTCTACAGCTGATTATGAGCAGTGCTATATAGAGAAAAATACATATAAAATATATTACAAAAATATATTACTGCCAAATACAGTAATATTTAAAAAAAAAAGAATTGTTCTTGTGCATTAAAAAAAATGCTTTAAATGACAAAAGTCGTGCCCAAACTTTTGACTGTTTATTAAAATTGATTTAGTATTTACTATTTACTAACAGGTTAATGGGTATTTATCTACACCAGGGAGTCTAATTCTATTGGCAATATTTCTCCACAGAGACAAGACAGAATGTGTGTGTGCATTTGCACATCTGTGCCAGCAATAAGTGCAAATGAAAGCAGTTTAATGTTTTTTTTAGACGGGAGATATAGTGTATGTTATTAAACGGTTTTACGGCTTTAGAAGAAAGAACTGCCGTTCATCTTTTTGGCCACCAGGTGTCACTAATGCGCCGCTGGTTAAAGCAGCGCAGATCGAATCGATTCTTTCGGAAATTTACATATTTTATAATTAAATGTTTAAATTCAGACATTAAATCAACGTCAGTATTATTATTATTATTATTATTATTATTAATCATTAATTAATAATTAGTAATTAATAATTAATAATAATAATAATAAAAATAATTGTAATAATAATATGTAATTGTGTTATTAATTATTACAGGCTAAGAATGGAATACAACCTATTTTATTTATACAACTATTTATTTAATGTATTTAAGTATTGTTTAATACAAACAAAAATTAACTCAACATTGTTTTAATGCATTAGAAATGGAAAGTTTTACGTTGGTCCAACAAAGGTTTGGTTATCTGAGTAATATAGTATAATACAAAGTAATGTAATAAATATAATATATAATATAATATTACATAATATACTCTTTATAATAAGATATAATATAATATAATATAATATAATATAATATAATACAATACAATACAATACAATACAATACAATACAATACAATATCAGGTGGCTGATCATCGCAAGCTCTGCGCTCCCCAGCCTTCTGCTCTGCGTCATTTCCGGTAGTGTGTGTGTGTGCGCGTGAATCCGTGTGTGTTCCTGCGTGCGGAGATGGCGGGGGTGCGCGCGCTCGGTGTGTATCGCGGTGTGTTAAAGGAGCTCCGGAATCTTCAGGGCTCCGAATATACACAGTCCATGGCTTACACACACCTGAGAGAACAGTTCAGGAGCAACCAGGTACTGCACGAGCCCCTCTCTCTCTCTCTCTCTCTCTCTCTCTCACACACACACGCACGCGCATGTGAAGGACACATGCGTGACCTGGGGACACTGTTTACAAAGTTAACTACAGAAAAAGTTATAGAAGTAATCTGCTGGTTGTTAGATCTGCTGGTTGTTAGATCTGTTGGTGTATGGATCTGCTGTTTGTAAAATCTATTGGTGTTTGGATCTGCTGTTTGTAAGATCTATTGGTGTCTGGATCTGCTGGTTGTTAGATCTGCTGGTATTTGGATCTGCTGGTGGTCTGGATCTGGTGGTTGTTAGATCTGCTGTTTGTTAGATCTGATGGTAACTGGATCTTCTGGTGTCTGGATTTGCAGTTTGTGAGATCTATTATTGTCTGGATCTGATTGTTGTTAGATCTGATGGTAGCTGGATCTGGTGGTGTCTGGATCTGGTGGTTGTTAGATCTGATGGTTGTTAGATCTGATGGTAGCTGGATCTGCTGGTGTCTGGATCTGGTGGTTGTTAGATCTGCTGGTTGTTAGATCTGCTGGTTGTTAGATGTGCTGGTTGCTGGATCTGCTGGTCAGAGCTAAGCTTGTCTCTGATGCATGAGGTAGTTTAAAAGTCATCCATAAGTAAACATACCCTGGCTGGTTAACCAGTTCTAAACCTGCTTGGTGATGCTGTTCATGCTTGTTTACTGTGGAGCTTAAAAGCTGACAAAGTACTTCAATCTGCATTTTGTATATTTTAATTGAACTAACCTGACTTTTCATGAACTTGAAATGTAATACTGTAATTTCATGAGTTTCAGGGGTATAGTTACTGCTGTTGAAGTATTGTGATATTATTTTAGGGTCATATCTGCCACTCCTAGTTTGGACTTGAGTCTTTCAACAAACCAGGGGAAGAAAGAATTGGTGTTGTGCCGAAATCTGACCCTTGGTGTGCAGGCGCAATAGACGCTTACACTGGGATCTCATTTATTTACTGTAACAGTAGATTAAACCATATTTGTAAAGAGAAATAAAAGGAATCTAAGGATAATTTTTTATACTGCTATGGGGCATGCACAGTTTAACACACCACATATGTAACACCATGTGCAAGTGACACTGGTAACACAGCACACAGGTAACACAGTTAACTCCACATGGGTAACTATTAGGGCTGCACGATATATCGTTTAAGCATCGTCATTGTGATGTGCGCATACACAATAGTCACATTGCAGGATGTGTCGTCTCTGTGTCTGTGTGAGTGACAGGCTCCTGCTGCCTGTGTGAGAAGCGTGAGGGGGAGGGGAAGCACAAGGAGGGGGCAGGAGTAAACACGAGGTAACCGCATGGCCTTCATCCACATGGTTGGGCACGTGTTGTAAACACATATGTCGAAAGCTGTGCACCTCAGTCCAGCACAGTTTTGCGCAGTTATTTCCATTTACAGCTCAATTCATGCTTTTAATCCCAGAAAAATGCTCTTATTTTCCTTTTAAAAAACATTTAAATGCCTGATTAAAGGGCAGATTACTGTTGTTTTGCTGCTTTTTTCTTTGGGTTTTGAATGCTCGGTGCTTAATCGGTCTGGATGCGAGATGATGTCATGGGCCCTGCATTGTTTAAAATCGCAATATATGTTGTTGAAAAAATAAAATTTGCAATGTAACTTTTTTCCAATATCGTGCAGCCCTAATAACAATATTTAAGTAACACAGTGCAGGGACACGTGTTACGTCATACTCAATTTTCTGTTTGTGGTGACAGGAGTGCGATTTTCATCTTTATATCTTTATCTCTCTCTTCCTCTCTCTCTCTCTCTCTCTCTCTCTCTCTCTCTCTCTCTCTTTTAGGTGACAGGCGAGCGCTACTGCCGTGCTAAGAAAGAGGCTCTGCACACCTGTCAGGTGTACCTGTGTCTGCTGGAGACCACACGTCTTCACATGAACCTTCATCAGCTGTACCACGGGCGAGGCGAGCGTGGCCCAGAGGAAGTGGCTCAGCTGGTGGGGCTGCAGATGCCTACTCAGCCGGGGGGCAAGGGATGGGAGGAGTGAGGGAGAGGAGAAGTGAGGATGCTTATGAAGAAGGAAAGTGATCTGAAAGATCAGCTGGAATGAGACTGATTAAGCCATGAGTAATTCCACAGGCTGTGAATGAATCTTACATGGCTCCCTATTCCCTGTGTAGTGCACTATGTGAGTGTGCTGTTATCAGACAATGTAGTAACTGAACTGTAATGTGCAGGTGTGTGTGAGAGTGTGAGTGAGTGTGTGAGTGAGAGTGACAGAGAATGATTGTCTTCACTGAAAATAAAAGTAATGAACAGTTTATTCTGTCAGTTAACTTTGTATTGCACACACAGTCATGCTCTTCTTTAACAGACTTTAACAGACTCCTGTATAGACACACTTTATTCAGCTGTTTGTTCAGATCTGGCTAACATGCATGCTACTCTGCATCATTAAACTGACATCCGAATTCCTTCTATATTCGTACCACAGTAGATTGAGCCTTACTGGATTTAACCCATGTGGTCTAAACTGCCAGTCTGACCTTTACAGCAAGAAACAAGCAAAACAGGTTGTTTCCAGAATCTTGTTATTAATATATTTTTTAGGTTAATGCTGATCTTAGCTTATATGAAACCAGTTCCCAGCAGGGAATTTTACAATGTAACATTTTTTGCATCTTAGAAGCAAACAACATTTCACTACAAATTATTATAAAACTATTTTCTGAACTGTACTGTAGATCACTTTTGTGATCCAGGCTATCCCAGAGGCAAAGAAAATTCAAGAATGACAGCATTTTATATTATTTATTTATTTGGGCCCTGCCACCATCCCCCTTCTTTGGAGGACTAGTAATACTTGCTAAATGGCGTCTATTTTCTTAAAAATTTGTATTTTTTAAATAATCAAATAAAATCTAAGAATTAATTTAGGTAACAGGACAGAGTGTTGAGATTGACCTCTTCTGTCATAGTTACAATAAGATCAAATGTAAAGAAAAACAAATGAGGAAACCTTTTCTCATGGTCTTTAGAATTTTAACTTAAATGTTATGGATTTATTATGAAAAAATATTTTTAAAGCATAGATGGAATTCAGACTCACAACAATGCAAAATAAATACATCTCTGACGGATTTTAATAGTTATATTTCATGGTAAAGTTTATTGTTAGAGAGTGGGGACACAGTTCCAAAAGCTTCTCAAAATCTTTACTTAGCACTGAATATTTTGTGAATATAGATATAGATAACCTAATAAAAAATATAATATAAAAATAGATAACCTAATAACCTTTTTTATTTATTTATTTGGAAAACACACTTAACACATGGGAACAAAACGTCTCCTAATCCAGCTAATAATTACTGAAACACTACAGAAAACCTCATACCCTCCTCGGGGACCTTCAAGTGTTATTAGTGATAATACAGAGTTTTAGTATCTGTGGTCATTGTGCACATAATAGGGAAATAATAATAGAAGCAAAATGACCTTGTTTCAGTTGTGGAGTTAGCTTTACGTTTATGACAAGTTGGGTGTCATTAATGTATATATAGCCTAAGTTGTCTGGGGTGTTTAGTGAACAGTGTGTACAGATTTCAACAAAGTTAACTATGCTCTAACCTCTTTAATATAATATTCAACACAATTAAATATAAAGGTAAGATTTAACTTTGTTAACTTTTCATAATTAACTTTATAACACTGTTAGGAGAGGGTAGAGCGTTGTTTTCCACATTTTAAGTAATGTTGCCTAGTTAACAGTGTTAACTAGCTAGCTAGCTTAGCTAGCATAGCTTTAGGTTTGTTTGCTAGTTAAATAGAGCAAACAAGAAACAAGTTTTCTTCAGTTTCACTATTTAGAAGGTAAGGTTAGCTTATGTGAAGAGTAAAATTTTCTGTTCCCTTTTCCGTATACATTTGTAATAATATTTGTAAGCTAAGCTAATTACAAAACTACATTTTTTATCAAGTGTGCCAGATAGCTAGCTAGTTAGCATAACTAACCTAAGTACATGAGGAGGTAAAAGTAACTGACCTTGCTAGCTTACTAGCTATAGGCATATATTTTTTAGATAATCTATTTTTTTTATTTGAAGCTGCGTTCTATCTATCTATCTATCTATCTATCTATCTATCTATCTATCTATCTATCTATCTATCTATCTATCTATCTATCTATCTATCTATCTATCCCATATACCATACCGATAGATAGCTAACTACTACAGCATCTCAAAAATTAACAAATCATTGAAAAGTTCCTATATTTCAGTAATTTATTTCAAAATGTGAAACTCATATTATATAGATGTATTACACACATAGTGATCTATTTTAAGTGTTTATTTATTTTAAAATCTGTGTCAGAACATTAGAATTTTATTTAAGACCAATTGGTATTTTGGCAGTGTGGGCGGTGTGCCAAGTCCTGCTGGAAAACAAAATCTACAGCTCTATAAAAGTTGTCAACAGGGGGAAGCATGAAGTGCAGCTGTAAGATTTTCCAGGAAAACACTGCACTGACTTTGGACTTGATAAAACACTGTGGAAAAACACCAGCAGATGACATGTCTCTCCAAACCATCACTGATCATCCGTAAATTTTGCATTTCATTTGGAAATCAAGGGATCAGAGTCTGGAGGAAGAGTGGAGAGACACACAGTCCAAACTGCTTGAGGTCTAGTGTGAAGTTTCCACCAATCAGTGATGGTTTGGAGAGACATGTCATCTGCTGGTGTTGGTCCACTGTGTTATATCAAGTCCAAAGTCAGTGCAGTGTCTTCCTGGAAAATCTTACAGACCTTCATGTTTCTCTCTGCTGACAACTTTTATAGAGATGCAGATTTCATTTTTGTTTGTTCACCTTAGTTACTTTTAAGTTTACTATATGATTCCTTATGTGTTCCTTTATAGTCTGGACGACTTTATAATTAATTTACAATGTAGAAAAAAAGACTAGAAGGTGTGTCCAAACTTTTGACTCGTACTGTATAACAGTAGGGGATCGTTGTTAATTGGATAATTAAAATGTGTTTGTTTTCTCGACAAAGCTAAACTGTATGTATCTAAAATGTAACTGTGGATATGCAAAAGAAAGTCATGTAATGTTAATGGGTCTTGTCACAGTCTGTGGAGCTTGTGCTGGTGGCGCAGGTGGGGTGGAGCTGCCTGATCTGAACACTAGGTGGCAGCAAAACATCAGAGTCTAGCCTGAGCAGCGCGCAGCAGCATGATGTTCCCAAATCAGGGATCTGTGATTTCAGCAGAAAGGCCCTGCAGACCCCGAAACATTGAGTTCTAAACCTGATCAATCCCAAGTCATAATCTCATAATCTATCTAACAGTGAAGTGTGATCTCTCTCTTTCTCCAATTGTCTATCTCACTCTTTCTCTCTGTGACTGTCTCTCTCTCTCTCGCTTTTTTCTCTGTCTCCAACTATCTCCCTTTTTCTCTCTGTCTCTGACTGTCTATCTCTCTTTCTCTGTTTCTGACTGTCTGTTTCTCTCGCTTACTTTCTCAGTCTTTGACTGTCTGTATCACTTGCTTTCTCTCTTTGTCTCCAACTGTCTCTCTCTTTCTCTCTTTTTTCCGACTGTCTATTTCTCTTTCTCTCTCTGTCTCCGACTGTCTATTTTTCTTTCTCTCTCTGTCTCCAACTGTCTATTTCTTGTGCTTTTTCTCTCTGTCTCTGACTGTTTCTCTTTCTGTCTGTGTCTCTGACTATCTGTTGCTCTCTCTTTCTCTCTGTCTCTGACTGTCTATATCTCTCTCTCTGACTGTCTCTCTCTTTCTCTTTCTCCGACTGTCTATCTCTCTTGTTTTCTCTCTCTGTCTATCTTTCTGTCTCTGTCTCTGACTGTTTTTCTCCGATCAGATGTGGTGAGAGATGGAAGTGAAGGAAGAGATGAAACCCTGAAGAGAAATATGTCGTACAGGTTGGTTTACTCTATACTCAATTCTAACTCGACCAGCAGTTCTAACTCGAAATTTATTTATTTTATTTTATTTTTTTAACAATTTTATTTCTAATTTTTCCCATTTTCTCCCCAATTTACACTGACAATTACCCAACCCACTCATTAGGACACCCCCTATCACTAGTAATGCCCCAACACACCAGGAGCGTGAAGACTAACACATGCTTCCTCCGATACATGTGAAGTCAGCCACTGCTTCTTTACGAGCTGCTGCTAATGCAGCATTGCCGAGCATCACATCGCACTCGGAGGAAAGCGCGGCGACTCGGTTCTGATACATGAGCTCACAGATGCCCCGTGCTGTGGACATCACCCTAGGAGTGATCTGGGGAGAAAGCGCCATCTACCCGCCCGGAGGGAGCAGGGCCAATTGTGCTCCCTCTGAGCGCAGGCGCTTGATCGCAAAGCTGCGTGAGCGGGGGTTCGAAGAAAATTCATTTCTTACAGGAAACACAGAGACAGTTACAGACCTAAAGTGATTCCCACTGTTACTATTACTAGTAGGTGTACAAAGATGCCAATACTGTGATGGTATTGGCGCAGATACTGGCACTAACACACAGTGTTGTTGTTGATAGCTAGAAGCGTCTGTGTCTTCATGTTACTGCGTTGTGGCCATTTTTTTTTTCATAACTCTGAGGAAGTAAACTGCTTTTATCTTTTATACAGAGCACCACCTTTACCAAATAAAAATGCTAGTGGAGTAAATATCAGGACTAACATCGAGTAGTTAAGTCAGAGTTGGTAATGGTATTACTACTCGGTATCAGCATATACTTGAAAATGGGTTTTGTTATCAGATAAGAAAAAGTTGTACTGGCGCACCACTAGCTGTATAATGTGGTAATGTGGTTTCAATAGTGTTGCCATAGTGATTGCTGTGTGGTTGTTTTAGTGTTGTTAAGTGCTTGCTGGATGGTTACTATTCTTTTGCGAAGGTTAATTTGTTGTTAGATTGTTGCTTTGGTATTCCAAGTGGTTACCTCATGAGCTTGGCTGTGTGGTTAAAAGGTGCTGTATTGATTGACAGGATTGATGAATGATGTTATTGAACAAAGAAATTGATGAATTGATAGGTGGGGTTCAGAGATTGTGTGTTGATCCCAGTTATTAATGGAAAGATATTCGGGAATGGTGTGTTGATCAAAGGTATTGGTGAAAGGAACTCACAGATGGTGATATCTCAGATAGCAAATTCATTTTTCCATCTCTAATGCATTTAAATAACATTTTATTTATTTGTGCACATTGCTTTTACGTTGATTCAACATTGATTCCGCATTATGGTTTTACATGTATTGTTTGTATTAAACTTTTATGTTCTGTGGTGCTGAGTAAATTTCAGGCAGTGCCATATGATCATGTATTTAAAGTAGTACTGAGGTAAATGTATTAAAATAGCACTACTGAGGTAAATGTATAATTAGAATATAAATGCTCCAGTAAGTTTGTGATTAGAAAAAGCTTAGCAGCGCTGAGGTACATGTTTGTTGCAAATTTTGTGCAAATTGTGTGTGGATCAAGGGCAGAGTTGCTTATTGTTGGTTCTGGGGATCTACCACCCTGAAGATTTCACATTTTACACACCTAAATCTAGAATATTCACATTTCCCTGATGGACTTAATTACCTGAATCAGGTGTGTGAGATTAGGGAGGTGGTAAACTCCTGCATGGTGGTAGATCTTCATGACCAGGAATGAGCGCCTCTGGGCAAAGGTATTGATTGATTGTAATTTAGGAATGCTGTGTTGACTAAATTTATTGATTAAGGGAATTAAGGGATGGTGTGTGGATGGAAGTTATTGATAAATGGGATTCAGGGAAGGTTTGTGGTTTTGTTAATTGAAGGTATTGATGGACGTTATTTGGTAAGGGGGTCTAACAGGCCACGGATAATCTGTGATCCATACGGATCACTCCTCACGGTTCAATACGAACGTGAACCACTCATCAGTCTGTAAAAAATGCTGTTAGGAGAAAGCACCCTTCAAATATTAGAGACCTGGCGCAGTTTGCACAAGATGATTGTTTTAAAAGGCCAACTGATAGGTGAAAGAAGTTTGTTTTAGCGATTGATTTTAGTTATTTTTCCAAAGTGACTTACACACGTACACATACCCCTTTAACGTTTTTTCACATTTTGTCACCTTACAATCACAAAGTGGGAAGAAGATTATAAAAAAAAAAATTATCAAATAAAAATCTGAAAAGTGTGACGTGCAGAAGTATTCAGTCCTCTTTACTTTTAAAACCCCTAAATAAAATCACAGTCAATCATCGTCAGAAGTGACTTTTAGTTATTAGAATCCAGCTGTGTGTAATTTAGTCTCAGTATAAATACACCTGTTCTGTGAAGAACTTAGTGGTTTGTTAGAGAACACTGTTGAACAAACAGCATCACGAAGACCAAGCAACTCACCAGACATGTCAGAGATTAAGTTATGGAGAGGTTTAAAGCAGGGTTATGTTATAAAAACATATGCCACACTTTGAGCATCCAAAGGAGCACTGGATCATTCGAAAATGGAAAAAGTATTCTAGAACTGCAAAACTACCAAGACATGGCCATGGTCCACCCCATAGACTGTATATAGCTGGACAGAGCATCGTCTCTCAAAAGTGAAGCCAAAACAGGTCGGGCGCCCCCTGCTGTTCGGTTTCAGGATCAGGATCAGGATCGCCTACATGGCGGAAGATTTTGGATTCATTTTCATTGAATGAATGGGAACGGCGACACGGCGTCCATCTTTTTTTACAGTCTCTGGTCCACCCAAACTGACAGATCAAGCATGGAGAGCACTGGTCAGAGAAGCAGCCAAGAGGCCCATGGTCACTCTGGAGGAGCTGCAGAAATCCACAGCTTGTACTTTTTGGCTTGAATGCAAACTGCAATGTGTGGCAGATATGAATCGCTGCTCATCACCCTGAACAGTTGGAGGCTGCAAAAGACTTGAGATTGAAAAGAAAAATTAACCTTCCAACAAGACAATGACCCTAAACATACAGCCAGAGCTACAGTGGATTGATTTAGATTAAAAAAATATTTATGTGGTAGAATGTCACAGTCAAAGTTAGTGCTCGGCGATATGGGAAAAATCATATATCACAATATGGAATTTTATATCACAATAACGATATATATCATGATATACCATATTTAAGTATGTCTTCAGTTATTCTTCGAAAAATATGACAAAATAATATCATTGCTTACTTTTTTCCAACTTTATTTCAAAGTGACATTAAACCAAACTTTCACAAATGAGAATAACTATCTTTTAGTGCAGCAATATATATGTATCAAATGAAAACAGATGAGGTAGCTGCAGTAGCTAATTTTTTCAAAAGAATAATAATAATAATAATAATAAATCAATTTTATATAGCGCTTTTCTTGGTACTCAAAGCCGCTTTACAAAAAAAATTCACATACACACGTACAATATGCACATGTGTCAATGTTCATATGCAAACTTGAAAAGGTGGGTTTTGAGATGACGTTTGAAGGAGTGCAGGGACTCAGAGTTTCGAATGGTAAGGGGGAGGGAGTTCCATAGGGTGGGGGCAGCGACGGCAAAGGCCCTGTCCCCACGGGTCCGGTATTTGGTGGAGGTAGTTTGGGTGAGGAGGTTAACGTCAGCAGAGCGGAGTTGTCGGGCGGGGGAGTGGCGGTGAAGGAGGTCAGACAGGTATGGGGGGGCGAGGTTGTTAAGGGCTTTATAGGTGATAAGGAGGATCTTGAAATGTATGCGTTGTTTTATGGGAAGCCAATGGAGTTGACGGAGGACAGGGGTAATGTGCTGTCTGATGGGGGTGCGGGTGAGCAATCGAGCAGCAGAGTTCTGGACATATTGGAGTTTTTGAAGAGCAGTAGAGGGGAGACCATACAGGATGCTATTGCAGTAGTCGAGTCTGGAGGTGATAAAGGCATGAATTAATGTCTCTGCAGCAGGAGTGGGAAGAGTGGGTCGCAGGCGTGCAATATTGCGTAAGTGAAAGAAGGATGTTTTAACTATGTGGTTGATGTGTGATTTGAAGGAAAGTGTAGGGTCCAAATAGATTCCAAGGTTTCTGACAAGTGGGGAAGGAGTGACAGAGTGACCGTCAATACAGAGAGTGAAATTTTGACAGGTGGAGAGGCTGGATTTTGGACCAAAGATAATAATCTCCGTTTTATTACTGTTTAGTTTGAGAAAATTATGGTTCATCCAGTCTTTGATATCCATGAGGCAGCAAGTGAGGGTGGAGAGGATGGCAGGGGAGATGGTTTTAGTGGTGATGTAGAGCTGGATATCATCAGCGTAACAGTGGAACAATGCGTCTCCATTGTTCAGCGCTCATAAGTTTAATAACGTAAAGCATGTCGCAAACTGGTGTGTCCGCACGTGCCCGTCAAACAACGTAAAGCAGCGTCATGTCGCAAAACCACATTATTAAGCTTTTTTTGCGAAGATTACTTTAATACCACTTATATAAACCAAGTTTATGCAAAGTGACCACGCCAACACATTTCATTGTAGCCTACTTTATATATTTGCATGTATAATTGATTAAATTACTGTAGAAACGATAGGGACGATAGAGGGTAAGTAGCACGATAGACACTTTTCTATCGTCCCCACGATATATATTGTCATATCGCACAACACTAGTCAAAGTGCTGACCTAAATCCTATTGAGCTTCTGTGTGAAGAGTAGGGGTGTGCCATATCGTATCGTTCGTGATAATATCGCCAAAAATGTAGAATATCGTGAACAACATTATACCCTGAAATATCGTGCCATGTCACCCACCCCTAATTACCTAATTATCACATCAGGGTTCTACTTTTTTGCAGTTTTTAGCAAAAGAAAAATTTACACTGTTTTAAATACCCATTATATATCTACAAGAGACAGATTATATCCATCCAGTATCATTTATTTTACTTTAAAGGGATAGTTCGGTATTTTTGACATGAGTCTGTATGGCATCATCATAACCAGTGTCGTGCATCCACATTGACTTACCCCCCACAGCGTCCTGTGAGCCGAGTTCTTGTCCAGTTTAGGTCAAAGCGAAAGTAGTCCGGCATGTTTGCTGGGGTCAGGAAAATAACTCCTTTTTCTTCCCAAAGCAGTACGTGTTCAAAAGAGTGATTTATTTACATCACAAAAAACTAACCCTGCAAAAGTCACGCCTCGTAAATCACTTGGGTCCTACTTTCTCTCGTTCCATATCAATGCGCGCAGCGCTGCAACCTGACAGCTAGCCTACGTGTTTGGGTCGCTTTGTTTACTTCTCGCTTGTTGACGCGTGCGCAGCTCGCTGTCAGAATGACGCGCACTGATACGAAATGAGAGAAAGTAGGACCCAAGTGATTTACGAGGCGTGACTTTTGCAGGGTTAGTTTTTTGTGATGTAAATAAATCACTCTTTTGAACACGTACTGCTTTGGGAAGAAAAAGGAGTTATTTTCCTGACCCCAGCAAACATGCCGGACTACTTTCGCTTTGACCTAAACTGGACAAGAACTCGGCTCACAGGACGCTGTGGGGGGTAAGTCAGTGTGGATGCACGACACTGGTTATGATGATGCCATACAGACTCATGTCAAAAATACCGAACTATCCCTTTAATCCTGGATATATGGAGATATTTGGAGTGCATTATTAGTATCATGACATTCTGGATCATTGACTTCTGTTACAAATCTAACAATTTTTTTTATATATCTCAGTTAGCCATATCATATTTTTTCTAACTCAGTGTTTTGTCATATCGGCAAAAGTATCGTTGTTGTGAAAATACCATGAAATAGCCAGTGAAGTGACTACCCACGCCTAGTGAAGACTAAATCCCAAGTAAAGTGAAGTAATTTTAGTGAAGAAAATTGCTCTTTACAGATGCTCTCCACCCAACCTGGCTGAGGTTGAGCTATTGTGCAGAGAATGAGCAAAAACAAAGCTGAGAGAGACATACCCCAAAAGACTTGCAGCTGTAAGTGCAGTGAAAATTGCACGTCACTCTTTATAAAAAAATGTTAACATGTTGAAAACCATGTATGATTTTCGTTCAACTTTACAATTATGTGCTATTTTGCATTGATCTATTACTTAAAATCTCAATGGTGACAAAATGTGAAAAAAGTTCAAGAGGAGGGCGCCGAGTGGTCCAGCGGTCTAAAGCGCTGCCACTATGAGCAGGAGGTCGCCGGTTCGAACCCCAGCTCAGGCAGCTTTGCCATCATTAGAGAGAGCAAAATTGGCCCTGCTCCCTCTGGGTGGGTAGATGGCGCTCTCTCCCCACATCATTCCTACGGTGATGTCTGCAGCACAGGGCGTCTGTGAGCTGATGTACCAGAGCCGAGCCGCTGTGCTTTCCTCCAAGTGCGCTGGCTGCTCGGCAATGCTGCATCAGCAGCAGCTCGAAAAGAAGCGGTGGCTGACTTCACATGTATCGGAGGAAGCATGTGTTAGTCTTCACCCTCCTGGTGTGTTGAGGTATCGCTAGTGATAGGGGGAGTCCTAATGAATGGGTTGGGTAATTGGCCGTGTAAATTGGGGAGAAAATGGGAAAAATTAGAAAAAGAAAAAAAAAGTTCAAGAGGATAAATACTGTAAATGAGCAGGAACCATATGTCCTGATTTTGGAATAGTAATGACAGATCACTGCTAGGTTTGAGCATTTAGTAGTGATGATGTTAGCTTTTACCATTTTAGCTCAATAAATCAGAAGGCTAGATTACTTAAGAGTAATTCAGACACGTCTGGGGCTACGTACACACAGCAGTTAAAGTGTTCCAAATACGGTTTTCTGACTAAATCCAATGTTTATTTTAGGCTGTTCACACAGTCTTTTTTAAGTGACCCATATCTGTCATCTATCTGAACGGTGTGTGCTGTGTAACTGCCGCTCATGCCCAAAACAGCATTGCTTCATACGAAGTTTTGCTTTAATTCATGCAAGAATCTCAAGAGCTATGAATAAATTCAGGCTGACAGCTGGGTTTATCTCAGAGAAGGCGTTTCAGCTCACTGCAAAAAAGACAAATTCCTTTGACGCTGCATCCGCGATCTGTACCTGCGTTTGGGACAATTCATTTAGAGAGATGGTGAGACAAGCTTTCTAATGTTCTAACTATTGGAACAGAGACATCAGTAGAGTGCTGTTTCCTCGTATTTCTGCCACTGAAGTCCTCAAATCACAGCTGTTGTGCATTTTTCTTCTCCTCACTGTTTTTTTTTTCCTTTCTCCTTGGTGGTAAAAGACGCATGAACTTGGATTTGCACCAAAAAAAATCTAAAAAAAAAAAAAAAAAAAACACAGCTTGTAAGCTGTTCATAATCATCATAATAATAGTAATCATACTCATCATGATAATAGTAATCATATAGCAATCAGGGGCGTTGCCTGGTCTGCGCTTCTGGGGCCCCGAAAATATTTTTTAACGAGCTCCATACCCAATGTTTTCTGTCATGTTTAGTTTATCTGCTTCTCACACAGTGCACTTCATATTTTAGTGTTTACAGACCTGTCCCAAATCCCTCACTACTCAATACTACCCCAGTGCAGTCTCTGGTGACAATATCCAGTATATGCATGCAGGACAAGAGACCTACAGGGTGTGTTGTTTTAAACAGGGACAGCTTTTTGGAAACTATGCTGCCTACACCCCACCCCCACCCTTCACTGTTTGCCACCAATAAGATAAACACCACACACAAAACAAGGTATTTTAGGTATTTTGATAAAAAAATAAAATAAAACAAATCTGTCTTCAGAGCCAGATGAAGAACACTGATTCATGCATCTGTCAGTTCATAACCACTGCAGTATTTATAGTAATAAATGTACATAAATATGCACGTAAATACTATAATGCTATTGAGTTGATGTTACATTTATCTCAGATTTTTAGTCAGTTAATGATTCAGTTATTTAACATGCTTGTTACTGACAAACGCCATGTCTCTTTGTTTTGGTCACTATCCATGAGAACTCTCTTTGTCTCAATAAAGCTACGGTTCATTTTTTTTCCAGTTTTAAGTATGTAAATTAAACTGGAATCACTCTCTTATAACTGGACCTGTGTGATGTTCTATAAGCGGAGCTGAAAGTTTTATAGGTTTCAGATTTGTGGAAGGGTTAAAAAAAAAAAATACTACAGAAATCACAGTTTCTTGCCCCTAACTGAATTAATCACGCTTGTGTTACATTATCTTAATGGGAATCAGCAAGCAAACATTTATATATAGCTCTAAAAAAAATATCAGACCAATTAAAAAGGATGAGTTTTATTAATTTTACCAAATTGAAAACCTCTGGAATATAGTCACTGGAGCGATCAAGAGCCGAGTCAGCGCCGAGCACTCAAAACCTGAGAAAAACAGCAAAACAACAGTAATCGGCCCTTTAATCAGGCATTTAAATCGTTTTTTAAAAGGTAAATAAGAGCGTTTTCTGGGATTAAAAGTGTGAATTCAGCTGTAACTGGAAATATCTGCCCAAAACTGCGCTGGACTGAGGTGCACAGCTTTCGACATGTGCGTGCACAAGCACGTGCCCAACCATGTGGATGAAGGCCATGCGATTACCTCGTTTTTACTCCTGCATAGATATAGTAAGAAAATACTGGCTTTAGCACTGCTGACAACAGATGACAGTGCTTGAACTTTGCATGTTTCCTTATTATCTGATGACACTTCCTGATTGTTTACTACTAAAAAAAATAATCCTGAATAGTATTGACAAATATTGAAAAGTTATTTTGGAAATAAGGGGTACCACAGCGCAGACACACCTGTCAGATTTGCGCCACTTTTACCTACTTTGTAAGCGTAGCCTAGGATTAGGGGTGTACCATATTGCAATAAACGCAATAATACACAATGATATCACCAATAATTTTGTATATTGTGAATGATATTATACCCTGAAATATACCGTGCCATATCACTCACACCTAATTATCACATCAGGGTACTACTTTTTTTTTTTTTTTTTTTTTTTTTTTTTTTTACTGTTTTTAGCAAAAGAAAAATTCACCCTGTTCTCTTTTCCTATTATATATCTACTAGAGACAGATTATATCTGTCCAGTATCATTTATTATACTTTAATCCTGGATATATGGAGATATTTGGAGTGCATTATTATTAGTATCATGGCATTCTGGTTCATTGACTTATGTTACAAATCTGATAACATTCTTGTATTATTTAATATATCAGTTGGAGGTGTGCCATATCATATAATATGCAATAATAAAATTACATTTTTCATTTTGTTGCAGTAGTGTATATTTAAAATACTTTTTATAATTCAGTCATATCGCCAAGAGTATAGTTATTGCGAAAATACCTTGAAATATTGTAATATTTCGCCATATCGCCCACCCCTACCTAGGATCCTGCCTGAGTTGGTATCATTTCTTCTGTTTCAGACTCAGGACCAGTGTGCTGCTGTTCAGAGTAGAAGCTGATGGTGGTCGACCAGCAGAGTGCGCCAGACTCTTACACTGTGCTCCATTCTTCCTGCACTCCTCCGCTCTCTCATCCCCCTTTTCTCTCTCACTGAATACTAATGCCCCGCTGGAGCCATCCCTCACTCACTCCCTCCCTCACTCCTCTGCTGAGAGAGAGAGAGAGAGAGAGACAGAGAGAGAACACGAGGCTTAGTTCTCATCCAGAATGCGATGGGTGCAGTGAGTGTGTGTGTGTGTGTGTGAGTGAGTGAGTGTGTGTGTTAGCCTGTGTTTAAACAGGTAGCAATACAGACGCTTGACCCACAGCGAGGCAGCTGTGTGTGTATGTGTGTGTGTGTGTGTGTGTGTCAGGGCAGGTGTGTGTATGTGCAGCTCAGGCGGTGGAGGGACGCGCGGCGGTGGCGGCGTATTCGTTTTTATCTTCCGCTTTTTGTTCTTCTTCTTCCTGATGGTGGTGCTGGGAGGTGCTCTGTCGTTCCATCTCTCCGTTCTCTCTCTCCTCTGTCTGATCATCTACTGCTTCATCTACATCCTCCACAACTCGCCCCACCTGTGACACACACACACATACACACTCACACACTCACTCACACACACAAAAGAGAGGGAGCGTCCACATTTCTGTATTTTCCATCCATCCATCCAGCCATCGCTTCATTCATCCCTTCCATTCCTTCTGTTCCTCATGGCCTAACGCTCTCTCTCTTTCCCTCTCTCTCTTTTTCATCCCTTTCATTCTTTCCTTTTTCTCTCTCATCATTTTGTCTTCTTTTCTCGCTTTCATTCTCATTTCTTTCATCTCTTTTTCATTCTCCCATTTTATCCTTTCATTCTTTCCTTTTCTCTCACTCTCTTTAACTTTTATATCTGCTCCATCTTTCTCTTTTCTCCATCCATCATTGCTCTCTCTTTCTTGCTGTCTCTGTCTGGGAGCATCTCTCTCTCTTTCTCTCTCTCTCTCTCATTCGGAGCGATTGATTTCTCTCTCTCCTGGTCTTTCCCCTCCCCCACTCTGCCTCTCTGATTTGGGGAACTCTATGTTGGGATGATCGGTACGTACCCCGCCGCTCTCTCTCTTTTTCTCTCTTTCTCTCTGTATCTCTCTCTCTTTATCACTCTGTCTCTCTGGTCTGCTCCCATATGTTTTACGTTAACACATACACACACATGTGTATGTTCAGAGAGTAGAGTAAAATGAACTGCAGTTGGTCTGTGTGTGTGTGTGTGTGTGTGTGTTTCCAGTTTATCCATGTTTCTGGTAGAATCACCTCACACACACCTTCCTTCCTCACCCTGTCTGTATAGTTCTGTCTTTTCAGTCTCTCTCCTTTCAGTCTCCCTCCTTTTAGTGTCTCCTACCTTTCAGTTTCTTCCACCTATATGTTTTTCCCTCCGTTCTGTCTCCCTCATTTCAGTCTCTTACTCTTTTCAGTCTCTCTCCTTTCAGTCTCCCTCCTTTTAGTGTCTCCTACCTTTCAGTTTCTTCCACCTATCTGTCTTTTTCTCCGTTCAGTCTCCCTCAGTCTTTCCCTTCTTTCAGTGTCTCCCACCTTTCAGTTTCTTCCTCCTCTCTGTCTTCCCCCCTTTTAGTCTCCCTCATTCCAATCTCCCTCCTTTCAGTGTCTCCCACCTATCAGGCTCTTCCTCCTCTGTCTTTCCCTCCTTTCAGTCTCCCTCATTTCAGTGTCTCTCCTTTCAGTGTCTCCCACCTTTCAGTTTCTTCCTCCTCTCTGTCTTCCCTCCTTTTAATCTCCCTCATTCCAATCTCCCTCCTTTCTGTGTCTCCCACCTATCAGGCTCTTCCTCCTCTGTCTTTCCCTCCTTTCAGTCTCCCTCATTTCAGTCTCTCTCCTTTCAGTGTCTCCCACCTATCAGGCTCTTCCTCCTCTGTCTTCCCTCCTTTCAGTCTCCCTCATTTCAGTCTCTCTCCTTTCAGTGTCTCCCACCTTTCAGTTTCTTCCTCCTCTCTGTCTTCCCTCCTTTTAGTCTCCCTCATTCCAATCTCCCTCCTTTCTGTGTCTCCCACCTATCAGGCTCTTCCTCCTCTGTCTTTCCCTCCTTTCAGTCTCCCTCATTTCAGTCTCTCTCCTTTCAGTGTCTCCCACCTATCAGGCTCTTCCTCCTCTGTCTTTCCCTCCTTTCAGTCTCCCTCATTTCAGTCTCTCTCCTTTCAGTGTCTCCCACCTTTCAGTTTCTTCCTCCTCTCTGTCTTTCCGTCCTTTTAGTCTCCCTCATTTCAATTTCCCTCATTTCAGTGTCACCCTCCTTTAACTGTCTCCCACCTTTCAGTTTGTTCCTCCTCCTTGTCTTTTTATTTTTTCAGTCTCCCTCCGTTCATGGTCTCTCACCTTTCAGTTTCTTCCTCCTCTCTGTCTTTCCCTCCTTTCAGTCTCCCTCCTTTCATGGTCTCCCACCTTTCAGTTTCTTCCTCCTCTCTGTCTTTTTCTCCTTTTAGTCTCCCTCTTTTCAGTCTACCTCCTTTCATTGTCTTCCACCTTTCAGTTTCTTCCTCCTCTCTGTCTTTCCCACCTTTCCTTCTCCCTTATTTCAGTTTCCCTCCTTTCAGTGTCATTCTCCATTCTGTCTCTCTCTCTTTTCAGTCTCTCTCCAGTCTCACCCTCCTTTTAGTGTCTTCTGCCTTTCAGTTTCTTCCTCCTCTCTGTCTTTCCCATTCTTTCAGTCGTCCACTTTTTGGTTTCTTCCTTTTTTTAGCCTCTCTCTCCTTTCAGGCTCTTTCCTTTCAGCCTCTGTTTTATGCTCCCTCCTTTTATATCCTATTTATTTCGGTCTCTAACACCTTTGCCACTCCCTCTTTCAGTCACTTATTCAGTCTCCCTCTTCTTAGTCCTTCTCACTCCTTTTGCTCTATTTCTTCTTTATGTCTTTTCCTCCTTTCAAATATTCTTTCAATTCTATCTTCTAGTCTCTCTGTTTTCAGTCTGACTCCATTCAGTACCTCCCTCTTTTTAGTGTCACACCTTTTAGTCTGACTATCTAATCCCTCCTTAATTCAATCTCTCCCTCTTAGTCTTTCCCTACTCTCAGTGTCTCTACAGTCTGTCATTTCAGTATCTCTCGCCTTTCAATCTCCTTCTTTTCACTCACTCTTCGCTTTCAGTCTGTATTTTTAGTCTCCTCTCTTTCAGTTTCTCTCATTTCAGTTTTAATTCTTCCTCCTTTCAGTTTTTCTTTTTTTAGTCACCCTCTTTTCAGTCTCTGTTTAATTTAAGTCTTGCTCCACTTAGTCTCTCCCTCCTTTTGGACTCTCTCTTCTTTTACTCCTCATTAATGCACTCTCTCCCTTTATTCCTTTGTCATTTCAGTCAGTTTCAGTGCTTTTAGCCTCCTCTTTAATCTCTCCCTCTGTTCAGTCTGTTCAGTCTCTCTCTGTTCAGTTGTGTGCATGCATGCAAGCATATGTATGAATACTTCTGTGTGTGTGTGTGTGTGTGTGTATGCAAGCATATGCACTGATGTGTATACACAGTAAAGATTATCCTGTGATTAAAGAATTTTGAAGATACTAAGATTAATACATTTTACTCACACACTGACATTCACACAAACACATGCACACACACATAAATGTCTTATTAACCCTTAATTAGTACAGTGATTTTTGGTCAGACTGGAGTGTGTGTGTAGTGAGTGTGGTGTGTGTGATCCACACGCACACACAGACACACACACACACACTGACACAAACACACACACATAAATGTCTTATAAACTCTCAATACAGGGATTTTTGGTCAGCCTGGAGTGTGTGTGAAGTGAGTGTGGTTTGTGTGTGTGTGTGTGTGTGTGTGTGAACCACTTCACACACAAACACACACACACACACACACGTATATATGTCTTATAAACGTTCAAATAATACAGTGTTTTTTGGTCAGACTGGAGTGTGTGTGTGTAGTGAGTGTAGTGTGTGCTTGATCCACTTCACACACACACACTGACACACACATACAAGTCTTGTAAACTCATAATTAATATAAAAAATAAGTGTTTTTTGGTCAGACCGGAGTTTGTGTGTAGTGAGTGTGGTGTGTATGTGTGTGTGTTATTTACACGCACAAACACACACATAAATGTCTTATAAAGTCTTAATTAATACTGTGTTTTTCGCTCAGACTAAAGTGTGTATGTGAAGTGAGTGTAGTGTGTGTGTGACAGTGTGTGTGTGATCCACTGCTCACTAAGTGGAGCACACCAACACACACACCTCCGCCCCTGTGTGAGTGTGTGTGTGTGTGTGTGTGTGTGATCAGAGTGGATGTACGTCCTCACTCTGGACTCAGGGTGGACGAGAGAGGATACACATTGACTGCTCTCTCTCTCTCTCTCTCTCTTTCTCTCTCTCCTGAATAGTTTCTCCTACAGCACCTGTTGACCTCTGACCTCAGCGTTGAGCCTGGTACTAAGCCGGCCTGGAACCGGGCACTTTCCTGGCGCTGACCTGGTGCTGACCCTGCCTGGACCCTGACACAGATCCGAATTTGACCCTCAACTTTGACCTGGAACCGAACCTGATGCCGATCTTTGAGTTGATCTGCTATGAATTGTGGCCTTGACCCTGCTAGTGATCCAGCACTCACACCTGTGCTGACACCCACATTCACCTGGCACTGATCCAGCACGGTTCTGGTACTGATTGAGCTTCTGACCCGGCTGTGTTTAGTGTAAATCTGGCTTTGGATTTTTTTTTTTTACGTGGACGGTAAAATCGTTTCTGCTGCTCAGCTCAGAGTCTGACTGCTGTACTGACCAGGTGAGTACCACCCATCTGTTTACATACATCAGTAACAAGATTCTGTTAAATATATATATATATATATTTTTCATACTAATATTTATATATGACTTCAACGCACACACACACACACACACACATATATATATATATATATATATATATATATATATATACATATATATGTCTTGAAGAGTTCTTTCATATATAGAGTTCTTTCATATATATATATATATATATATATATATATATATATATATATATATATATATATGAAAGAACTCTTCAAGAACCCATATATGTGCAAAATGTGTATATATATATATATATATATATATATATATATATATATATATATATATATATATTCTTGAAGAGTTCTTTCATAAAGTAAATGCAGTGATTCTGTATAAAATCATGTGATCTAAAATAGTGATTTGTATGTTTAATGCTGTTTGTCTTTGTAAAAAAATCCTTTGCTTATGTTTCTTTTAAGAGACTAAAGAAAGGGGTCCAATATAGTACTAAACAGGTCAGACATCACCAGTATGTGGTGTGTGACTACATGACTATATAACTGACAATTTTAAGTTATCAATCACATTCTTCCCTGAAACATCTTTATAATCTCTACAAAATATTATATTTACAGGAGAATCTGGAATATATACACACACGTATATAATCATCTATGTATATACGTATACGATAGGTACATAAAGCGTGCAGCTGAAGGTAGTAAAGTTAGTTATCTTATATCTTATAAAGTTAGTTATCTTATATACATATATTTTACACCTATATGGGTTCTTGAAGAGTTTTTTCATACAGTAAATGCAGTGATTCTGTATAACATCATGTGATTTGAAATAGTAATTTGGAGCTTTAATGTTGTTTGTCATGTTTCTTTTAAGAGACTAAAGAAAGGGGTCCAATATAGTACAGAAAACAGGTCAGACATCACCAGTAAATGGAGTGTGACTATGTGACTAACTAATTGTGATTGTGATTTTAGGTAATTAATTACATTCTTTCGTATATAATCATCTATGTATGTACATATATGCTAGGTACAGAAAACGTGCAGCTGAAGGTAGTAAAGTTAAAGGCTTCGGTTTATGTGGAGGGAAATTGAATGAAATGATTAAAGCTGATGATTTTAATCTGGATTAATAAAGTCTTATGGAGCTCACGCTGCAGACCGTGTGGGAACACTGTTCCGGAGTTTAGGAGGATCTTCCAGCAGCTCAGCTGGAAAAAAAAAAAAAAAAAAACACTCTCCGCATTTAGTCTAGCGGCACTAGCAAGTACAACATTACTAGGGTTTGCATATTAGCTATTAGCTTTTTTTATAAGAGAGCTACGCTATCTAAATGTATGTCTGTTTGTGTGTGTGTGTGTGTGTGTGTGATTACAGGTGTTTTTATGTAATTAAAATGATAAATGTTGTGTATGGCTGTGTATGGTGGTGAATATATATGAGATATGGTGAGATTTATGGTGTGTGTGCCCATATTACTCTTCTGTACTAATGATAATGGTAATATAAAAAATAATAAGAGTGAACAGCAGGTAATAATGAGTAGATGACCGCTCAGAGAGCCTCAGGTGTGTGGATCACTCAGAGACCCGTCCGCCTACGATTTTCCACACAGCTCATATAGACTATATAGAACCGATTAGACAGACAGGATGCTGGACAAGAACCCAGAAATTCTGGCCTTCCTCCAGAAGAGTTCTGAGAACGGTTAAATGCTGCAAACCCACTGGACTGTTTATTTATTTGTTTGTTTGTTTGTTCATTTTGTGTTTATTCTAATCTCTTCTCGCCCAGATAAACAGTGTGTTATGTGCGTTTAATTCCTCAGGGCGTCCAAAACTTTTGCACAGATGTATTTCCAAGTCGCTTTGGATAAATTCCGTCTTCAGTGCCTAGGTCAGATACCAGCACACACACACACACACACATACACACACAGTTGCGCGGTCAGGTAGCTCCACTTAAGGAAAGTGGGGCGCCCCACATGCCCCGCCCACCGCAGCGCCGTACCCCACATACACATCGGCCTGCCGACTAAATATATCACACACACTTCACATAACCCACTTTACCATCCTCACACACTCACACACACACACTTACACAGTTTAGACTTTTATACCCTTGTAGGCACCGGAGCCCTACATTAAGGGTAGATGCCACGAAGAAACCCTCACACAGTGGTTCTGCACAGTACTGAAAAACCAGAGGATCTAGATAAGTTGCTTTTGTTTTAAAGGTAGTTGCTGTGTAGCGCTGTAGCTACATAAAGGACAATGTCGATTATAAAAAAACGTATCAATTCCAAATTTCATTATCAACTAATTGTGAATTTGTAACTGCAGCTCACTAAACAAATTAATGGGTACTGAAATGCAAGATTCAAGATTCAGGAGTACAGGTGTACCTGTGAGTGAAAAACTTGCACCACTTACACACAGGGGTTAGACAATGAAACTGAAACACCTGTCATTTTAGTGTGGGAGGTTTCATGGCTAAATTGGAGCAGCCTGGTGGCCAGTCTTCATTAATTGCACATTGCACCAGTAAGAGCAAAGTGTGAAGGTTCAGTTAGCAGGGTAAGAGCACAATTTTGCTTAAAATATTGCAATGCACATAATTGATCATTATGGGTGACAAACCAGAGTTCAAAAGAGGACAAATTGTTGGTGCACGTCTTACTGACGCATCTGTGACCAAGACAGCAAGTCTTTGTGAAGAGCCACGGTATCCAGGGTAATGTCAGCATACCACCAAGAAGGACCAACCACATCCAACAGGATTAACTGTGGATGCTGTAAGAGGAAGCTGTCTGAAAAGGATGTTCGGGTGCTAACCCGGATTGTATCCAAAAAACATAAAACCACGGCTGATCAAATCACGGCTGAATTCAATGTGCACCTCAACTCTCCTGTTTCCACCAGAACTGTCCGTCACCACAATAAATTATTGAGGTCTAAAACCAGGTGTTTCACTTTCATTGTCCACCCCTGTTGTATGTTCAATCATATTTAATGTATTTCAGTGGAACACCATCAATATGTCTATAGTGTAAGTTATTGTGTGTATTGCAAAGTTAACTGTATATATGGGGAAATCATAAGGGCTGCTTACTCAGATGACATATTTACTTACTAAATATCAGAAAATTTCACGTTTAAACATCTTGTAGCTGAGAGTAGAAGGAAAGTTTCACCCCATTAATTAGCACTAGCTGCTAACCTAATGTAGCTAAGAGGAAAAGGAAACTTACACCTCTCTAAATTGGAACTGGAGCTACGGGGGAAGTATAGCTAACAGGAAAAGGAAGCTTATACCACACCAATTAGCACTGAAGACACAGACCTAATGTAGCTAACAGGAAATGGAAGCTTAAACTATTAGGCTAATGTACTCTAGCTAACAGGAAAACAGGAAAAATTAAATGGACAATGTCGATTATAAAAGTGTATCGGCTAATCGTAAATTGTAACTGCACCTCACTACACAAAGTGCTGGGGACAGAAACAGAAACACCATAAGAGAATGGTAAGCGCTGCTCAAACAGATGACATATTTACTCACTAAATCATTTACTCACTAAAACATTTCACGTTTAAACAGCTTCTGTCATTTAGAGGTGATTTAAATGCTACATTGAGCTGTTTCTATCATTTTACAGTGATAATGGAAACAAGGAACAGGAGACAAATTAGATGACTACAAAAATAAGCATTCCAGCTATCCAGCCCTTTTGCTATGACATTGCAAGTGGTTGCAATGTTGTTGCTAAGCTGCTATTATGGTGTCTAATGTATTTACATAGACAGTACTGTATGGTAGGAAGATGGATGTCAGGGTGCCGGTAAACAGTTGCCGTGTGATATCTGATCTGATCTGATCTGGAGTGTTGCTTTGTGTTTGCTGCGTGCCTGTTGAATGTTAGGTTGTTGTTAGGAGTGTGCTTTGTGTGGATTTACACATGGTTTTGAAGGAGTTTCTGGTGTACTGTCGTTAAAAGGACATGAGGATGCACAAATGTTTGCCCAAAAAAAGTTCTGCTATTCATTCATCTGGGAAAGAATCGTAGGTAAAAATCGATGCTATAAAAAAAAAAAAAAAACGAATCTACCCATCTATCTGTTCATATGGAAGGAGTTCAACTGCTGTACAATTAATAGGTGGAACTAAACTGCTGTAGACTAAACGAACAAAGCTAAACATCTATAATCCAAAAGGGTGGAGGAAGACTGCTGTAGATGGAATAGGTGGAGTTTAACTGCTGTAGACTGAATAGGTGGAGATAAACTGCTTTAGACTGAATGAGTGGGATCTAAAATGCTGTAGACTGAATCAGTGAAGATAAACCGCTTTATGGGTGGAGTTAAACTTCTGTTGGCTGAGTAGGTGAAGCTAAGCTGCTGTAGAGAGTGAAGCTAAACATTTGTAGTCCAAATGGATGGAGGAAGATTGCTGTAAATGCAATAGGTGGGACTAATCTTATGTAGACTGAACGGGTGGAGCTAACTTCTGCATACCAAATTTTGGAGCTAAACTGCTGTAGATGGAAAAGCTGAAACTAAACTGCGGTAGATAGAAAGAAAGGGTAAAGCTAAACTTCTGTAGGCTGAAAGGGTGGAGGAAGACTGCAGTAGACTGAATGTTTGGAGCTAAACTATTGTAGACTAAATGGTTAGAGCTAAACTGCTGTAGACTTAATAGGTGGAACTAAACTCCTGTAGACTGAAAGAATGAAGCTAAACATCTGTAAACCAAAACGGTGGAGGAAGACTGCTGTAGATGGACTAGGTGGAGTTTAACTGCTGTAGACTAAATAGGTGGAGCTAAAGTGCTGTAGACTGAATAGGTGGAGTTAAACTGCTGTAGACTGAAAAGATGAAGCTAAACATCTGTAATCCAAAAGTGTGGAGGAAGACTGCTGTATATGGAATAGGTGGAGTTTAACTGCTGTAAGCTGAATGGTGGAGCTAAACTGCTATAGCCTGAAGGGTCAGAGCTAAACTGCTGTGGACTGAATGGTCAGAGCTAATATGCTGTAGAGTGAATTATGTAGGCTGAATAGGTAAAGGCAAACCACTGTAGACTGAATGGGTGGAGCTAATCTCCTGTAGACTGAATGGTCCAAGCTAGACTGTTGTAGACTGAATGGGTGGAGGTAAACGTCTGTAGACTGAATATGTGGAGCTAAACTGTTGTAGACTAAATGGTCCATGTTAAACAGATGGAGCTAAACTTTTGTAGACTGAATTTGTGGAGCTATACTGTAAATTAAATGGGTGGTCTCTTTAAGGTCAGTGTGGTGGTATTTTACTCTGTGGTGAGGAGCTAAGGTGTAAACACACTCTCGCAGGTTTTAGTGTAGATCCCAGGGGATGGAGACGCCACTCTTGTTTAGCTGATTTAGGTAATTAGGGGTGCTGCTGTTGCCAGTCTGTAATTTACTCACCCTGGGGTGTGGAGGATCAGCACGATTTAGACTGACCTGGGTTCAGAGAGAGACTTCTAGAAAAAACAGCTCTATGTACAGCACCCCCTCCTTACTCTACATACAGCCCTGAGGCTAATGTAGCTAAGAGAAAAAGGAAACTTCCACCCCACCAATTAGCACAGAAGCTACAAGGCTAATGTTGCTAAGAGGAAAAGGAAACTTACACCACTCGAGCTAGTGCTGGAGCTCCGGGGCAAGTTTAGCTAACAGGAAAAGGAAGCTTATACCGTGCCGATGTGTCTAATGTAGCTAACAGGAAATTGAAACTTACATGTCATCAATTAGCACTGAAGCTATGTGGCCAATGTAGCTAACAGGAAATTGAAACTTGCACCCTACCAATTAGCACTGAAGCTATGAGGCTAATGTAGCTAACAGGAAATTAAAACTTATACCCTAACAATAAGCACTGAAGCTATGAGGCAAATGAAGCTAACAGGGAATTAAAACATACACTCTACCAATTAGCACTGGAGCTATGAGGCTAATGTAGCTAACAGGAAATTGAAGCTTACACTCTACTAATTAGCACTGAAGCTATGAGGCTAATGTAGCTAACAGGAAATTGAAACTTACATCCAATTAATTATCACTGAAGCTATGAGGCAAATGTAGCTAACAGGAAATTTAAACTTACACCCTACCAATTAGCACTGTAGCTATGAGGCTAATGTAGCTAACAGGAAATTGAAGCTTACACTCTACTAATTAGCACTGTAGCTATGAGGCTAATGTAGCTAACAGGAAATTAAAATGTACACCCCACCAATTAGCACTTGATCTGTTAGGCAAATGTAGCTAACAGGAAATTAAAACTTACACCCTACTAATTAGCACTGGAGCTATGCGACTAATGTAGCTACAAGGAAGTTGAAACTTACACCCTAACAAATTAGCACTACATCTATGAGGCAAATGAAGCTAACAGGAAATTAAAACTTACACCCTACCAATTAGCACTGAAGCTATGAGACTAATGTAGCTACAAGGAAGTTGAAACTTACACCCACAACACAACAAATTAGCACTACATCTATGAGGCAAATGAAGCTAACAGGAAATTGAAACTTACATCCTATCAATTATCACTGAAGCTATGAGGCAAATGTAGCTAACAGGAAATTAAAACTTACACCCCACCAATTAGCACTGGAACTATGAGGCTAATGTAGCTAACAGGAAATTGAAACTTACATCCTATCAATTATCACTGAAGCTATGAGGGAAATGTAGCTAACAGGAAATTGAATCTTACACCCACCAATTAGCACTGAAGCTATGAGGCTAATGTAGCTAACAGGAAATTGAAGCTTACACTCTACTAATTATCACTGTAGCTATGAGGCTAATGTAGCTAACAGGAAATTAAAATGTACACCCCACCAATTAGCACTTGATCTGTTAGGCGAATGTAGCTAACAGGAAATTAAAACTTACACCCTACCAATTAGCACTGAAGCTATGAGCCTAATGTAGCTACAAGGAAGTTAAAACTTACACCCACAACACAACAAATTAGCACTACATCTATGAGGCAAATGAAGCTAACAGGAAATTGAAACTTACATCCTATCAATTATCACTGAAGCTATGAGGCAAATGTAGCTAACAGGAAATTGAAACTTACACCCTACCAATTAGCACTGGGGCTCTGGGGATAATGTAGCAAACAGGAAATTGAAACTTACACCCTAACAATTAGCACTGAAGCTATTAAGCTAATGTATCTAACAGGAAATTGAATCTTACACCCTACCAATTAGCACTGAAGCTATGAGGCTAATGTAGCTAACAGGAAATTTTGTTAAATGTTATTATTACAAATTTCTGTTCTACCTTAAATTCCATTTAAGATGGAACTTAAAAAATTCCCGCCCAGAACTCGTCCGATAAGTTTTTGGAACTAGAGCTTCTGAAGTCTCAGACCTAAACTAGAATGGACACTTCCGCCCCCTACTGGTGCACACAGTGTGTGTGTGTGTGTCAGAGCTCAGCAGGGACCGTATCACATTAACACCCACTCAACCTGCCAGACTTTCACACACACACACACTCTCAGAGACACACACACTCACAGAGACACACCTAGGAGGAGAGAGAGAGAGAGAAACAGGAAGATGGACTAAATGGAGAGAGAGAGCGAGAGAGTGAAAGAAGTGTGTTCTTGTTTGGGACACAGTGGACGTTCAGGAAGTCCAGAGGACACGGAAGGACGTGCGGACGGAGTGTGTGTTCCGTAATTCAGCCCCACTGGGGGCTTTCAGGGCTGTTTGAGGTTCTGCTAGCGTGCGGTTCAAGTCAGGACTTGGACTCGGATACTCCAGAACATTTACTCTTTTTCTTCTGAGGCATCCAGACTGGATTCTGGATTTTGTTCTTGCAACAGAATCAGATTGAGTGTAAGGGTTAGTCTCTGTGAGATTCACGGTTCCATCGTGAATCTCCATCGTGTCACCAAGTCCCAGAAGCAGCAGAACATCTCCAGAACAAAACCATTTTTTTAACTTGCTAGGTAGTGCTGGGCAATTTTCATTATTGATTTGGTTAATTCAAATTACAGTTTTAATGCGATTTCAAAATGGAGTAATCACAATTTTACATACAGACATTTTATCTTTTCAATCTAAAATATCTGAAAATGCTACTCATTTCTGAAGTGTTTATCCGTCTTACCTTGGTTACGGTGCCTCTCACAGACTAACCCGCGCATATTTTCTAAACATTTTGCTGAGGTTCCAGCACTGTTCCAGCACTTTTGACTCAAACTCCCGAAGGGATAAAGCATATATTTAGCTAGAAATAAATCCTAGCGCTTCTAAAAACTGCAGCATCATCGCTCTATGTTGAAGATCAGTGATTAACTGTGGAAAACAATAGTAATCTCTTCTACAAAGTTTCGTTTGTGACTCGTTTAGTGCATTATTTCTCAAATTTAATTCACAAACATGCGTTTTGAAGTCTAATCCAGTGTCCATCAGTGTGTGAGTTTCTCCATGGCTGTGTGTAAAACCCAAGGCGTCTAAACACCAAACAGTTTAATTTTTATTAGGGGAAAAATTATAATCGAAAAACACATCATGATTAGGTCATAATTGCCCAGCACTATTGTTATGAGATAAGTAGGCCTGTGTGCATTTTATATCTCACAACCAGCAGCTAACAATATGAGTCCCAGCTGTTTCAGACAACAGAGACATTTGTGAATAACAGCTCCTAAAAAATACCACCCCAACCCTTAATCCCCCCTCCACCAAACTTTATAGTTGGCACAGTGCAGTCAGACAAGTACATGTTCTTCTGTCAATCACCAAACCCAAACACGTTATAACTGCTCTAGCGTTCAGAAGTGGCTTTACTTCACAAAACTGCATCCAGGTCTTTGCATTATGCTTGGATTCACGTGCCTGTGCATGGAAACCCATTCCATTAAAGCTCTCTGTGCACTGTTCTTGAGATAATCTAAAGGCCACATTAGGTGTGGAGGTCTGTAGTGATTCTCTCTGCAGAAAGTTGGTGACCTCTGCACTATGGGTAGGGCGATATGGCCCTAAAATATTATCACTATTTTGTATGGTATATTTGCGATAATGATACTCTCTGCGATATGACAAAACACTAAATTAAAAATAATATTTTAAGAATGCACAACTGCTACAAAATGAAAGTTAGATTTTATTATTGCATACATATTGGCACACCCCTAACTTAGAAATTTAAAAAAAAGAATTGTATCAGAATTGTATCAGATTTGTAACAGAAGTCAATGATCAAGAATGTCATGATACTAAAATGCACTACAAGTATCATCAGTTATCTCAGTTATATCCAGGATTAAAGTACAATAAATGATACTGGACAGATATAATCTGTCTCTAGTAGATATATAATGGGAAATGAGAACAGTGTGAATATTTCTTTTGCTATAAATATTAGTACCCTGATGTGATAATTAGGGGTCGGTGATATGGCATGATATTTCAAGGTATAATATCGATCACAATATTAAACAATTCTGGTGATTTAATTGCGTACAATACAATGTGGCACACTCCTATTCTGCACACTATTTACCTCAGCATGCGCTGACCTGCTCTGTTATTTTACAGGGTCTGTCACTACATGGCTGAGTTGCTGCTATTCCCAGTCGTTTCCATATAGTGTTATAATATCACTGACAGTTGGCTGTGGAATATTTAGCAGTAAGCAACTTTCATGACTGGACTTTTTGCGTCCTATATCGGTATCATGCTGGAATTCACTGAGCTTCTGAGAGCGACCCATTCTTTCACTAATGTGTGTAGAAGCAGTCTGCATGCCTGGGTGCTTGGATTTTCACACCTGTCTCTTGGATGGGTGAGTGAGTATTTCTGGCGATGTAGTCTATAGAGGAGATATGGGGCGTGTCTTTACCAAACGTGGTCATTGACATATCCAAAAATGTGCTGGGGAATAGGGGGTGCGCTGCTGAATTACCATGCTCTTTCCTCAGCCCTGTACGCTTATTAAACTCAGTAACCACAGGCTGCTGCCTCAGACATGCTGTTAATTATTAATTCATGGCTTATTTACTTTAAGCCCCGCCTTCCGTAACCCACTGTCTGGCACTTTATTGCATGCATTTAAATAAATAATCAAATGAAGCACCTCATCAAGGTAATTAGCAATACAGCAAATAACTCACTACACGTACACACACACACACACACACACACACACACACTCACACACTTACAGACTGTGCCCAGAGGAGGTATGGTGAGACATAGGCTCTATATGAGCAGAATGTATAATTTATCTTGTAGGTCAGCAAAATCTGCTCACACACGCACACACACACACTATAATCTAAACGCACTGTCAGATTTGATCCCACATACATCCCACACACACACACACACACACAAACACATCCATATGAAGTGGTTTAAGTCAGGGCTGATTCAGCTCTCTGACTGTCTCACTGTTAAACACTGCCACAGGCCCCATCTACAGGCTCCGCCCCCTGATGGCTTCTTCCCTAGGAACTGTTGCTCTGTTGTAAAAGCTTTCCAGAACAGTTCTACACCAGCACCAGACCAGTACAAACCAGTATATGTTGTGTTTTAAAAACTACTATACTACTATACTGTGCCACTGGCCCAACTCCATCACCAAACCAGTATAAAGCAGTATATCTCAGTATATGTTGTGTTTTAATCACTGTAGGGGTGTGCCATATCATTTTTGAATATTATTATCGCAAAAAAGCTCTGAAATATGGTGATATTTTAGGGCCATATGGGCCATCAAAAGGAAAATTCACACTGTTCTCATTTCCCATTAAATATCTAATAGATACAAATTAAATCTGTTCAGTATCATTTGTTTTACTGCAGTTCTGGATATATGAAGTGTGTTATTAGTATCATGACATGTTGGATCATTCTGTTTCAATCTGGTGAAAATCTCAATTAAGGGTATGCCATATCATATATTATGCAATAATATTGCCAAATAAGACATAATATTAATTGTTAATTGTTGCAGTAATGTATTCTTGAATAATAAAACTGATGAGTGATGAGTTTCTTTGATTTTTACAAATTGAAAACCTCTGGAATATAATCAAGAGGAAGATGGATGAACACAGGATTGAACCAGGAGTAAAGGCATAAAGTTATCCAAAGCAGCGTGTAAGACTGGTGGAGGAGAACATGCCAAGATGCATGAAAACTGTGATTAAAAACCAGGGTTATTCTACCAAATATTGATTTCTGAACTCAAAACTTTATGAATATGAACTTGTTTGAGGTCTGAAAGCTCTGCATCATTTTATTTATTTCAGCCATTTCTCATTTTCTGCAGATAAATGATCTAAATGACAATATTTTTATGTGGAATTTGAATTTGGGAGAAATGTTGTCCATAGTTTATAGAATAAAACAACAATGTTTATTATACTCAAACGTATATCTATAAATAGCAAAATCAGAGAAACTGACTCAAAAACTAAAGTGATCTCTTATTTTTTTCCAGAGCTGTATGTTGGTTTGTAAACACTGGTGTATTGGCAACATTCAGACACAAGACCAGTATAAACCAGTATTTGATGTTTTTTAAACATTGGTAAACATGCCAATGAGTTCTGCATCAGCACCAGACCAATATAAACCAGTATGTGTTGGTTTTACACACTGTTACACTGGTGGACTAGATGTACACCAGTACCAGACCAGTATAAACCTGTATATATTGTGTTTAACAATCTGGTATGCTAATCAACCATCAACATCAGCACCAGAGCAAGTTAAACCAATTTAATTTGATGGACTGGAAATGATTTCTGTATGAAGGTGCTGGATCACATTCACACCCTGCTCTGATCAGCACACACGCATAGACACACACACACACACGCACAGGAAAAGGAAAGCAGGAAATCATCATGATGGTGAACAGGGGGTGATGGTGTGTGCGTGTGCAAGGCTATGCTATTAAACTGCTGGCTGTTATTGATAAGGCCATAGGTTTGACCCTTTGGTGACCCCCCTGTGCATCACTTCACAGACCACACCCCCTCACAGAAACCCCGCCCCCTGCTGCAGCCGCCCCCTGTCTCCCTGAACTGACTGTCACAACCTTCACACAACCCCGCCCCCAACGGATGCCAACCCACCATCCAGCCTGAAAAGGTAACCCAACACTGTACCTGTGTGTGTATTGTTTCATTCTGTTGTATTGTTTCTTGATTGGTTGGTGCATCGGTGTGCCCAGTGCTTGTGGGTGTGTAGTGTGTGATAAGTGAATGAGAAGTGCCTGGGGAGTGAATGAAGAGTGTGTGAGAAGTGTATGAGGAGATTGTGAGGAGGAGCAAATTAGGACTGTGTGAGGAGAAAATTAGAAGTTTTTAGTGAGAATGTGCGTAGTGCCTGAGGAATAAGTGAAGAGTGTGATGAGGAGTGTGTTAGTGGAGGGTGGGAGGGTGTGTGAGGATCACCTAAAGAGTAAGTGTGTGAGGAGTGAATGAAGAGTATGTAAATCTTGTGTGAGCAATGAGTGAAGAGTGTATAAGGAGTGTATGACTATTATGTAATAGATGTGTGAGCAGGTGCGTGTGAGGGGTGAATGAGGAGTGCCTGGGGAGTGAATGAAGAGTGTGTGAGAAGTGTATGAGGAAATTGTGAAGAGAAGCAAATTAGGAGTGTGTGAGGAGAAGTGTGTGAGGAGTAAATTAGGAGTAGTGTGTGTGAAGAGTGCCTGAGGAATGAGTGAATAATGTGATGAGTGTACGAGTAGTGTGTTATTGGAGTGTGTGGAGGTGTGTGAGGAGCAAGTGAGGAGTAAGAAGTGTGTGAGGAGTGAATGAAGAGTATGTGAAGATTGTGTGAGCAGTGAGTAAGGTGTGTATGAGGAGCAGGTGTGTGTGTGAGGAGTGAGTGACAAGTATCTAGGGAGCATGTGCAAGAAGTGAATGAAAGGTGAATAAAATGTATAAGGAGATTGTGAGGAGAAACAAATGAGGAGTGACTGAAGAGTGCGATGAGTGTATGAGGAGTGTGTTTGTGGAGGGTGTGCAAGGAGCAAATTAGGAGTAAGTAGACTGAGTGTGAGGAGTGAATGACCAGTATGTGAGAATTGTGTGAGCAATGAATGAAGAGTGTATGAGGTGTGTGTGAGGAGCCTGTGAGGAGTGAATGACGTGTCTAGGGGGGCATGTGAGGTGTGTGTAAAAAAAAAAGTGAATGAGGAGTGAGTAAAGAGTGTGTGAGAAATTGTGAAGAATATATAAGGAGTGTGTGAGAAGGTGCATGTGAGGAGTGAATGTGTGTGTGTGAAGTGTGAATAAGGAGTGCCTAATGAGTAAGTAAAGAGTGTGAGTATTTGAAGAGATTGTGAGGAGTGTGTGAGGAGATGTGTGTGAGAAGCATGAGAATGAATGAATGAAGTTCTAGTGAGCATGTGAGTAGTGTGTGTGAAGAGTGCCTAAGGAATGAGTGAAGAGTGTGATGAGTGTATGAGTATTGTGTTATTGGAGTGTGTGGAGCTGTGTGAGGAGCAAATGAGGAGTGAATGAAGAGTATGTAAACATTGTGTGAACAGTGAGTGAGGAGTATATGAGAAGTGTCAGCAAGTGCGTGTGAGGAGTGAATGACAAGTGTCTAGGGAAAATGTGAGGAGTGTGTGTGAGGAGTGAATGAGGAGTGCCTAGGATGTAAATAAAATGTGTGTGAGAAATGTACAGGGACATTGTAAGTTGAAACAAATGAGTGTGTGAGGAGTACCTGAGGAGTGAGTGAGGAGTGTGATGAGTGTATGAGGAGTGTGTTAGTGTAAGGTGTGTAAAGAGCAAATGAGGAGTAAGTAGTGAATGGCAAATGTCTAGTGAACATGTGAGAGTGTGTGAAGAGTGAATGAGGAGTGAGTAAAAAGTGTGTGGAAAATTGTGAAGAATATATTAAAAGAGAAGTGTGTGAGAAGTACTGAGTAAAGTACTAAGTAATGAGTGAGTAAAGATTGTGTGAGTATTTAAACAGATTGTGTGAAGTGTGTGAGGAGATGAGTGTGAGGAGTGTGTAAGGAGTGAAGGAGTAGTGTCTAAGAAGATAATAAGGAGTTTCTAGGGAACATATGAGTAGTGTGTGTGGAGTGAATGAGGAGTGAGGAGTTTATGAGGAAATAGTGATAAGTGTGTTAAAGGAGTGTGTAAGAAATGTGTGTCAGGAGTGAACAAGGATTTGTGAGCAATATGTGAGGACTGTGTGAGGAGAACGTTAGTAGTATGCAGGGAGTGTGTTTGGATTGAGTAAAAAGTGTGTAAGGAGTGAATGAGGAGTGTGTAAGGAGTTTGTGCTATGTTTTTCTCAGAGGTGTGAGAGGCTTTGCACTCTTGTTTAGAGGAGTGTGCTGTTTTACTCAGTGGTGAAAGAGGCTGTGCACTCTTGTTTAGAGGAGTGCGCTGTTTTACTCAGGGATGGGAGAGGCTGTGCACTCTTGTTTAGAGAAGTGTGCTGTTTTACTCAGGGATGTGAGAGGCTGTGCACTCTTGTTTAGAGGAGTGTGCTGTTTTACTCAGGGATGGGAGAGACTGTGCACTCTTGTTTAGAGTAGTGTGCTGTTTTACTCAGTGGTGAAAGAGGCTGTGCACTATTGTTTAGAGGAGTGTGCTGTTTTACTCAGGGATGAAAGAGGCTGTGCACTATTGTTTAGAGGAGTGTGCTGTTTCACTCAAGTTATGAAAGAGGCTGTGCACTATTGTTTAGAGGACTGCGCTGTTTTACTCAGGCATGTGAGAGACTGTGCACTCTTGTTTAGAGGAGTGTGCTGTTTCACTCAGGTTATGGGAGAGACTGCGCACTCTTGTTTAGAGAAGTGTGCTGTTTTACTCAGGGATGTGAGAGGCTGTGCACTCTTGTTTAGAGGAGTGTGCTGTTTTACTCAGGGATGGGAGAGGCTGTGCACTCTTGTTTAGAGGAGTGTGCTGTTTTACTCAGGGATGGGAGAGGCTGTGCACTCTTGTTTAGAGTAGTGTGCTGTTTTACTCAGTGGTGAAAGAGGCTGTGCACTATTGTTTAGAGGAGTGTGCTGTTTTACTCAGGGATGAGAGAGGCTGTGCACTATTGTTTAGAGGAGTGTGCTGTTTTACTCAGGGATGGGAGAGGCTGTGCACTCTTGTTTAGAGAAGTGTGCTGTTTTACTCAGGGATGGGAGAGGCTGTTCACTCTTGTTTAGAGAAGTGTGCTGTTTTACTCAGGGATGGGAGAGGCTGTGCACTCTTGTTTAGAGGACTGTGCTGTTTTCATCAGTGATGAAAGAGGCTGTGCACTATTGTTTAGAGGAGTGTGCTGTTTTACTCAGTGGTGAAAGAGGCTGTGCACTCTTGTTTAGAGGAGTGCGCTGTTTTACTCAGGGGTGGGAGAGGCTGTGCACTCTTGTTTAGAGAAGTGCGCTGTTTTACTCAGGGGTGGGAGAGGCTGTGCACTCTTGTTTAGAGAAGTGCGCTGTTTTACTCAGGGATGGGAGAGGCTGTGCACTATTGTTTAGAGAAGTGTGCTGTTTTACTCAGGGATGTGAGAGGCTGTGCACTCTTGTTTAAAGGAGTGTGCTGTTTTACTCAGGGATGTGAGAGGCTGTGCACTTTTGTTTAGATGAGTGTGATGTTTTACTCAGGGTTATAAGAGGCCGTGCACTCTTGTTTAGAGGAGTGTGCTGTTTTACTCAGGCATGAGAGAGACTGTGCACTCTTGTTTAGAGGAGTGTTATGTTTTACTCAGGGATGGGAGATTCTGTGCACTATTGTTTAGAGGAGTGTGATGTTTTACTCAGGGATGGGAGAGGCTGTGCACTATTGTTTAGAGGAGTGTGCTGTTTTACTCAGTGGTGAAAGAGGCTGTGCACTATTGTTTGTTTTAAACCCTAAACTCTCTCTCTGTTCCTGTGTGTGTGTGTGTGTGTGTGCAGGTGTGTGAGGATATGAGAGGGGGAGTAACACCATGCTGCTTCTGACATGCAGGAATGAGTGTGTGGCTGGCAGTAAACAAGGTAAGCACAACCTCATTCTTTCTATATGTTACTGTAGTGTTAAAGTGAAAAATGTGACATACTAGTGCATCTCAAAAAAGAGTCATCTATTTTATGTGTTTATTTCTTTTATTGTTGATTATGATGGCTTAAGTCAATTAAAAAACTCTGATATTTTGGATATTATATAAGACATATTGGTACTTTTGGCAAGTCCTGCTGGAAAATAAAATCCACAGCAGATGGAAGCATGAACTATTAATCATTTATACTGACTTTAAATGTGCTGTAACACAGTGGACCAAAACCAGCAGATGACATGTCTCTCATGTCTCAACAAATTACTGTTTACTGTTTACCAACATGGTCACTTTACTTGCACTGAGACACTTTATCTCCACTGCTCTAATTCACATTATCATGCTGCTATAGCACACTTGCACTCTGGACTTCATGTTGCTGAACCTTTCTACTCTCTATTTATTTTTTTTATTCTTGGGATATTTATCTATCTATTTTGTATATTCTATTTCTTTTATTGTATTCTTTTTTTTATCTATATATCTATTAATAACAACTCTTTGGGTGTAAAACTGTTTCGTTCCACAATTTCGTTCCACCTCATGTACCACATGTGAATCCTTGAATCCTTGAATCCTCTCCAAACCATCACTGATTGGTTGAAACTTCAAACTTCACTAGACCTCATGCAGTTTGGACAGTGTGTCTCTCCACTCTTCCTCCAGAGTCTGATCCCTTGATTTACAAATGAAATGTAAAATTTACTGATGATCAGTGATGGTTATAGAGACATGTCATCTGCTGTTGGTGTTTTATAATCAAGTCTAAAGTCAGTGCAGTTTTGTTTTCCCGGAAACTCTTACAGCACTTCATGCTTCCCTCTACTGACAACTTTTATGAAGATGCTGATTTCATTTTCCAGCAGGACTTGGCACACTGCCCACACTTCCAAAAGTACAAATTGGTCTTAAATAATTTTCCATTTGTTTGAGACACTGATTTTTGAGTTCTCATTGGCTGTAATCCATAATCATCATCAATAAAAGAAACAGTTAAAATAGATCACTCTGTGTGTAATATATCTATATAATATATGAATTTCACAGTCTGAACTGAATTACTGAAATAAAGTAACTTTCTTAACAATATTCATTTTTTTTGGATGCACTGGTACATAAGCACACACACACACACACACACTCACACAACAGGTACACTACAGTATCACCCATCCTTGTCTTGTTTGGCCCTTTAACATTTTGGGAGGGCACATTGTGAGATTATGAATGTTATATTTTAGAATGTGTTCAACTTAGCTCAACATGATTGTGCCACCTCTACAAACCAGCACAGAGATAAATGAAAAAAAAAATCACTTTAAATCACAAGATTTTATTGTGCAGTGTGTTGTAACATATCACAAGAAATACACTGTCAGAAATATATTGTATATGTTGAGCCAACACACCGTCATAAATATGATAACAAAAATAAACACAGTTTCCGTGCTAGTGCTTTCTTCAATTTTTATTTTATTTTGTAATGTGTTTTAATTTTACCACACATAGTGCTGTCTCAAATGTTTGGTAAAAGTGTCGATTTCAAAAGCTGTGGAGTCTTAAAAAAACACACAATTAGGGGCAGTTACCTAAACAGGGATTAAGCTTATTACCGAACTTTATCACATTTTCCATTAAAAGGAAAAACTCTAGACTTAATTTATTTTCAGGAAACCAACTTTAAGTGATTTTATCATTGCCCCAAATAAACAAAAATAACTGTGAAAAGTTACTGTATATTGCTTCATTATTGGTTTGTTAAAAATATAAAAAATAAAATAATATTTCACAGATAATGGTAATAATACAAAGTAAATTACATAAAATAAGAGCAGTAATAAACGTCTCTCATATAATAACACCATTATAACAATACACAATAAGAAGTCATTAGTTTTTTTTGTTAAGGTGGATTGGACAGTTCTGCTGCTCTGTTTAAGGTGGAACAGAAAAATAGAGAATATGGGCTGCTTCTTAGTTTAAGGAGAAATGGGAGTTCTGCAGAGTCTCTTAAGGTGGAGTGAAAATTCAAGGCTCTTAAGGTGGAGCAGAAGAAAAGCTGTAGAATAGCCCTGCTGTATTTATTAGAACCAGCCCAGCTCAGTCAGGCCTAAATCCTGGACCCAAATTTACTCTGCATTTATCGTGTGTGTGTGTGTGTGTGTGTGTGTGTGTGTGAAGTAAATGTGCTCCTGATAGCCTGCTGTGATTGATTATTGGGTTTGTAAGCATCGCTATGCAAATATTGATCAAGCAATTAAAGGATTTGTTGAACGAGGCCTTCTGGCCTCGAGACAGGTCCACTTACCAGTGTGTGTGTGTGTGTGTGTGTGAGAGAGTGAGACTGTGTAACTGTCTGACTGTGTGTGTGAAAGAGAGAGAGAGAGAGAGAGAGACAGAGACACTGTGTGTGAGAAGGAGCTTCCCAGCGCAGTGAGATTAAGCAGCACACACTCTGAGAATCACCTTGAGCTGAGTGACTAAACACACCGCCGCTAATCTCACACACACACACACACACACACACACACAGTCCCACAGAAACACATAGTCACACAGTTACACAGTCTCTCTCTCTTACACACACACACACACACACACACACCTATTATTAGTAACACAGCCAAAATAAAACACACACACCTGTGAGTGCAGAAGTATTGATCAGCTCTCACTGCTGCTGTAATTTATTATATATTTATAAATGTTTTATAGAGCTACTGTTGTCCATGAAACACTGTAGGGGTTGGTTTAATGGGTTTGTGTTGTTGAGTGTGGGATGTGGCATGTGGGTTGTAGGGTTTCGATTATTGAGATTGGATTGTAGAATAGGTTGTTTACTTCAGGTTGTAGAGTTTGGATTATTGAGATTGGATTGTAGAGTCTGGGCTGTAGAGTTAGAGTTGTAGAGTGTGGGTTTCAGAATGTGGGTTGTATAGTTTAGGTTGTTGAGTTTGGGTTGTAGAGTGTGGATTATTGAGATTGGATTGTAGAGTTTGGGTTGTAGCTTGTGGGTTTCAAAATGTGGGTTGTATAGTTTAGGTTGTTGAGTTTGGGTTGTAGAATGTGGATTATTGAGATTGGATTGTAGAGTTTGGGTTGTTGAGTTTGGGTTGTAGCTTGTGGGTTTCAAAATGTGGGTTGTATAGTTTAGGTTGTTGAGTTTGGATTGTAGAATGTGGATTATTGAGATTGGATTGTTGAGTTTGGGTTGTAGCTTGTGGGTTTCAAAATGTGGGTTGTATAGTTTAGGTTGTTGAGTTTGGGTTGTAGAATGTGGATTATTGAGATTGGATTGTTGAGTTTGGGTTGTAGCTTGTGGGTTTCAAAATGTGGGTTGTATAGTTTAGGTTGTTGAGTTTGGGTTGTAGAATGTGGATTATTGAGATTGGATTGTAGAGTTTGGGTTGTTGAGTTTGGGTTGTAGCTTGTGGGTTTCAGAATGTGGGTTGTATAGTTTAGGTTGTTGAGTTTGGGTTGTACCTTGTGGGTTTCAGAATGTGGGTTGTATAGTTTAGGTTGTTGAGTTTGGGTTGTAGAATGTGGATTATTGAGATTGGATTGTAGAGTTTGGGTTGTTGAGTTTGGGTTGTAGCTTGTGGGTTTCAAAATGTGGGTTGTATAGTTTAGGTTGTTGAGTTTGGGTTGTAGAATGTGGATTATTGAGATTGGATTGTAGAGTTTGGGTTGTTGAGTTTGGGTTGTAGCTTGTGGGTTTCAAAATGTGGGTTGTATAGTTTAGGTTGTTGAGTTTGGGTTGTAGAATGTGGATTATTGAGATTGGATTGTAGAGTTTGGGTTGTTGAGTTTGGGTTGTAGAATGTGGATTATTGAGATTGGATTGTAGAGTTTGGGATGTTGAGTTTGGGTTGTAGCTTGTGGGTTTCAGAATGTGGGTTGTATAGTTTAGGTTGTTGAGTTTGGGTTGTAGAATGTGGATTATTGAGATTGGATTGTAGAGTTTGGGTTGTTGAGTTTGGGTTGTAGAATGTGGATTATTGAGATTGGATTGTAGAGTTTGGGTTGTTGAGTTTGGGTTGTAGAGTGTGGATTATTGAGATTGGATTGTAGAGTTTGGGTTGTAGAGTTTGGGTTGTTGAGTTTGGGTTGTAGAATGTGGATGGTAGAGTTTGAGTTGTTAAGTGTGGATCGTAGAGTTTGGGTTGTTGAGTTTAGGTTGTAGAGTTTGGGTTGTAGAGTGTAGATTATTGAGATTGGGTTGTAGAGTTTGGGTTGTTAAGTTAGGGTTATTGAGTTAGGGTTGTTGAGTTTGATTGTAGAGTTTAGGTTGTAGAGTTTGGGTTGTTGAGTTTGGGTTGTAGAATGTGGATGGTAGAGTTTGAGTTGTTAAGTGTGGGTTGTAGAATGTGGATTATTGAGATTAGATGGTAGACTTGTGGGTTGTAGAATGTGGGTTGCAGAGTTTAGGTTGTAGAGTGTGAATTGTAGAGTTTGGGTTGTTGAGGTTTGGGTTGTAGAATATGGATTATTGAGATTGGGTTGTAGAGTTTGGGTTGTTGAGTTTGGGTTGTAGAGTTTGGGTTGTTAAGTTAGGGTTATTGAGTTAGGGTTGTTGAGTTTGGATTGTAGAGTTTAGGTTGTAGAGTTTGGGTTGTAGAATGTGGATGGTAGAGTTAAGGTTGTAGAGAGAGAGTTAAGGTTGTTGAGTTTGGGTTGTAGAATGTGGATTATTGAGATTGGATTGTTGAGTTTGGGTTGTAGAGTTAGAGTTGTAGAGTGTGGGTTTCAGAATGTGGGTTGTATAGTTTAGGTTGTTGAGTTTGGGTTGTAGAGTGTGGATTATTGAGATTGGATTGTAGAGTTTGGGTTGTTGAGTTTGGGTTGTAGCTTGTGGGTTTCAAAATGTGGGTTGTATAGTTTAGGTTGTTGAGTTTGGGTTGTAGAATGTGGATTATTGAGATTGGATTGTAGAGTTTGGGTTGTTGAGTTTGGGTTGTAGCTTGTGGGTTTCAGAATGTGGGTTGTGTAGTTTAGGTTGTTGAGTTTGGGTTGTAGAATGTGGATTATTGAGATTGGATTGTAGAGTTTGGGTTGTTGAGTTTGGGTTGTAGCTTGTGGGTTTCAGAATGTGGGTTGTATAGTTTAGGTTGTTGAGTTTGGGTTGTACCTTGTGGGTTTCAGAATGTGGGTTGTATAGTTTAGGTTGTTGAGTTTGGGTTGTAGAATGTGGATTATTGAGATTGGATTGTAGAGTTTGGGTTGTTGAGTTTGGGTTGTAGAATGTGGATTATTGAGATTGGATTGTAGAGTTTGGGATGTTGAGTTTGGGTTGTAGCTTGTGGGTTTCAGAATGTGGGTTGTATAGTTTAGGTTGTTGAGTTTGGGTTGTAGAATGTGGATTATTGAGATTGGATTGTAGAGTTTGGGTTGTAGAATGTGGATTATTGAGATTGGATTGTAGAGTTTGGGTTGTTGAGTTTGGGTTGTAGAGTGTGGATTATTGAGATTGGATTGTAGAGTTTGGGTTGTAGAGTTTGGGTTGTTGAGTTTGGGTTGTAGAATGTGGATGGTAGAGTTTGAGTTGTTAAGTGTGGATCGTAGAGTTTGGGTTGTTGAGTTTAGGTTGTAGAGTTTGGGTTGTAGAGTGTAGATTATTGAGATTGGGTTGTAGAGTTTGGGTTGTTAAGTTAGGGTTATTGAGTTAGGGTTGTTGAGTTTGATTGTAGAGTTTAGGTTGTAGAGTTTGGGTTGTTGAGTTTGGGTTGTAGAATGTGGATGGTAGAGTTTGAGTTGTTAAGTGTGGGTTGTAGAATGTGGATTATTGAGATTAGATGGTAGACTTGTGGGTTGTAGAATGTGGGTTGCAGAGTTTAGGTTGTAGAGTGTGAATTGTAGAGTTTGGGTTGTTGAGGTTTGGGTTGTAGAATATGGATTATTGAGATTGGGTTGTAGAGTTTGGGTTGTTGAGTTTGGGTTGTAGAGTTTGGGTTGTTAAGTTAGGGTTATTGAGTTAGGGTTGTTGAGTTTGGATTGTAGAGTTTAGGTTGTAGAGTTTGGGTTGTAGAATGTGGATGGTAGAGTTTGAGTTGTTAAGTGTGGGTTGTAGAATGTGGATTATTGAGATTAGATGGTAGACTTAGGGTTGTAGAATGTGGGTTGCAGAGTTAAGGTTGTAGAGAGTGAATTGTAGAGTTTGGGTTGTTGAGTTTAGGGTGTAGTGTTTGGGTTGTAGAGTATGGATTATTGAGATTGGGTTGTAGAGTTTGGGTTGTTGAGTTTGGGTTGTAGAGTTTGGGTTGTTAAGTTAGGGTTATTGAGTTAGGGTTGTTGAGTTTGGATTGTAGAGTTTAGGTTGTAGAGTTTGGGTTGGTGAGTTTGGGTTGTAGAGTTTGGGTTGTTAAGTTAGGGTTGTAGAGTTTGGGTTGTTGAATTTGAGTTTGGTTTGTAGAATGTGGATTGTAACTTAAGTTGAGTTTTGGTTTTAGGGTTGGTTGTTTGGTTTGGATTGCAGGGGTTGTGCTTTGAATTTATGTGGTAGAGTTTGGATTGTAGAGTTTGGATTATTGAGATTGGATTGTAAAGTCTGGGTTGTAGAGTTTGGGTTTCAGAATTTGATTGTATAGTTTAGGTTGTTGAGTTAGGGTTGTAGAGTTTGGGTTTTAGAATGTGGGTTGTAGTTTGTGGATTGTAAACTTGAGTTTAGTCATAGGGTTTGGTTGTATGATTTGGATTGCATGGGTTGTGCTTTAGAATTTACGTGGTAGAGTTTGAGCTGTAGCGATGGTTGTAGCTCACAAAAACCTCCATCAAGCTCACACAAACCTCCATCAGCACACAAACCTCTCCATCAGCTCAGACACGCCTCCTTCACCTCACACACACACTCACACACACACACACACACACACTCCTGTATCAGCTCACACACACCTTCATCAGCACACACACACAACTGTATTAGCACACACACCTCCATCTGGTCACACACACCTTCAATAGCTTACACACACCTCCATCAGCTCACACACACCTTCACCAGTCAGGTAGTTCATAATGAATGAAACTGATAATAGTAATTATTGTTTTTTTTAGTAAATTGTTTTTAGTTCAACACTGCCTGCAAAGAACTAATGCATGTGTGTGTGTGTGTGTGTGTGTGCGCGTGTGTGTGTGTTTATAAAGTCATTTCCTGAGGCTCTGAAGCTGCTTTTTAATTAAAGCCCAGAATCAATCCAGCAGTGTTATGAAATGTAACTGAGCTGAGACAGATTAAAACACACACACACACACACACATCAATGCTTTACAGTTACACTGCATTATTACACTGTATCTTACAGTGTCTGTTCTGATGACTGGCAATGGAGTTCTGATGAATGTTGGTGTAGAAATGCTGGTGTGGGAAATTTGGCGTAGAATAGTTAATGTGAAAATATTGGTGTAGGAATGTTGGTGTGGAAATGGTGTGTGGAAATGTTGGTGTAAAAATGTGGTGTATAAAATACTGATTTGGAAATGCTAGTGTGGGAATGTTGGTGTAAGAATGCTGCTGTGGAAATGGTCTGTAGAAGTGTTGGTTTGGGAATGCTTGTGTGGAAATGTTGGTGCAAGCATGTTGGTGTGGGAATGATTGTGTAGGAAATTTGGTGTGGGAATACGAGTGTGGAATTTGAGTCTGGAAGTTTTGTTGTAAAAATGTGTTGATTTGGAGTGTGGGAATACTGGTGTGGGAATTCTGGTGTATAATATCTAGTGTGGGAATTCTGGTGAAGGGAATTTTGGAATATAAATACTGGTTTGCTATGCTGTTGTAGAAGTGCTGGTGTAGGAAAAAAGGCGTAGAATAGTTAGTGTGGGAATGTTGACGTGGGAATACTGGTATGGGAATGGTGTGTTGAAGTGTTGGTGTAGGAATGTTAGTGTAGGAATGCTGGTGTGGGACTGCTGGTTTTGAAATGCTGATCTGAGCCTGCTGATGTGGGACAGCTGGTTTAGGAATGCTGGTCTTGGACTACTGGTGTGGGAATTTTGGTGTGGAAGTGTTGGTTTGGAAACGTTGGTGTGGGAATGTTGTGTAGGTTTGCTGGTGTAGGAATACTGGTGTGGGGATTCTAGTGTGAGCCTGTCGGCGTGGAACAGCTGATTTTGGAATGATGGTTTTAGAAAACTGATTTTTGGTGGGAATGTTGGTGTGGGAATTCTGGTATACAATAAGTAGTGTGGAAATGCTGGTGAAGGAGTGCTGGTGTAGGAATATTGGGGTAAGAATGCTGCTGTGGGAATGTTGGTGTAGGAATGTTGATGTGGCATTGATAGTGTTGGAATGCTCTTTTAGGAATAATAGTGAAGAAATGCTGATATATGAATGCTGGAGAATGGGAAAGTTTGTGAAAGAATGCCGATAGTGTGGGAATACTCTTATAGGAATGATGGTGTAAAAAATTGTAGGAACATTGTAGGAAAAAAATGTAAAATTGCTTATAGTGTGGGAATGCTGGTGTAGGGATACTGATGTATGAATTCTGGAGTGTGGGAATGATGGTGTAGGGATACTGATGTATGAATTGTGGAATGTGGGAATGATGGTGTAGGGATAGTGATGTATGAATTGTGGAGTGTGGGAATGATGTTGTAGGGATACTGATGTATGAATTGTGGAGTGTGGGAATGATGATGTAGGGATACTGATGTATGAATTGTGGAGTGTGGGAATGCTGGTGTAGGGATACTGATGTATGAATTGTGGAGTGTGGGAATGATGGTGTAGGGATACTGATGTATGAATTGTGGAGTGTGGGAATGATGTTGTAAGGATACTGATGTATGAATTGTGGAGTGTGGGAATGATGGTGTAGGGATACTGATCTATGAATTGTGGAGTGTGGGAATGATGGTGTAGGATACTGATCTATGAATTGTGGAGTGTGGGAATGATGGTGTAGGGATACTGATGTATGAATTGTCGAGTGTGGGAATGATGTTGTAAGGATACTGATGTATGAATTGTGGAGTGTGGGAATGTTTGGGCGGGAAGGCTGGAGTGTGTGTGCTGACTCTGCAGACCGTGGGATAATAGAGGATAAAGTGTTAATTAAAGATGTGGACAAGTCTTCATTTGTCATGCTCGATTAGCCGCTAGCTGGACCGGCTGCAGGAAGGCTGATGTGGCATGTGCCAATAAGCCCTGGATGCTAGCGGCTAATCTTCTGGCCTTCGCTATAAAGCTGGCAGTGTGTCTCGTGTGTGGCGTCTCTGAGGCAGTAGAGAGCTTGAGGATGTCTTCTGAGTGGGTTAACATACCGCCTTTCCAATTTTGAAGATCCAGCTTTGTTTTTAGCTCAGAGAAAAACTCCCTAAACATCCACCTCCCAGAGGAGCAGGAGTTCCAGCAACCGGACCTTCAAAGGTCTGCAATCCCAAATCAGAAAAAAATGGGGCAGTGTAAAAATGCAAGTATAAAAAAATATTAAAAAGTGCAATGTTTCTTTTACTTTTAAATTTACTTTGATCATTATTTAAGTGCAAAGAGTATGATCCCAACTTTTTATATTTTTATATTTTGTGTGCTTTACTTTTTTTTTTTTTTTTTTTACGTTTTACTTGTTTACCCTATTTTTCACACTATAATACTTTAACTGTAATCCTTTAATTTTTCCAAAAATCATCAGTGCGCCTTTTAATCCAGTGCATCTTATGTATGAATTTTACCAGTCTGGTGTTAGCAAGCATTGAAGGCACTCCACTGAAGTCCAGCTTTATACAGGAGTTTCAGTTTAGTTCTCCAGCACTGGGGCTGGAGTAGCATTAGCATTAGCTGCTAACTGTTATTTCCCCATTCAGCCTGTAGCCTGGTTAACTGTCTTCAGAAAAGGGGGAGATGGTGCAGAAATTAATTATTATTGTCCATTCCTGAAATTAGCTTTGATTAGGATTTATTTTATTTTTCTTTTCTGCCTTAACCCTCCTATTATGTTCATTGGCAGAGACAGCAATGGTGTTTCCGAGTCAATTTGACCTGGTGCATGTTTAAAGGACCACTATGTAACTAATTTTTGAGTAGTAAATGATTAAATGATCAGGATGTATCATCAGATATTAAGGAAACATGTTGAGTGAAAGCACTGGCAAGTCTTTTCAGCACGGCTTTAGCAGTACGTTCCTATTTTAAATGTGCAGGTCGTCCCGGGTTTTGTGTTTGTTCTGTCCTCTGACTCCTCCTGCTGCTCGTTCCCCAACACTAACTCCACCCACCGAGGTTGCCAGCACGTAACACTACACTACAGCGATTGGCGCTGCAGCACAGCAGCTTAGCTAGCAGAGCTGGTTCAGTTAAACCTCAGCTGCAACACAGCTTAAAAAGCCTCAGCATGTCTCAAAATGTCTTAAAAATGCTCAGTGACCAAAGAAGGAATTTAACAAGAGTGAATATTGGCAGTGAGTTCGAAGACTGACCCAGAGCTGCTACTTTTCTCCTGAACAGGTAAGCTAACTGGCTAGGTAATTGGGGAGGGGTGGGCGGAGCAGACTACTCTGTGGTGTTTTGAAATTGGACTGCTGTAGCCGTTTCACACGCTCGGTCTCAGGTCCTACATAATGCACCTTTAATTATCCAAAAGACCAATGAAATAAAAACAAATCCTAACAAGCAGTGTGAATATTTCATTACTAACTCCATTACTAATTATTATATCAATATTTAGTGCAATGGTGTTCCTTACCTCTAACAGGTAACAGTTCAATTGGGATAATTCACTCATTTTTTACATTAACAAAAACAGGTATAAACTTTTTTTTTATGTTTCACTACTTTATTTCTTTTGAAAGACCAACATATAAAACAATAGTTTTACACAACATCGAAACATAACATTGTAATTTGGTTTTAGTTTTAGTTTTTGCAGGGGGTGGTTTTTGCAAATATGTGAGATGAACCATTTTCATATAATACGTTGATTATGCTAATTGAAGCAAGCAGAAGAAGTTTCATACTGAAAAACTACTTTTAACTATTTTTCCTAGATCTTCAAACTTTAAAACAGGTCAATTTGACATATGGCATATATGGCAACATAAAAGCTAGCTAGCTAGCTACAGTGACAAACTAGCAATCTTATTTTTATGCTTACTATGAAGAAAAAAACTATAAAACATTAAACGACTATAAAACATTAAAACTACGCATGAAACTATGGGAATGAAGTGCTAATCATCACTTTTAACTAGGAAAATACTAAACACTAATCATTTATGGGTTTCTTTGGTCGCTTGTGCTTCCATTTTACCAGTAATTCTCATTCCCCTTTGTTTGAAGTGTACATCTGAAAAATCTGAAAAATGTATGGAGGGCTAACAATCCCTATCCCTTCCCCTAACCTACCCCTTCAGCCTAACAAGAATCAGGACACCCCTCCACTGCTTGGCGTGCACATGCAAAACAGAGGGTTAGGGGAAAGGGGAAGGGCCAAGAGGTGAAATTGAATTGGGCCTTAGTAGTTCGGGTCATATCCCAAAAAAACTTATAGGTTTGATAAGCTGTACAGGCATGCTTGTGTGTGTGAACGTAGTGACAAAACATTCTGAAGATCTGAACTGGACTGAGCCATTGATTAGGAAAATAATTCACTGATTCGAAGAGTTGTCTGACGCCACCTGCTGACTGTCAGACTGGTGTAAATGTATCACAAGCAGATTTCACGGAGAACACTATTGTACTTAGTATCAAGCTCAAAACCCCCAAGTGTGTGGGTGGTGGGTGGGTGGGTGGGTATGTGAGTGTGTATTGTGGCTGTAGTGAGAATTGTGAGATTGTAAATTGCAGCACTTCAGATTCACCACTCTGCATAAAAGAAGAGTGTGATGTGATGTTGAGAGACAGGGCAGTGGGCAGTGTGATAAAAGAGTGAAAAACATAAAAAAAAAAGACAGTTATTTGTTTGTTGTCTGAGTTTTGAGACAAGCAGCTTGCCGAACAGCTGTCTGATATACGATAAACACCTTTAACTTAACACACACACACACACACACACACACTCCTGAACAGTCTTAATCCAGACAGGCGAGCGTTCCAAAAATAACAGCGCTGGATGAGATGGCTGTGCTGTAGCGGCAGATTAGCGACTGCTAATCTGTTAAAGCTGTCAGTAAAACACATTTACAGTGATTACTGCCCCTCACACACACACACACACACACTCACACACTTCTCACAGGTGAGGCAGTGGTAGAGGTGTGTGTGGGCATCTATTGGTGGGGGGCGGGAATATAACCCATGAACCGAATGTACAACACTGTGTAACACGGAGCACTGAAGCCCCGTCCACCTTCTGCTCACTGTATTTCATCTTAGCTGTGTTGCCTAACACCGCTAATTAGCTGATGTTGATCAGCTGCCATTAGCTTCCACACGCTAGCAGTTGCTAATGGAGGCTGGTTCACGCTGTGAAAAGAACCTTAACACTAATAGGTTCCACCTCCTCCTCATGTTCTGGCAGTGGTTTGTATTCCAATTCTGTACTCGAGTAACAGTAAAATTTTAATATATATATATAAAAAAAAGCTAACATCACCCCAGATAAGAGCACAGAAATGCTTCACAGAGAATTTTGATTTGTTTAACACTTTTAAGTTACTACATGATTCCTTTTGTGTTCCTTCGTAGTCTGACTTGAATGACTTCAGTATTTATTTTCAGGTACCACTTTAAAATAAGGCTCCTTTATAAAGAGTCTATAAATATTTTATAAAGAAAATAATTAATGGTTATAAATTAAGTTGTAAATACTTTAAAAACATAAATAAGCACTTATAGCACTCATTGCGACATGACCTGTTTTATTTATTTGCCTTAAAGCAACACTAGGTAGGATTTTCTTGATTTTTGAACTTTTAAAAGAAGTAAAATTACAGCTTGAAACTCACTGCAGCGCTGCATTGAGGTGTAATAGGAGGAATAGCGGTGCTCTCTTGCCTGTGCCGGAGCTCCTCTGAGCTCAAACCAGCCTCTGTATGTTTTCCTAGGCGGCCGCGACCAACGCTCGCGAGAACTGCGACCTGCTTTCCGACCTTTAGTTCTAACAGTTCTACTAGGACTACTGGTTCATTCTTTACAAACTAACATACAGACACTCTGGCAGAAGCTGGAAAGAGACCGAATATGACTGTGAAAGCCAGAAAACGAGAAAGAGAAACTAATTCGCCTGAAACATTTAATACACTCTGCAACTGTAGGGGGAGCCCACGAGCACAAAATCTCAATCCTACCTAAGTGATTTTGCACATCCTGCTTAAAATATATGTCGTGCAGCCCTACTTGTTGTCATACAGGATTCTAATTAAGTGATTTATTAATTCTACAGGTCTGGTAGTAGTCAGGCTAGGTTGTGGTTTCCAAAAAGCGTGATTAATCACAATTTATTTATTAGGGGAGGGAGGGGCAAACACTTTTTTCACCAAGAGCTAGATTGATTTGAGTTGTTAGGTAGTAGTGCATTCAAAGATGCTAAAGTGTGTGTGTGTGTGTGTGTGTGTGTTAGACTTTAATAGACACCTTCAGTAAAAACCCGAGCCTCACTCCCCTCAACCCATACACATGCTAATATCCCACCAACACATTCTCACAGAGAGAGAGAGAGAGCTATAGAGTGAGAGAGAGAAAGAAAGAGTTCTGGAGAGAGAAAGAACTATAGAGTGAGAGAGAGAGAGTGAGAGGTGTAGAGGAGTGAGTTGAGAGGGGAGGAGGTGTGCACTCCAAACGTCTCGTCTCTTGAAATAGACTCCATTATGCCTCTCCATCTCTCTGTAAACACAGCGACCTGTGAGCTGCTGCCTATGCTAATTACAGCCACGTGACTGGCCACTGCAGAACACCAAATTACCGGCCCCGCCTCCTCCATACTGCTGCGGGGTCAGACTCTGAGTGAGGGGCTGTGTGACAGTGTGTGTGTGTGTGTTGTGGCTGTATTAAAAAGTGTGATTTTGTGGATTGCGGCACTTCAGCTTCACCACTCTGCATAAAACCCTGCGTTTATGAGCTGTGCTTAAAGCAGGCGGCTTCAGAAACACAGCGCAGCTACAATCAACTCCAGCGTTAAAACTCCAGACTAGATAAAAGACTGTAGAAATGTCAGACTAGACAGTGAACTTTATAAAATACAGACTAGTTAAAGAACTTTACAAAACAGACAAGTTAAAAAAAATACTAGATTGTGAACCTTTAGGGTGCTTTCACACCTGCCTCATTTGGTCTGGACTTTCAGACTTTTCAGTTTGGTCCGAATCAAAGTAGCAGGTGTGAAAGGGGCCGCGAACCACGGTCCCGACCAAAGGACCAGATTTTGGTCTGACCAAGAGAGGTGGTCTCGGTCCGGATATTGTGAACCATGGTCCGGTTCACCTGCAGTGTGAAAGCGCCAACGTCAGACGCATGTCCTTCTAAAACCAATCAGCGTCAAGTTAATGAAAACGCATCGATACGTAAGTGATGACGAAAGGATGTAGGAGTATCACACAAATGTCTTTGGTGCGCTTCCTAAACTGCAGTGTGAAAACAAAAATAAGCGGACCAATTATATACAATGTAGCAAATACATGAACCTTGGTTTCAGGTGTGAAAGCACCCTTAAAATACCAGAGCAGATAATGAACTTTATAAGATTCCCAACTAGATATAACCTCTACACTTTGGCAGACACAAAACGAGATGATGGTAATTTTTTCTTTATGAAATGTTAGACTAGGAAGACTAGACTAAAGAAGGTTACAAAATTGTAAACTTGATCCATTCTTTATATATTTTTTATATATATATTTGCCCACCTAAATATTGAATTTCATACATTTACAGACTATATATAATATTTAAAATATGCCAAACTAGATTATGAACTTTACAACATTCCAGTTTAGATATAAATTTTACAACATGTCAAACTTTACAGAAAGCAAGGCTAGATATAACCTTTACAATACATAATATACCGACTACATTTTTTTTTCCCCATACAAAATACCAGACTGAATATGTCAAACTAAATAACGAATTGTACAAAATTCCAGAATATACAGCTCTGGATAAAAATAAGAGACCAACTAAAAATGATGAGTTTCTTTGATTTTTACCAAATTGAAAACCTCTGGAATATAATCAAGTGGAAGATGGATGATCACAAACCATCAAACCACCAAACTGAACTGCTTGAATTTTTGCACCAGGAGTAAAGGCATAAAGTTATCCAAAAGCAGTGTGTAAGACTGGTGGAGGAGAACATGATGCCAAGATGCATAAAAACTGTGATTAAAAACCGCACCAGGGTTATTCCACCAAATATTGATTTCTGAACTCTTAAAACTATATGAATATGAACTTGTTTTCTTTGCATTATTTGAAGTCTGAAATCTCTGTTTTGTTAATTTAAGCATTTTTCATTTTCTGCAAATAAATGCTCTAAATGAAAATATATTAATTGTATTTGTATTTGGAATTAAAACTGAAGTGATCTTTTAATTTTTCCCAGAACTGTACATATATATATATAGCCTTTAAAATATGCCAGACTAGATAATAAACTGGAATTGAACTGGATTATACAGTGGACTTTACAAAGCACATTTAATCCAGACTGTTCATATCAGATAAACAGATAATATATTAAAGTTTGATAAATATCAAATAAGAAAATGAACTTAAAATGAAATTTACAGAGAAAAGGATGATCTTTTACCAGCTGGGCTCTAAAACACAAAACCTTCTCAGCATTTACAGTCTAGAACACTTATGTGTGTGTGTGTGTGTGTGTGTGTGTGTGTGTGTATGTGTGTGTGTGTCCATCAACTGTGTATGGAGAGGCCTATTTTAATTGTTGCCATGGAAACTGAGTGCTGCTGGAAAAGTAGCGACTCAAAGAGCATTCACCTCTCTCTCTCTCTCTCTCTCTCTCTCTCTCTCTTTTTCTCTCTATCTATCTTTCCCACTCTTTCTCTATGTCCCTCTCACCCCCTTCATATATATACCCCCCCCACTCTCTCTCTCTCCCGCTCTCTCTCTCCCTCTTTCCTCCTGTCTCTTTATCCTCCTCCTCCTCCTCCTCCTCCTCCTCCCTCTCTCTCTCTGTCCCTCTTACACCTGTTCTGGTCTGCTCATGTACATATCATTCAGTCCTCTTCATCTTCATCCTCTTCCTCCTCCTAATCTCTCTCTCTCTCTCTCTCTCTCGCTCTCTCTCCCGTCCCTTATCTAAGTGTGAAATTGACAATTAACACTTAGACCTGTAATTAGCGCTTACAGACCTTCAACAATTAGTCCCCTAAAGAGACCATATACACACTTTCTCTCTCTCTCTCTTTCTCCTTCTGCTCTCTCTTTCTCTCTCTCTCTCTCTCTCTCTCTCTCTCTGTCCTGGGGGAGAGTTTATATCATCTATAATAACCACCATTAAGACACTCCACATCAAATATTGATCTGTGTGAGTGTGTGTGAGAGCGAGACAGATAGAGAGAGTGTGTGTGTGTGTGTGTGTGTGTGCATACAGTCTGTTTTACTTATGCAGTATTTATGTGTGTTACACACACCCTGTTAACCTCACTCTGTCGACCCTCTCTCTCTCTTACTACCGTAAACCCACAGTAAGTGATATAGCTCTGCTGCTGCATGATACTCCCTCACGGGACCAGCGTGCAGGACAGTGGGGGGTTGGGAAAGTGAGGTGCAGGACAGTGGATGTGTGGGACAGTGGGGGGTGGGAAAGTGAGGTGCAGGACAGTGGATGTACAGGACCGTGGGGGGTTGGAAAGTGAGATGCAGGACAGTGGGTGTGTGGGACAGTGGGGGGTTGGAAAGTGAGATGCAGGACAGTGGGTGTGCGGGACAGTGGGTGTGCAGGACAGTGGGTGTGTGGGACAGTGGGGGGTGGGAAAGTAAGTTGCAGGACAGTGGGATTCAGGACAGTAGGCATGTGGGACAGTGGGCGTGATTGACTATGTGGTGCAGGACAGTGTGCATGAGGGACAGTATGGTGCAGGACAGTGGGCATGTGGGACAGTTGACATGAAGGACAGGAGTATGAGGGACAGTGTGGTGCTGGACAGCGGGGATAAGGGACAGTGTTGTGCAGGACAGCGGGGATGAGGGACAGTGTGGTGCAGGACAGCAGGGATGAGGGACAGTGTGGTGCAGGACAGTGGGGTTGAGGGACAGTGTGGTGCAGGAGAGTGGGCGTGGGGGACAGTGGGGGCGTGGGAAAGTGAGGTGCAGAACAGTGGGATGAGAGATGGCAAGCATGTAGGGACAGTGGGCATAAGGGACAGTGTGGTGCAGGACAGTGGGCATGTGGGACAGGGGTATGAGGTACAGTGAGGTGCAGGACAGTGGGCATGTGGGACAGGGGCATAAGGTTCAGTGGGGTGCAGGACAGTGGGCGTGTGTGAGAGTGGGCTTTAGGGACAGTATGGTGCAGAACAGTGGGCGTGTGGGAGAGTGGGCATGAGGGACAGTGTAAGTAAGTGTTCACTCCAGTAGCCCCACCCACTTTTTATCAATGCAATGTATGTGTGAATGCTGAGCTTCCGTTCTGAGTGTGTCAGCTGCGTCAGAGCAGGTGCTGATCACACCTGAGTGAACAGGTGCACTTTTACCTTTACAGGATGCCAGATTAGATTACACACTTTACAAAACACCGGATTAGATTACACACTTTACAAAACACTGGATTAGATTACACACTTTACAAAACACCAAATTAGATTACACACTTTACAAAACACCAGATTAGACAACACACTTTACAAAACGGCAGATTAGATTACACACTTTACAAAACACCAGATTAGATTACACACTTTACAAAACGGCAGATTAGATTACACACTTTACAAAACACCAGATTAGATTACACACTTTACAAAACACCAGATTAGATAATAAACTTCACAAAACACCAGATTAGATTATACACTTTACAAAACGGCAGATTAGATAATACACTTTACAAAACACCAGATTAGATTACACACTTTACAAAACACCAGATTAGATAATAAACTTCACAAAACACCAGATTAGATTACACACTTTACATAACACCAGAAAAATGCCAGAGTAGATAACATAATTTACAAATAAATAGATTAGGTAACGCACTTTACAAAACGCCAGATCAGAGAACACACTTTACAGACCACCAGATTAAACAACACACTTTATAAAACACCAGTTTAGATTACGTAATTTACAAAAAAAACACACTTTATAAAACACCAGATTACACAACACACTTCTGAAAAGCCCAAATCAGATAACACACTACAAAAGGCAAGATTAGATGACACACCCCCTCAGAACCCCTGATCACACAACACACTTACTAACTGAATACCATATTAGACAAGACACTTAACAAAAAGTCAGTTTATATATAACAAATTACAAAAGGCCAGATTAGACAACACAATTTACAGAATGCCAGATTAGATTACACAGTGATTTTTTTTAAATATATATATTTTGTCTCTGTTGGTTTCTGCAGGTTTTTCTGGCCTCCTCGTCCACCATGCTGGTTTGCGGTCACTGTGGCTCGTCTCTGCCTCGTCAGGAGAAAAGGGCGTGTCCTCTTTCTCTTACCCCGTCTCCTGCTCCTTTCCGCCTCTGGCCCCGCCTCTCTCTGATCCAGCTCCTCCTTTTGTGCCTTCTGCTGCTGCCCCCAGGTGGTCAGTCCAGAAGGGACCGAGGGGGCGGAGGGGGTGTGGCCCACTACCTCCCCGGGGCAGGCCATGAGCTGCTGGGGGTTGGGCCTAAACTGCTGCAGGGTCTGAGCATCGCTGTGGTTCTGGTGGGGAACTCCAGTGAGGTGGCGATGGCCAGCGCCCGTGACAAAGACGACTTCGCCCACACCCCTCTGGCCCCCAGCGTGGAGATGCTGACCATGAACGAAACCGACCCCAAGAGCATCATCAAGAGCATCTGTGACCTGATGACGGACCACTGGTTACAGGGCGTCGTGTTTGGAGACGACACCGACCAGGAGGCCATCGCTCAGATACTGGACTTCATCTCCGCCCAAACGCACATCCCCATTCTGGGGGTCAAAGGAGGATCCTCTATGATCATGGCTGCTAAGGTAAAGAAGCGTTTTCATGTTCTTGTCTTTGTGACACCACCCTGCCAGCCTATAGCAGTTTAGCCCCGCCCATTTAGCCTACAGCGATCTAGCCTCACCCATTCAGTCTACAACAATATAACCATACCTGATCTGTCTAAAGCAGGTTAGCCCCACCCATTCAGTTTTCAGTGGTCTAGCTTCACTTATTCAGTCTACAGAAGTTTAGCTCCACCCAATCAGCCGACAGCAGTTTAGCACCACCCATTCAGCCTACAGTAGTTTACAGTGGTCTAGCTTTTAACTCATTTAGTCTACAGAAGTTTAGCTCCACCCAATTAGCATACAGGCTTTTAGCCCCACCCATTAAACCTACAGCAGTTTAGCCCCACCCATTTAGCCTACAGCAGTTTAGCTCTGCCTAGTACAGTGGTTTAGCTTCACCTATTTAGTCCATAGCAATATAACCCCACTTATTCTGTCTATAGTAGTTTAGCCCCACCTATTCAGTCTACATATGTTCAGCTCCACCCATTAGTCCACAGAGGTCTAGCTTCACCCCTTCAGTCTACATTAGTGTAGCTCTACCCATTCAGCCTACAGCAGTTTTGCCTTAACCATATAGCCCACAGCAATTTAACCTCACCCATTTAGCCGTTAGCAGTTTAGCAGCTCTGCTTAGTCAGACTACAGTGGTCTAGCTTCACCCACTCAGCCTACAGCAATTTAACCCCACCTATTCAGCCTAGATAAGTTTAGCTCCACCCATTAGTCCACAGAGGTCTAACTTTACCCATTCAGTCTACGTTAGTATAACCCCACCTATTCAACCTACAGAAATATAACCCCACCCATTCAGCCTACAACAGTTTAGCTGTGTCTAGTCAGACTATAGTGGTCTAGCTTCACCTATTCAGCCTATAGTCAGACTACATTGGTCTAGCTACACCCAAACAATCTACATCTGTATAAACCCACCCATTCAGCCTACATAAATTAAGCTCTGCCTAGTCAAACTTCATTGGACTAGATTCACCCATACAGTCTACATCAGTATAACCCCACCCATTCAGTCTACATCAATTGAACCTCACCCATTCAATAAACAGCAGTTTAACCCAACTAAACAGTAGTTTACTGGGAGAAGGTCCTTTCTAATGAAGCTTACTGGTTCTTATTTCTTTACAGTGGTGGCAGTAGCAGCCGGGGTCGATCACATGACTAAACACAAATATATCAATGCTATGTAGTGTCCAAACCGAGCAGTGATTCTTTACCAGTTTCTTTTGTTTTTATGAAATAATGATAATGGGAAAATTTGATTACCGTATTTTTCGGACTATAAGGCGCACTTAAAAACTTTTAATTTTCACAAAAATTGACAGTGCGTCTTATAATACGGTGCGCCTTTTGTATGGATTTTACTCGTCAGGTTGTAAGGAGCAGTAAACACACACTCCGTGCAGCGTTATAGAGAGTTTCAGTGCTATACAGAGTCCAGAGCCGTGCAGCTCCGAGGCTGGAGCAGCAAATAGCATTAGCTAGATGCTAACCGCTAAGCTAGCTAGCTTATTCACTGAGATCAGTATTATCTAAATTTTACTCGTCAGGTTGTAAGGAGCAGTAAACACACACTCCGTGCAGAGCCATGCCGCTCCGAGGCTGGAGCAGCAATAGCATTAGCTAGATGCTAACCGCTTAGCTAGCTAGCTTTTTCACTGTTCAGAGATCAGTATTTTCTAAATTTAGCACTTTTAATACTGCTGGAGCAGTATTATTAGAGTTAGATGCTAATCGCTAAGCGTTCACCGTTCAGAGGTGAGTTATCGGCCTGTAAGTCTGTGCTGCTTTGCCTGGCTAGCATTAGCTAGATGCTAAGCGCTAACTCTCTCAGAGGTGAGTTTTATCAGCCTGTAATCTGCTTGTTTACCGTGTTAAAACAAGCTACGGGGGACGAATCGCTAGCTAATATCTCACTGTCTTACCAGAACACGCAGGATTACTCAGTGTAACGCTGTCGTTTAAGTTTGGGTTAACTTTACTAGTTTAGGTGACTAGCTAGCGTGCTAGCGGATAGCTATGCTAACGCTGGTGCAGCAAGCCTTAGTGGACATCTGGAAATCTAAGCTTACTGTAAATAAACTGAAGCACGTTACTCACCCAAATAAACAGTTTTCAGGAGAGGAATCTGTGTAGATTAATATCCAGCACTCGTTTGACTTTGAAAGAGCTAGATTTGTATACTGAGACGCTCCACCGGCAAGCGACCACCCCCGGTGGGGGAAGGGAAACATGGCACCACCCCTGTTCACTTTGATATAGGCACCCTTTCTAGTGTCACTTAACGCGCCTTATAATGCGATGCGCCCTATGTATGGAAAAATAGCAGAAAATAGGCGTTCTTTGATAGTGTGTCTTATAATACGGTGCGCCTTATAGTCCGAAAAATACGGTAGATTAAATTAGATTCAACTTTATTGTCATTGTGCAGAGTACAGGTACAGAGCCAGTCAAATTCAGTTTTAAAACATCTAACCAGAAATGCAATATACAGTGTTGTTCACATGAAGTATCCATGACAGGTGGTGCACTGCGTAGTAATAAATATATAAATGAGGTATACATAAATATATATAAATGAGATGTATACTTTACAGTCATTAGAGAAATGCAGTATGCATGTACTAGGAGCAGCAGTGCATTTGGTTTGAGAGGTTTGAACTGTAAGAGCAGTGCAAGTAGTCTGGAATATACAGAGTGGAACATGGTGGAAACATAATGGAACATCTGAAATTTACTTTGGGAATTATTTTTTGCCGCACAGCACTCTGAGTCAGGTATTAGGCTGTTCATTCACAAGCACTAGGGGTAATGCGTTTCTGTGAGGAGCTTTTTTGACATTTTGCTTCCATTCACCACCATTCTACACTATTCTAACTTATTCTAAAAATGCATTTTGGGAGGACTCTCCGAAAAAAACACTCCTCAGAGTCTGATCAGACAGTTACCTCAGGTGCTCCTCTAGCGCATAGGAATCCATCTCAGATTTTAGATCTTTAGAGCTTTATGAACGAAGAATTCAGCTTCAGTTCAAAAATCATTTTTTTATAACTGTATGTATGTGTGTGTGTGTGTTCTCTCAATACTGCTGATGTAACTGGATTCTACATGTAAAGAGAAATGCAGATCTGTTCAGCTGCAGCGATGAGAGAGACTGTGTGTGTGTGTGTGTGTGTGATTTTTTTTGTGTGTGTGTGTGTGTGTGTGAATGAAGCTCTGTGTGCTGGAATCTTTAGCGGAAATGCTGTGAGTCAGAAACACCCACACACACACACAAACACACTGCACAGACTGCAGTCCAAATACACTGCAGTTACATACTACAGCACACACACACACACACACAAAAACACACACACAGTCTCTCTGTTGGTTCATTGTGTTGGCTGCTTAATTTCAAAATGATCAGCACTCAGTGAACTGTGTTTGTGTGCGTGGGGGGGGGGGGAGGTTGGTGGTGGTTGGGGGGTTACAGACACCAGCACAGTTGGTGTTGGGTAGCTGAGGGAGTGGGTTATCTGCAGTATTTTGACCTTCACTGTGCACGGTGAATATTAAAGAATATATTATTAGAAAGGTGTGAGGGGACTGTAGGCTCAGTTGTGTCCTGTGTGAGAGGACTACAGGCTCAGGGATGTCGTGTGTGAGAGGACTACAGGCTCAGGGATGTCATGTGTGTGAGGAATTTAGGCCCAGGTAGTGTTGGGCGGTGTGACCAAAAATGTATATCACAGTATTTTTCAAGATTCTGGCGGTTTTACAGTATGTCACGGTATTTCTATTATTTTAGAATGTATTTATTTTTACATATATATTTTTTGCATCACTGGAATATATAAAACAACTTTAACCAGCTACCTTTTCAAAACTAAATATTTTAAGTAGTGCCATAAATGGCCACTATAAATGGTCTTAAAATACTAAAAATGTAAGTGTTCAAGGAGATATTTCTCAAAAGCTCTATTGCACGTAAAACACACGTTTAATATTAATTTACACCGTTGCATTTTTTCTTCAGTCAACAAATAAATTATCCTTCAAGCTACAAGTATTAATATATATTTAAAAGGGCTATAGTTGCTGCTCTTGAAGTTTATTTGCACCTCGTATCCAGAGTTTCACAAAGTTTTACTTGTGCTGAATAAATGATTCTGTACCCAGGACCGATTCTGGGCTCGTCTGGGGGAGGAGAGATACTTTTCTCTGAGCTGTAGTCTCAGGTCTGTCAGGTGACTGTCCTAAATGTACCTCAGCACTGCTGCCTGTTATCGTACTAGGAATGTCCTCAATTCGATCATGTGATTGGAAATCATTTAATTGTTTTTTAATAGGTCGGAATCAGGTAGAAAAGATCTGTATCTTTTATTTTTCTTCATCAAAAATTAGCATTAGATTATGTTCCACACGCACATGCTGTAAACACTATACACATTCCCGCAAAGCAGAGAGTATGCGAATAAACTAGTAGCCAGTAGGGGTGGGCAATATTATATCGTATACAATATATCGTGACACACAAATATCATGATATTAAAAATCCATATCGTGATAATAGGGCTGTTCTGTCTTAAAAGTAGTCTATTATTTACTGTGCAGCTTTAGGTGTATTTACTGTATAATTGTTTTAGTTTGCAGTTTATATGCATGCATTAAATGTTCTGCAATATTTTTTGCTGAATTATATTATTTTATGCTATATTATTTATTTTGCCACATTATGATTATACTGTTATACTGTTATACTATATTCCTGAAATGAGTTAATTATTTTAGTTTTCCTATATCGCCAAGTATATCGTTACACAAAAATACCCTGAAATATCCTGATATTATTTTAGAGCCATATCGCCCACCCCTAGTAGCCAGTAGACTAGTAGTGCTAGTCGTGTCATTAAGGCTCTAACGTGTATATTCATTGTGAAGAAATAGTGACGTATTCTTTTTTCCCACTAAACAGTTAGTCACAGCACTTCTTACACACTTCTCTCCCTCCGTGAGTGTCTGCACGTGTATCGGATCGGGCTCTGTATCAGCAAATACTCAATCGAGTGATTTGGACTCAGGAACAAAAAATGTGATCAGGACATCCCTAAGTCATACACTTACCTTAGTAGTCCTATTCTATTTAAGTATTTACCTCAGTAGTGCAGGTCTGTGAGAGTCTCTGTTTTCAAAAAAAGAGAGAAAAGACAAAGTGTTTTTTTGTTATTGTTGTTAAAATGTTGTTGGGTGGTTCCTATAATCGCCCTTTTGGATGTTAAGATGTTGCTAGGAGTGTACAACACATGAGTGTACACACATTTGGCCACATTCTGGCATTTATTCCTGTGGGGAAACCTGTTGTTATGCAGAAATGTTCGGGAAGTGAGAGACAGAATCCTATACGTCCTCTGAGAAAATTACAGGCTGAATTACCTACTGTTTTTCACTGTATTTATGTCCCGTCCGGACGCACATCTTTGAGTTTCGTCACCTGGCGTTTAATAAAATAGCTATTTGTCCACTGCCACGCACCGTAATTACACTTTGGGTGCGCGTTTCCACAGAGATCCAGGTAAACACAACAGCGAGTGGAAATGGAGGAGCTACTGAACGTGATGTCGTGACAGAGAAAGCCAAAAAACTCATTGGTCCTCCTGTTTTTTCAATTGCAGTCCGGATGCAAGAGTTTTATCACTAAGTAAAAGTGTGAAATATTTTTTTTTACAGACGTCCCCCCGAGAGAAATTAATCCCGTCCAGATAGGGCTCTAAACGCAGTTAGCCGTGACGGGGTCAGTGGTTTCAATATGTCCAGCCTGTCTACACATTTAAGGCGGCATCAGCCTAAAACTTCAGTATGAAGTTGTGCCACATCTTTATGAACAGGAAAATTGTTAAAGAATTATCCAAGACATTTTATGTTGCCTTAAACACAGGTGTGTGGACAGGCAAGGCAGTGGAGAGATAAATATCTATGTCTGCTCACAGCAGAGTGGTTGGGGCAGAGTCTGGTGCTACAGACACGCCCCCTCTATGCAAGACACACAGGCAAAAATGTGGTGTAGGTACTAAAAGGAGCAGTTTAATTAGGGCTTTCCACATTAATGTGTTAACGCATGCAGATAATCTGGAAACTTAAATGTGTTATTTTTTTTATCGTGTGACAAAATGAACAGAGCCAAAAATGAACAGAGCCAAATATTAGTGTTTCTATGGCAAATGTAATTGTTTCTAAGGAGAATCTAAGTGTTTCTAAGGCAGATCTAAGAGTTTCTAATGCAGATCTAAGTGTTTCTAAGGCAAATATAAGTGTTTCTAAGGAGAATCTTAGTGTTTCTAAGGCAGATCTAAGAGTTTCTAATGTAAATCTAAGTGTTTCTAAGGCAAATATAAGTGTTTCTAAGGAGAATCTAAGTGTTTCTAAGGCAGATCTAAGAGTTTCTAATGTAAATCTAAGTGTTTCTAAGGCAAATATAAGTGTTTCTAAGGAGAATCTAAGTGTTTCTAAGGCAAATATAAGTGTTTCTAAGGAGAATGTAAGTGTTTCTTAGGCAGATCTAAGTGTTTCTAATGCAAATCTAAGTATCTCTAAGGCAAATGTGTTTCTAAGGCGAATCTAAGTGTTTCTAAGGCAAATGCAAGTGTTTCTAAGTCAAATCTAAGTGTTTCTAAGAAGAATGTAAGTGTTTCTAAGGCAAATCTAAGTGTTTCTAAGGAGAATCTAAGTGTTTCTAAGGCAAATATAAGTGTTTCTAAGGAGAATGTAAGTGTTTCTCAGGCAAATATAAGTGTTTCTAAGGAGAATCTAAGTGTTTCTAAGGCAGATCTAAGAGTTTGTAATGTAAATCTAAGTGTTTCTAAGGCAAATGCAAGTGCAAATGCAAATGCAAATGCAAATGCAAATGCAAGAATCTAAGTGTTTCTAAGGCAAATATAAGTGTTTCTAAGGAGAATGTAAGTGTTTCTCAGGCAAATATAAGTGTTTCTAAGGAGAATCTAAGTGTTTCTAAGGCAGATCTAAGAGTTTGTAATGTAAATCTAAGTGTTTCTAAGGCAAATGCAAGTGTTTCTAAGGAGAATCTAAATGTTTCTAAGGCAGATCTAAGAGTTTCTAATGTAAATCTAAGTGTTTCTAAGGCAAATATAAGTGTTTCTAAGGTTTCTAAGGAGAATCTAAGTGTTTCTACGTGTTTTTAAGTCACATCTAAGTGTTTCTAAGGCAGATCTAAGTGTTTCTAATGCAAATCTAAGTATCTCTAAGGCAAATGTGTTTCTAAGGCGAATCTAAGTGTTTCTAAGGCAAATGCAAGTGTTTCTAAGTCAAATCTAAGTGTTGCTAAGAAGAATGTAAGTGTTTCTAAGGCAGATCTAAGTGTTTCTAAGGGGAATCTAGGTGTTTCTAAGGCAGATCTAAGTGTTTCTAAGGAGAATCTAAGTGTTTCTAAGGCAAATCGAAGTGTTTCTAAGGAGAATCTAAGTGTTTCTAAGGCAGATCTAAGAGTTTCTAATGCAGATCTAAGAGTTTCTAATGCAAATCTAAGTGTTTCTAAGGAGAATCTAAGTGTTTCTAAGGCAGATCTAAGAGTTTCTAATGTAAATCTAAGTGTTTCTCAGGCAAATATAAGTGTTTCTAAGGAGAATCTAAGTGTTTCTAAGGCAGATTTAAGGGTTTGTAATGTAAATCTAAGTGTTTCTAAGGCAAATAAAAGTGTTTCTAAGGAGAATCTAAGTGTTTCTAAGGCAAATGCAAGTGTTTCTAAGTCAAATCTAAGTGTTGCTAAGAAGAATGTAAGTGTTTCTAAGGCAGATCTAAGTGTTTCTAAGGGGAATCTAGGTGTTTCTAAGGCAGATCTAAGTGTTTCTAAGGAGAATCTAAGTGTTTCTAAGGCAAATCGAAGTGTTTCTAAGGAGAATCTAAGTGTTTCTAAGGCAGATCTAAGAGTTTCTAATGCAGATCTAAGAGTTTCTAATGCAAATCTAAGTGTTTCTAAGGAGAATCTAAGTGTTTCTAAGGCAGATCTAAGAGTTTCTAATGTAAATCTAAGTGTTTCTCAGGCAAATATAAGTGTTTCTAAGGAGAATCTAAGTGTTTCTAAGGCAGATTTAAGGGTTTGTAATGTAAATCTAAGTGTTTCTAAGGCAAATAAAAGTGTTTCTAAGGAGAATCTAAGTGTTTCTAAGGCAGATCTAAGAGTTTCTAATGTAAATCTAAGTGTTTCTAAGGCAAATATAAGTGTTTCTAAGGAGAATCTTAGTGTTTCTAAGGTTTCTAAGGAGAATCTAAGTGTTTTTACGTGTTTTTAAGTCACATCTAAGTGTTTCTAAGTCAAATCTAAGTGTTTCTAAGGAGAATGTAAGTGTTTCTTAGGCAGATCTAAGTGTTTCTAATGCAAATCTAAGTATCTCTAAGGCAAATGTGTTTCTAAGGCGAATCTAAGTGTTTCTAAGGCAAGTGCAAGTGTTTCTAAGTCAAATCTAAGTGTTTCTAAGAAGAATGTAAGTGTTTCTAAGGCAAATCTAAGTGTTTCTAAGGAGAATCTAAGTGTTTCTAAGGCAGATCTAAGAGTTTCTAATGCAGATCTAAGAGTTTCTAATGCAAATCTAAGTGTTTCTAAGGAGAATCTAAGTGTTTCTAAGGCAGATCTAAGAGTTTGTAATGTAAATCTAAGTGTTTCTAAGGCAGATCTAAGAGTTTCTAATGTAAATCTAAATGTTTCTCAGGCAAATATAAGTGTTTCTAAGGAGAATCTAAGTGTTTCTAAGGCAGATCTAAGAGTTTGTAATGTAAATCTAAGTGTTTCTAAGGCAAATAAAAGTGTTTCTAAGGAGAATCTAAGTGTTTCTAAGGCAGATCTAAGAGTTTCTAATGTAAATCTAAGTGTTTCTAAGGCAAATATAAGTGTTTCTAAGGAGAATCTAAGTGTTTCTAAGGCAGATCTAAGATTTTCTAATGCAGATCTAAGAGTTTCTAATGCAAATCTAAGTGTTTCTAAGGAGAATCTAAGTGTTTCTAAGGCAGATCTAAGAGTTTCTAATGTAAATCTAAGTGTTTCTCAGGCAAATATAAGTGTTTCTAAGGAGAATCTAAGTGTTTCTAAGGCAGATTTAAGGGTTTGTAATGTAAATCTAAGTGTTTCTAAGGCAAATAAAAGTGTTTCTAAGGAGAATCTAAGTGTTTCTAAGGCAGATCTAAGAGTTTCTAATGTAAATCTAAGTGTTTCTAAGGCAAATATAAGTGTTTCTAAGGAGAATCTTAGTGTTTCTAAGGTTTCTAAGGAGAATCTAAGTGTTTCTACGTGTTTTTAAGTCACATCTAAGTGTTTCTAAGTCAAATCTAAGTGTTTCTAAGGAGAATGTAAGTGTTTCTAAGGCAGATCTAAGTGTTTCTAATGCAAATCTAAGTATCTCTAAGGCAAATGTGTTTCTAAGGCGAATCTAAGTGTTTCTAAGGCAAATGCAAGTGTTTCTAAGTCAAATCTAAGTGTTGCTAAGAAGAATGTAAGTGTTTCTAAGGCAGATCTAAGTGTTTCTAAGGGGAATCTAGGTGTTTCTAAGGCAGATCTAAGTGTTTCTAAGGAGAATCTAAGTGTTTCTAAGGCAAATCGAAGTGTTTCTAAGGAGAATCTAAGTGTTTCTAAGGCAGATCTAAGAGTTTCTAATGCAGATCTAAGAGTTTCTAATGCAAATCTAAGTGTTTCTAAGGAGAATCTAAGTGTTTCTAAGGCAGATCTAAGAGTTTCTAATGTAAATCTAAGTGTTTCTCAGGCAAATATAAGTGTTTCTAAGGAGAATCTAAGTGTTTCTAAGGCAGATTTAAGGGTTTGTAATGTAAATCTAAGTGTTTCTAAGGCAAATAAAAGTGTTTCTAAGGAGAATCTAAGTGTTTCTAAGGCAGATCTAAGAGTTTCTAATGTAAATCTAAGTGTTTCTAAGGCAAATATAAGTGTTTCTAAGGAGAATCTTAGTGTTTCTAAGGTTTCTAAGGAGAATCTAAGTGTTTTTACGTGTTTTTAAGTCACATCTAAGTGTTTCTAAGTCAAATCTAAGTGTTTCTAAGGAGAATGTAAGTGTTTCTTAGGCAGATCTAAGTGTTTCTAATGCAAATCTAAGTATCTCTAAGGCAAATGTGTTTCTAAGGCGAATCTAAGTGTTTCTAAGGCAAGTGCAAGTGTTTCTAAGTCAAATCTAAGTGTTTCTAAGAAGAATGTAAGTGTTTCTAAGGCAAATCTAAGTGTTTCTAAGGAGAATCTAAGTGTTTCTAAGGCAGATCTAAGAGTTTCTAATGCAGATCTAAGAGTTTCTAATGCAAATCTAAGTGTTTCTAAGGCAAATCTAAGTGTTTCTAAGAAGAATGTTTCTAAGGCAAATCTAAGTGTTTCTAAGGAGAATCTAAGTGTTTCTAAGGCAGATCTAAGAGTTTGTAATGTAAATCAAGTGTTTCTAAGGCAGATCTAAGAGTTTCTAATGTAAATCTAAATGTTTCTCAGGCAAATATAAGTGTTTCTAAGGAGAATCTAAGTGTTTCTAAGGCAGATCTAAGAGTTTGTAATGTAAATCTAAGTGTTTCTAAGGCAAATAAAAGTGTTTCTAAGGAGAATCTAAGTGTTTCTAAGGCAGATCTAAGAGTTTCTAATGTAAATCTAAGTGTTTCTAAGGCAAATATAAGTGTTTCTAAGTCAAATCTAAGTGTTTCTAAGGAGAATGTAAGTGTTTCTAAGGCAGATCTAAGTGTTTCTAATGCAAATCTAAGTATCTCTAAGGCAAATGTGTTTCTAAGGTGAATCTAAGTGTTTCTAAGGCAAATGCAAGTGTTTCTAAGTCAAATCTAAGTGTTTCTAAGAAGAATGTAAGTGTTTCTAAGGCAGATCTAAGTGTTTCTAAGGAGAATCTAAGTGTTTCTAAGGCAAATCTAAGTGTTTCTAAGGAGAATCAAAGTGTTTCTAAGGCAGATCTAAGAGTTTCTAATGTAAATCTACGTGTTTCTCAGGCACATCTAAGTGTTTCTAAGGAGAATCTAAGTGTTTCTAATGTAAATCTAAGTGTTTCTAAGGCAAATATAAGTGTTTCTAAGGAGAATCTAAGTGTTTCTAAGGCAGATCTAAGAGTTTCTAATGTAAATCTAAGTGTTTCTAAGGCAAATATAAGTGTTTCTAAGGAGAATCTAAGTGTTTCTAAGGTTTCTAAGGAGAATCTAAGTGTTTCTACGTGTTTTTAAGTCAAATCTAAGTGTTTCTAAGGCAGATCTAAGTGTTTCTAATGCAAATCTAAGTGTTTCTAAAGCAAATGTAAGTGTTTCTAAGGAGAATCTAAGTGTTTCTAAGGCAAATCTAAGTGTTTCTAATGTAAATCTAAGTGTTTCTCAGGCAAATATAAGTGTTTCTAAGGAGAATCTAAGTGTTTCTAAGGCAGATTTAAGGGTTTGTAATGTAAATCTAAGTGTTTTTAAGGTAAATAAAAGTGTTTCTAAGGAGAATCTAAGTGTTTCTAAGGCAGATCTAAGAGTTTCTAAGGAGAATCTAAGTGTTTCTAAGGCAAATCTAAGTGTTTCTAAGGAGAATCAAAGTGTTTCTAAGGCAGATCTAAGAGTTTCTAATGTAAATCTAAGTGTTTCTCAGGCACATCTAAGTGTTTCTAAGGAGAATCTAAGTGTTTCTAATGTAAATCTAAGTGTTTCTAAGGCAAATATAAGTGTTTCTAAGGAGAATCTAAGTGTTTCTAAGGTTTCTAAGGAGAATCTAAGTGTTTCTACGTGTTTTAAAGTCAAATCTAAGTGTTTCTAAGGCAGATCTAAGTGTTTCTAATGCAAATCTAAGTGTTTCTAAAGCAAATGTAAGTGTTTCTAAGGAGAATCTAAGTGTTTCTAAGGCAAATGCAAGTGTTTCTAAGGAGAATCTAAGTGTTTCTAAGGCAGATCTAAGTGTTTCTAAGGTGAATTATTTTATTCACATTTAAATACCCATTATCAAAAGGATAGTCTTAAAGGGAAAAATCGTGATTAATTACAAAATTCTATCATGATTAGTAAGATCTTTTTTTTTTATTAATTGACACCGCCAGTTTTAATAAATGGAAAGAAAGTTAAATTTGTTGTACCTTTTTTAAAAATCTGATCCAATCTGTCATTTAAAATCTGTGACATGATCTGCGGTCCATTACATATCTAGTAAAAGTGTTTTGGCTGCAGTCTAGAACCTCACTGTGGTTCCCACTTGGTTTCAGTGTGCCCCTATAGTCTCTATAGGTGGTCTACTGATGTAGAAGGGAAACTGATAGGAGGCCCCCTGGTGGTCACAGGGCTGTAAGTGGTCACTTATGTCACTTAGGTACAGCCGTCCCTGCGGAGTGGAAGAGGCTACGTGATGAACCTATGTGATGAGGGTACTATGATGTTGCAGAACATCACACACACACACACACACACAAACACATATGCACAGAATCCTCTGTGTCACTGGTGTGTGCTTAATAGGTTTACCCAGCCTCATGCCAGAGTGTGCCAGAGCAAGCCGTGTTTGTGTGGTGTGTGTGGGGGTGTGTGTTATGTGTGAGGGAGTGTGTGTGTGGTGTAGAGTATGTGTGTGTGAGACAGGGCACAGATGGATGCAGTGAACCCAGGAAGTGCAACACACACCCACACTAGCAAGAGAACTATCACACACACTCTTTAACTCTCTCTACCTCTACCTCTCTTTCTTTCTCACTATCGTCATTCTCTCTCACTCTGTCTCTCTCTCTAGCTCTGTCTCTCTGTCACTATATTCATTCTCTCTATCTCTCTCTCTATATTCATTCTTTTTCTCTGTCTCTCTTGCTTTGTCTATCTATTTAACTCTCTCTGTCTCTCTCTCTTTCACTATTTTTTTTCTCTTTCTCTCTCTCTATATATATCACTTTATTCATTCTCACTCTCTCTCTCTGTCACTATATTCATTCTCTCTCTCTCACTCTCTCTATCTCACTCACTATATTCATTCTCACTCTGTCTATCTATTTAACTCTGTCTCTCAAATTCAAATTCAAAGTTGCTTTATTAGCATGACAAATTTTCACATTTGTATTGCCAAAGCTGTGATTAACAAATATATATATATTCCTGACAAAATTTAACATAAGATAACTGTACAGGTAAATTTGAACACAAGTTTAAGTAAACAATTAAATTAATTATTATAAGAAAAGAAAAAAAAAAAAAAAAAAAAAAAAACATATGATTTATAATAAAGAGTAATAGAGCTTGTAGTTCTGTACAGCAGTGTATCTGTGGTCACTCACTGTCCCTCAGGCTGTGGCAGGCCTGGACGTACTGCGCTGCCAGAGTGCAGCACTCACTGTGTTCCCCCAGCAGGTAGGGGAGTTTTTCTGGATCGGGGATGTTTTTAAATGCAGGTAATTTGTGGGTGAATTTGGTGTAGAATTGGGTTCTAATCTGGGAATATTTGGGACATTCTGTAAGGAAGTGCAGCTCTGTCTCTGGTCTGTTCAGTGGGCAGTGTGGGCACACTCTCTGCTCTTTGGGCAGCCAGGATTTCTTGTGCCTGCCCGTCTCTATGGCCAGGCTGTGGGCACTGAGTCTGTACCTGGTCAGGGTGGACCTCAGTTTGGGGTCAGTCAGGGTGCTCAGGTATTCCGCTGCTCTGTACTGACGGTTTAGGGCCGAATAACACTGTAGTTTACTCTGAGATTTAGTTTGAGTTTCCCAATAGCTGATGTAGTTTTTTTGGAGTTGTTTTGTAATTTGGTTGAATCTGATTGGTGTCTGGTCCTGAGTGTGTGGGGTGTTAGTGTGTGTTAGAGCTGTGTGTGTAAGTGTGTTAATGTGTGTGAGTGTAGAACTGTGCTTCAGGACCAGCTGAGTGAGGGGACTGGTGTCTTTGCTCAACTCTTGGTACTGCAGAGATTTATAATGGTAAGAGTGGGGGTCGCTGTGTTGTAAATGTGTCCAGAATTTGATTGCCCTTTTTTGTATTTTTAAAATCAGTGGAAATTGGCCTAATTCTGCCCTGCATGCATTGTTTGGGGTGTTTCTGTGAACCTTCAGAATAATTTTACAGAATTCTGCATGCAGGGTCTCAATTGGATGTTTGTCCCATTTACTAAATTCTTGGTTTGTAAGCGGACCCCACACTTCACTGCCATAAAGGGCAATAGGTTGAATTACAAACTCAAATATTTTTAACCAAATTCTAATTGGAATTTCTACAGGAATTTGTTGTTTTATGGCGTAGAAAGCTCTGCGTGCTTTTCCTTTCAGTTCATTCACTGCCAATGTAAAGTTTCCAGATGAACTGATTGTAATACCTAAATAATTGTAGTTTTTTGAATATTCAATATTATTTGTACCTAATTTAAATATGTGCTTTTGCCCCTGAGATCTGGATCTTTTTTGAAATACTAAAATATTTGTCTTTTTTAGGTTTACTGCCAGGGCCCAGGTCTGGCAGTACTGCTCCAGCAGGTCCAGGTTCTGCTGTAGACCCTGTTCTGTGGGGGACAGCAGGACCAGGTCGTCTGCGTAGAGCAGGAATTTGATCTCTGAGTCGTGCAGAGTGAGACCCGGGGCTGCAGACTTCTCTAATATTTTTGCCAATTGGTTAATATAAATATTGAATAATGTTGGACTCAAGCAGCAGCCCTGTCTCACTCCGCGCTCCTGAGAGATGGAGTTTGTTTGTTTGCTGCCAATTTTTATTCCGCATCTGTTTCCAGTGTACATTGATTTAATTAGATCATATGTTTTACCCCCTACACCGCTCTCTAGCAGAGTGTATAATAATCCTTGGTGCCAGATTGAATCAAATGCTTTTTTAAAGTCAATAAAACATGCAAAAATTTTGGATTTATTTTGGGTAACATATTTATCAATTAGGGTGTGTAGGGTGTAAATATGATCAGTGGTGCGGAAATTTGGTAAAAATCCAATCTGACTTCTACTCAAGACATTGTGCTCCATAAGGAAGTTTAAAAGTCTAGAATTTAAGATGCTGCACATCAACTTCCCCAGATTACTGTTCACACAGATGCCTCTGTAATTATTGGGGTCGAATTTATCTCCATTTTTAAAGATTGGTGTTATAAGTCCATAGTTCCAGATTTCAGGGAAGTAACCTACACTCAGAACCAGGTTAAATAATTTCACAATTGCCAGCTGTAATTTAGAACTTGAACTTTTTATCATTTCATTTAGTATGCCGTCTGGCCCACTTGCTTTCTTTGGTTTTAGTTTGTTAATCTTTTCTTTAAGTTCCTGCGCAGTAATTGAGAAGTCTAATGGGTTTTGATTGTCTTTAACAGCTAATTCTAGTTCTTTAAGCTTTTTGTTTATATTATTTTGCTGTGGATTTGAATTTGTCTCTATTTTTCTGAAAAGTGTCTGGAAGTGGTTCGTCCAAATATCTCCATTTTGTATAGCCAATACTTCACGGTCTCTTTTTTTAAGGTTGTTCCAGTTTTCCCAAAATTGATTGGTTTTGATTGACTCCTCAATTAGTGTCAGTTGTTTGTGAGTGTGCTGGGCTTTTTTGGTTCTGAGTGTACGTTTATACTGTTTTAATGTCTCACAGTAAAGAAGGCGTATGTGGGTGTTTTTTGGGTCACGGTGCTTTTGATTTGATAATTTCCTTAGTTCCTTACGTATGTTTTGGCACTCCTGGTCAAACCAGTTATCTTCTTTTTTAAGCTTAGGTTTTGATGTATTAATAATTTTTAATTTAGCCTTTTCTGATGTGTTTTTGAATATTGTATTTAGATTTTTTACTGCCAGATTGACTCCTTCTTTACTGTGATAATATATGGTATCCAGAAAGGTGTCTAACTGAGTTTGAATTTCTTGGGTGCTGATTGTTTTCTGGAACTCTTCTGTGCTGTTTTGGGCCCATCTGTATGGTCTCCGGATGTTGTACAGCTTGCTGGGCTGAGTGTGTGCTGTGCTGTTAGTCTCTGTCCTTTTAATGAACACAGTAATTTGACTGTGATCAGACAGAGGGGTTAGTGGTTTTACAGTGAATGCACTGAGAGAGAAAGGATCTAAATCTGTGATCATGTAATCTACTGTACTGTTCCCAAGAGGTGAGCAAAATGTGTATCTTCCTAAAGAGTCCCCTCGTGTCCTACCGTTGACAATGTACAGACCCAGGCTTTGACAGAGCTGCAGGAGGTCTCTTCCGTTTCTGTTTACTACGCTGTCATGGCTGTTTCTGGGGAGGTAAAAAGAATTATTGTTAATAAGATATGATAAGTTAGAATGATCTTTTTGTGAGGGTATAAAGTCAGGCTGTGTCCCTGTTCTGGCGTTCAGGTCCCCACACACAAGCACATTTCCCTGGGCCTGGAAATGGCACACCTCCTTCTCTAGCTCAGAAAACATGTCTTCGGTGTAGTATGGGGACTCTGGGGGAGGAATGTAAATGGCACAGAGGAAGATGTCCTTCTTTGAGCCGATTACAGTGTTTCTGATTTTAATCCAAATATGATATTTCCCTGTTTTTAGAATTTCTATAGCTAAATGAAGATTTGATTTGTACCACATTATTATCCCCCCTGAGCGTCTACCCTGACGTATTGTGCTCAGCTTCTGTGGGGGTACTATAATTTCTCTGTACTCTTTAGGACAGTGAGTGACCATCTCAGCCTTACACCATGTCTCCTGTAGGATTACGATGTCAAGGTCTTTGATACAGTCTAGAAAGTCTCTGTTTAGACTTTTTAGGCCAAAGGCTGATGAGTTTAAGCCTTGGATATTCCACATACATATTGAAAATGATGCCATAGTTTTCCTTCTTATTTTTTCAGTTAAAATGAGAGACACATAAACATTAAATTTGTAAATGATCTGTGTACATGAGAGAATTATACACCATTCAATCAAGTGCTAAAACATGAACATGAACATTTTTTTTTAATTATATTTTTCTGCTCTTTTTTTAGTTTTTGTAGTTCCTACACAAGTCTGGTGCAGATATATTGCAGTAATTGCTTGATCTCACCCATGTCCTTTTTGGTGTGGGTTCCTTTGAGAGCATCTGCGTAGCTGCACTGTTGCTGTGGGTTGTGAGTCTGGGGCAGTGGGGCTTCTGTAGCTCTGCTCTCTGGTTGGTTCTGGTGGGTTGATGAAATTGGTGGGTGGTGGGGCTTTGCTTTGGGTGGTGAAGGCCGGGGTGCAGGTCTGGCAGGTGGGACATGCTGAGATGACTGAGGTAAGTTGAGCTGGTATCGCTGGAGTCCAGGCGGTGGCCTTTGGGGGGGTTTACGTGTGGGTGGGCTCCTTGTGATTGTGTGGAACCTTTGCATTGCTGCATGCTCTCCTTCTCTGTACATGGGTTTAGGACCTACATGTCTTTGTCGACCCAGTGCCACGTCTTTCAAAGTTTTGGCAAATTCTTTAACAGTGTTTCTGTTTAAGTGCACGTGATCATAAAGATGATGGGGGCCGATGTTGGAGTGGTGGGCCAGGTGCACATTAGGGATCAGGGAACATCCTCTTGAAATTTCAGCATTGACTTTCTGGATGGTGGCTGGATGAAAGTCCTTGCGAGGAAGGAGGGTGGAGACTATGATCTTGGCACTGGGGAAGTTTTCTGCAGCTCTCTGTGCTACTCTACACACTAATCCACCAACTCTCTCCTGCTCAGCTCTAAGGTCGTTTGTGCCTGTATGAAT